>NW_021620791.1:4202991-4231410 GCF_004785775.1 Grammomys surdaster | reverse complement strand
TAGATAGATAGATAGATAGATAGATAGATAGATAGATAGATAGATAGGTAGATAGATAGACAGATAGCAATATTTGTAATATATTGCAGACACTTTATCTTCCAAGTCATAGTTTTATTTTATTTACCTTTAGGTATCACTGGCAGGAGGGTTTGGACCATAGCATTCATGTAGAGGTCAGAAGACAAATTAGAACAATCAGTTCTCGCCTTCCACCTTGCACGTCCTGGAGCCAGAGACTAAAGCAGGTCATGAGGATTGGCCATCTAAAAAGCCTTTACTACCTACAATCCTAGGTGCGCTATTTCTCTTTAATATCAAGGTGTTGTTTTTATCAGGCTTGTCTTCTGTGTTCTAGTTAACTTCTAGCCTCAGTGTCTGACCTCTGCCTCAATTACTCACACAGCACTTCAGTATCAAAGTCTTCTTCCCTTGCCATCAGCCCTCCCGACTCATATCACTTGTTCTTTACAATAATGTGGCTTATACGCATATACTTCCTCGCTTGTCTCTCTTACACACAATAAGTCCCCTAAGTATCAAGACCACAGTGTCTTTGAGCACTCCTTAGTAAGCAAGGTCTAGCCGTGCGCTTTGCACATGATGGGTATCTCTAAATATCGGCTGGTGAAAAGAGGGTGAAGAAAAATCCAGGAGCTAGGTGTGAAGTGGTGCAGGTCTGGGAGGTGTACAATTGGGGAGGCTGTGGCAGGAAGATCGTTAAGTGTTTAGCTAGCCTAGTATTCATAAGGAGCTTGAGGCTAGCCTAGGGTACATTAGAAAATTTTATCTGAGAGAGAGAGAGAGAGAGAGAGAGAGAGAGAGAGAGAGAGAGAGAGAGAGGGAAAAGAGGGTGCATATGATAAATTTGTTTCCAGCAAGTAACTCACTAAACATTTAAGATAAGTTAGAAGATCATAGAAAGAACAACATTGCATGTCTCCACAAAACAGTAAATGTATCTAAAATTCTAAAAATCCTTAGATGCTAGAATCCAGAAACCCTTGCCATATGATTTGTCAAGGACAGAAAAATCAAAATCAATCTATATAAGTGTTTATAAAGCTCAGTAACTAAATAAAATGAATCAAATCAAAGGAGGGATTAAAGAATGAAATAGCCACGCTGGGCGGTGGTGGCGCACGCCTTTAATCCCAGCACTTGGGAGGCAGAGGATTTCTGAGTTCGAGAGTTCAAGGCTAGCCTGGTCTACAGAGTGAGTTCCAAGACAGCCAGGACTACACAGACAAAACCCTGTCTCGAAAAACCTAAAAAAAAAAAAAAGAATGAAATAGCCACTGACCAGAGATACTACTTAGCCAGTAAAGTCAGGTGAGCAACACACAGGTGTATTCAGGACCGTGCATGACCAAGCAGCAACAAAGCAAGAAGCCAGCCGCTCAGCATGTACACGGTAAATATAACTATCTAAGACAAAAGCAACAACAGAGAGACAAAACCAAGATAATATTAATCACACTCAACTGAAGAAAAATTTCAATTTTAATGTCTGTTTTCGGTGGGAGTGGATTACCAGAGGGAGGTGCTGGTAAGCAAATCCATACAGGGCCTTATCCATGACGTGTGCATACTCTACTGCCAAGCCCCGAACTCCAGAAATGATTCCTCCTCCCACACAGACTTTTCCTCTCTCCCTCCTTGTCCTCCCTGGTAGGGGTGGTGTTTACAGGGGCTTGTACTCAGGATCTTGAGAATGCTAGGAGAGCTTTCTAGCACTGAGCTGTCCCCAGCCCTCCTGATTCTGAAAAGTTCATCCTTCTTTGATAAAGAAAATTGCCGGGCTGTGGTGGTGCACGCCTTTAATCCCAGCACTTGGGAGGCAGAGGCAGGCGGATTTCTGAGTTCGAGGCCGGCCTGGTATACAGAGTGAGTTCCAGGACAGCCAGGACTACTACACAGAGAAACCCTGTCTTGAAAAACAAAACAAACAAACAAACAAAAAACTATAAATAAATAAATATCAATCTTGGACGTTGTTCCCTGCTGAGACATTTAAAAGGTTCCATTTTAGCCAAGTGGCAGTGGTGCACACCTTTGATCCTATCACTTGAGAAGCAGAGGCAGGAGGATCTCTGAGGTCAAGGGCAGCCTAATCTACAGAGTGAGTTCCAGGACAGTCAAGAATACACAGAGAAATCCTGTCTTGGAAAAACAAAACTAAAAGGTTCCATGTTGATGGCCCCACACCAATTGGCCTGACCACTGTTGATCTAGACAGCTCTCCACTCTCTTACTTCCCCACAGACATTTCACTTCCTGTCTCCCTTCAACACCCCATGACCCAAGGACCTGGCTGCTCAATAGTCAGTCCTAGCAGGAGGAGTCCAGCTGCGTCTCTCCGTGTCCTGGTCCAGACTCCTCTGTAGCAGCAGATCCATGGCTATGGTCCCATCCACCCGCTTGCTTTCTCCCCTCAAATGTGCCAGCAGTTACCTTCACCTTTCTTCTTCTCTCCCCGGGAAGGATTTTTAATTTTTGTTTTGGTTTGTCTTATTTTTGGATAGAGACTTCTGTATTCCAGACTAGCCACAAATTCGATTTGTAAATGGGCATGACCTTGAACCTTCCTCCACTTCTACTTCCTAGCTTCGGGAATTACTGGTATGTTTGGCTCATCTGTGTTAGATAGAGGTCAAGGCTGGGCCTAAGGCATGCCCAGTAAGCAACCGAAAACAGCTACATCAAGCCTCCTGAAAGTCTTGAAAAAAGGTAAGGGTTCTTCTCTTTGCAGAATCCGTTGCCTGCCCCTCACACTGTCCACTGAATGCCTCCCAGATCTCAGACCTGTCTCATGGAAATATCACCAGGTATAGTTTTAGATTTCCCAGTAGCCACAATAAATAAAGCTACGAAACAGATGAAACGACGTTTAAAAACATATTGCGCCTAACCCAAGGCAACCTAAAATGTTACCCCTTCAATATATGATCAACATTCTAAACTAGATTGGCTCAGATTTTACATCCCTTTTCGGGTATGCTTTCAAAAGTCTATGTATTTAACAGAGCACATTCCAAGTTCGTTTCAAATATTCTGGGCACAGAAGGCTACTGGACTGGATGGTGGAGTTTTACGTGCTGGGATCTCCAGGGAAGATTCAGCAGCCCACTCCTGTAGCCCCATCAAGAGCTCACAGCCTAGAGAAGTGCTTACTTACAGTGTGTGTCTACTGGCTCCTTACACTCCGCTTCCAGTTGCTCCCCTCACCCAGTCTCATTTACTTTCTTTTTATCTCCAAAGCTAAGTTGAATGGAATTGTATTGCCATCTAAAATTTTCCAGTGAACCACTGGGTAAAAGGTAAACAGCTTTCCTTTGTTTTTGTTTTTTTTGGGTTTTTTTTTTTCCTTTGGTTTTTTGAAACAGGGTTTCTCTGTGTAGCCCTGGCTGTCCTGGAACTCACTCTGTAGACCAGGTTGGCCTCGAACTCAGAAATCCACCTGCCTCTGCCTCCCAAGTGCTGGGATTAAAGGCGTGCACCACCACTGCCCAGCGATAAACAGCTTTCAAATCCAGAAGCCCTGGTACAAGTGTATAATCCCAGCCTCTAAATGGAGGGTTCCCAAGCCAGCCTGGGTGACATAGTGATTTCCAGCCTGATCAATATACATAATGAGACCTGGTCTCAGGAAGAGAGAGAGGATTGGAGAAAGGGTTCAGTCGGTAAAGTGATGGCCTTGCATCCATAACCTAAATGCAACCCTCAGGACCAACACAAGAGCGGCCTGTTTGTAGCCTAGCCAATGAACTCCAGGCCACTGAGACATCCTGTCTTAAACAAACAACAGGTGGGTTGCACTCCAGGAATGTTGTCTGGCTTCTATGTGCAACACACACACACACACACACACACACACACACACACACCGTGCTCAAATACACTTCCATTCATCCACCTCCACGTACACAAATAAGCGCTTTTGCAGTTTCTGAAAGGCATTATGAGTAGCATGTGCCTCTGCTTTCTGTTTCAATTGCTGTCACCTGACTGTCCTTGGGCCCTTTCCACTCTTCTACGGCTCCCAAGTCTCACCCCTCACTGACCCTGGAGCCTATCTGACCTCTCCCCAGGGCCTAAAATGCACAGGCCACGCTAGTACACAAGTTCCTCAGCCCATAGGATGGCTTGGCATCAGCTTCTCTGTGGAATTGCTTTATCCCAAGAGCTTCCTTCTGCAGCCAACTCCACTCCAGCCCTCCAGATGCTAACGTTCCTCGCCTAGGCTCCAAGCAATTGTGATCCTCACAGACACCGTAAACATCATTACTATATGCTGAATTCCTCACCTGTCTCACCTTGCTATATTATAAGTTCTGGTATTTCAGAAATATACTGGAATAGACTCAGCCTGCAGTGCATACATCCCATGTGCATGAAAATGAAAGGCAGAATGAACGAGGGTGAGTCTTCAGCCTCACAGGGTTTAACCATTTACTGGGGAAAGACAGACACATATGCAGACCACTCAAAAAAACAAACCAGGCAAAGATTATAAAGGGAAGTACAACTCCCTAAAGGAACTCAGAGAACAGAATATGGACATTTTATTAGGCAGCCACTTAAGAAACAGGATAGCAATGATAAACACGGCAAATACTACTTACGTGGTGCCCACTGTGTGCCAGGCCTGCCCGGGCACACGCTGAGCAGCCCACAGCTATTGAGCAGAGGATGCTAGGCCCATGGGGTATTGACATCATGCCTCCCCCTCACGCTTGCCCTCCCTCCACTCTGTTCTCTTGAGTGACCTTGATGAAAATGGAAGCCATACGAGGGTAGATATTTTTGTCCTCTTGCTCTTGCTAGTTCTCCAGCGGCTAGGCCTAGTGCCTGGCACCCAGCATGTGCCCAGTTAATAAATGAGTCACTCGATCCATGCTCGAAAGAGCAGCGAGCAAATGGCAGGGCTGATTCACCAAGCAAACGGGCCTAAAGAATAATAAACAATGGCGAGGCTTTCAGTCAAGGGCTAACTGCTGCACTGAGAGCTGGACACCGTTCCTCAGTGGGCAGAACCACTGTCCTCCTGATGCCGTAGCTGAAGACATGCTAGCCCAGTGAGCTCCCCGTGGCTGTGTGCAAGGCAGTCTGACCTTTGAGGCTGCACACTCCAGTCTCTGCATTTCGGGTGACTGTTCTGCTGCCTACTCGCTTTCTCCTCAGATTTTATTCCAGCCAGAGCTGCTTTCTGATGCTGATGAACGGCTGTGGGGAAGCCATTGCCATCTCACGACCCATGTTTGGACCCAGAATGGAACTGTGGCTGGTTCCAGACCCTCTGCCCTTTAAGGTCTCTCCCTGATGATCCTTCCTTCCTTACAGCAGCTCAGTCAGTGCTTTATCACCCCATTTTACAGATACAGAAACTGAGGTGATATAATTGCTCAAAAGTACCTGGGAGCTATATAGGCCTTTATATGGCCCCAGCTGCATCTTGCAGCTCTCTGGCTGTCTCCTCCTTTTTGAAGTGTCCTTCCCTTGGAGGCCAGGCCTCACTTCCCAACCTGCCAAACTGTTTCACAATTGATAGGCACTAACAGGAGAGACAGCAGTTTCCCCTTTACTTGGGGGGAGGGGTGGGAAGGAGGGAAGCAGTTCTTCCATGTAACCTTGTTCCCAACAGGCCCAGGGCTGTGTAGACACCAGATATCCTACTTGCAAGAAGTTTAAGGTCAATGAAGGAAGAGAAGTAGGTAATTAGAACAGCACCCCACGCCTCACCCACCACCAATCAAAACAGGAGGCAATCAATTGCTGGGGCTGCAGCTCACTTAGCCGGCACATACAGCGCTTTGGCTTCTAAAACACTTAACTGGTGCTGAAGAGACAAGTTGGTGGTGATGAGCACTGGCTGCACTTCCAGAGGTCCCAGCAACCATATGGCAACTGAGAACTATAATTCTGCAGGCACCTGGTACAAGTGGTGTACATAGATACACGCAGACAAAACACTCATATACATAAAAATAAAAATAAAGAAATCTCTTTGAAAAAAAAAAGAAAGAAAAATAACAGCCAATAAACAAACAAGCCAAAGTAACAGAATTCTAGATGAGGAGGAGTCGAATGTGGTGACAGTGATTATTGCAGCACTTCGGAGATAGAGAACAAGGAGTGGGAATTCAAAGCCAACCTGGGAATATAGGAGACCTTGTCTCAAAAGGCAAAAGAGAAGCGGAGCGTAGTGGCCTATGCCTTTGGGATAATCCAGCACTTGGGAGGCAAAGTCAGGTGAATCTTCGTTAGTTTGAAGCCAATCTGGTCTACATACAGACGCAGGATAGCCAGGGCTACACAGAGACACTTAATAAGGCCGTGGGCTAAGAGGGTAGCTGGGGTAGGGGAGAAGACTTGTTAGCATCCCATGATACCCTGGGATGGATTCTGAATGGCAGAGAAGGAAAGAAGGGAGGGAGGGGAAGAGGGAAGTCAGGATAGAAGGAAGGGACCCATGGACTCCAAGACCACACCAACCAACTAGCCAGCATTTTTTTTTCTTTTTCTTAATGATAACGTGCAAAGAAAACCATCACCATCTTTGTGCTGATGAAGGTCCCTACATCAGTACCTGAATATCCCTAGCAGATAAGTTGGTGCTCAGAAAGCATCAGGAAAAGAGAAAGGTGTTTGTGCTATCAAGGAGCTCGCTCTTCCCTCTGTTCTAATGTCAACAGTAATTCAATTCCGCTCACAGTGTTAGAATGATTTTGGTCACAAGGCCAAGCAGGATGCCTGGATAGTGCCATTTGCAAATTGACCATAGGCTCTGCCCGAACCTTCCCACCTCTCCCCACCCAAGGCTTCTGCCCGAGCCCCAGCTCACCCTTTCCATGACTACAGCCCAGAACCCTCCTAGCACTGAACCTCTGTCTTGTCTCAGCCCACTGTGTGTGGCAGCAAAGACAGGCAGCCGGAACGAAGCCATCTTTTACTTTATTCTTCACTATCTTCTGACTTCTGAAGATGGCCACACAGCTCTGATCTAAATCTCATCGGCTTTGCTGCTGCCTAGTTACCTGGCCTGGGGTGATACCTTTGACCCTCAGCTGTGTTCCTGGTCTAAAAATTGATGATGATAATAACCTTATATTATAAGATTGCAGGGAGACTAAAATGAAATAATGTATCTAGAACACTTAAAACCAGTCTTAATATAGTGGGATACACTTATTATTTCAATACATGAGAGGCCAAGGCAGATAGAATGCCAGTTCAAGGCCAGCTGAGGGTACAACACATGCAGCCTTACCCATAAAAAGAAATCCATGAAGGCTGGACATTTTCTCAAGCATTTCTGCAGAGTTGTGGACAACACAAATATAAAGAATAAGCTTAGCATGCTGAAGAGGCTGAAAGTCACTGTCATGTTCCTGCCTTTGTCCCTATTAGATATTATGACTACAGTATTGCTCCTTACAGTACTTGGCGCCAGAAAAGCAAATCAGGTCATCATGGCTCCTACCAAAGAACTCACGTGACCTACAGCCATATTGCCCCAAATCTCTCATCTGCTCAGATCTCCAAAGTTAAACATGGTCAGGCATGACTTGTATTCTGGTGGCAGAACAAAGGATTTACCTTGCAGCCTTTTAGGACACTTAGAAGTGATATATGTCAAAGAGATACGGACATAATTGTCAGCAGGATCCTACTGAGGCTAATCTGATTTTTTTGTTTGTTTGGTTGGCTGGTTGGTTTCTTTTTCGGATATTTAGGTTTTGAGACAAGCTTCACATTAGTTCAAGCTGGCCTACAGCTAAGGCTGGCTTTGAACTCATGGTAATCCTCCTGCTTCAGCTTCTCATATGCTTGGATTATAAGCATGAACCACCACACCTAGCTCCAAAAGCTAGTGTGCCTGCGTGTGTGTGTGTGTGTGTGTGTGTGCGCGCGCGCGCGCGCGCGCATGCCTGAATGCATGCTAGAGAATATGACAAATCATGCCTGGAGAGGACAAAAGACAGTGTTGGGGACTTGGTTCTCTTCTTCCACCATAGGTTTCAGTAGGTCATCAGACTTGCCTGGAAAGCACTTGTAACTATGGAAGTACCTCAGTAGCCTGGCTATTCCTATTCTAGATTATGTTCTGCCCCTCTTTTTAAATCAATATGCCAACACAAGCATGAGATACATCAGGAAGTTAAGTTCCGGTCTCTTAGTGACATCACAAGCTGATATTAAAGAGAAAAGGGGAGTGGGTGTCAGCAGCATGCAGAATGTGAGAACCTGCAACCAACTAGAGGAGGAAAGACACAATAACGAGCCAGTGCATGCAAAGGCCACGTGGCTTCTAAAATATATCAAAGTATAGCCATTTGCTGGCTTTCAGCTACCACTCTAAAGAACGAGGGCCAACACAATACCAGTTTACATGCCAAGGTGAATGTGACGAACTTCACAAAGCCTTACCCCTCAAGGAAGAGCTAATGGCTGCCAAACAAGGAAGAATCGGTGGTGAGTCCCTGATAGGTTATCCAATCCCAAGTGGTCAGCTCTAAACACACACACACAAGCAATGTTAAATGAACTGAGCAGCCTATATATTTATATATTTTGTTTATATGTGATTTAAAAAGAAGTTAGGGATTTGAGGGGGCTAGGGATCAATCACATCAGGAGTTGCAGGGAAAAGAGGGGATGACAATGCTGCATAGGTCATATTCATTATGGAATTTTCAAGTGTGTGTGCGCGTGTGTGTGTATGTAGTAGAGCCCAACAAATATCCAAGACCCTCAGAATCCCCAGGGAAATGCTCGTCTGCCCTTAATACAAACAAATTCAGGGCCACTTGCACAAAATGGAAGCGAAAGGTAACTGGGGTTCAAGAGAATCAGCAGCAGCTGAGGTGCCTAAGGAAAGCAGCTAGACTGGGAAGGCAGACAGAAGGTCCCGGACATGGCAGACAGAGGCCTCAGCAACCAGACAGGCTGCCTACCAGCCTTCAATGTTAAAAGAATTGGATCCATGGAGATGGTAAGAACTCAGCAGACAGACTTTCAGAGAGCAAATAACACAGATGATCAGAAACAACAGAAAAGAGAAACCTTTCCAGCTCTGTAAACTGCTGTCACAGAAGCAGATCAGGAGGAATCAGAGAAGCAAAAAAAAAAAAAAAAAAAAAGACCAATTTGATTTCTTCTACTTTTCAAGGGAAGCTGGTTTTATGCAAAATTCTGCACTCAATAGGTAAAGCAGCAAGAAACAGCCACCCTTAACCAGGCAAAACAACAAGGCAGTCCCGTATAGTCACTCTCTAACAGAGTGGGGTGGGGGTCCCAGCACGATAGCCCACAATGCCCTAACCCAGCCTTAATGTCTCACCAGATTCATCATGAACCTAGTTAAGCTCAAATAACCTCAAGGCACATCCTCACCTCTAAGAGGTAATGAGCACACTTCCAAGCACTGGAGAGCAGGCCACCACGAGGTTTTTCCCAGTCATGGAGTCCATGTGTTGTTTCTGCTTTCCTGACAGCTTGGCGCCTTCTAAATCTTCTAAGAGGTCCCACTTGGAGTTCCAAGGATTGAAACATAAACGCTTTCCAACTGGCGAGAGCTTTAGAAGGACTAGCTATGACCATAGGACTGTGCAAGTGAACAAGCCCAAACTTGTCACTGCCCATATGCAAAACAGGCCTGCAACATCCTACCACAGGCAGTTCATCAGAGACCTGCATCCTTAGCCCTCTCCAACAGACAGACAAGACAGGCAAACACACACACACACACACACACACACACAAACACACACCACACTTCTCCATGGCTTTCTCCAGGCAGAATGACAACAGCCCTTTAAAAACACAAGAGCAGAAAGGAAACAGAAACCTCACTTCTCCCTATACTCTCAAGTGATTTCTCTCCTTCTTAAGCTTCCAGAATGTCCTGAAGTGCTCAAAAAAACAGATTATCGCATGCCAGTAAACTAGGAGGAAAATCCATGATGTGTCTACACATAGGCACATGTAGCTTCATGGCTGCGCTTCCTGGAAGTCTGCACAGCTCTGCCACACCACTCATAGGTACAGCAGAAAATACTAGCCAAGAAAGGGCCAATCTAGTTAAAGCAACAACCTATCCAAAAAGAATGATGAAGGTGTGGGGCCTTTCAACAAACACAGGAATGCAATACAAAAGCACAGAAAGTTTCCTGACACAGGGAGTTTTAGGAGATCACCTTTCTGCCCCGAGGGGGTGTCTCGGAGGAGGGCTGGCCAAGGATGGAGGGAGCATCACTAGATTCAGACTTCCAGTTTCGTAAATGAGGCCTCCAAACCACATCAGCGGCCCCAAATCTGCGCTGATTGCAGGGGGCGTCTCTTTTTTAGATATGAGGAAATGGGCTTTTGATCAAGTGCATAAATCCAGAATTGCCTCTATGTAAGGCTATTCTGTGAAATCTCCCTTGCACCCACACTTCTCACCCACACCCAAACTCTCTGGCAATCTCGAGTATAGTGATGAGGAAAGGTGCAAGTATAATACGCGCTCGTGGGAATGCAAAAAGCCGCTTTCCTCTGTCCAGACTGTGCATCCCTGGGCTCCAGAGTTTCCAGGGGATAAACTTGGAACTTACGGGAGGGTGGATCCAGCCGTGACTCCGAGGTCACCCGGGCTGCCAACATCCTTTCCACGCGGATATCCACTCGGGGGGCTCTAGGGGTACTGGGTTCCATACTGGCTCGCAGCTTCTCTTCATCCTGGCCTTCCAGAGCCCGCTTGACCAGCGGGTCCATGTGCTCGGCAGCCGCACGCGCTCTGCTTGGTGGAGCGCGGGGCTGGCGGGTGGCCCGTGACGTCACGGCGGCTCGCTCCCGGCCGCGGGGGAGGGGGAGAAGCGCGCGCCACCGGGCGGTCCGCGTGTGTCCCGGGTCTCCTGGTGTCTGAAGGTCCCTGGCCTGCGAGATCCAGCTTGCCCCTCTGCCTGTTGCCCCAGGCAATGGAGGAACACCAAGCCTGAGAGGAGAACCACATGGAGGTGGCGTGCCACTGAGGCTGCCTAGTGCCCAGATGGCTCTAGTAAAGAGCACACTGTCAGCTCTGGGCTGGGGGTTCTGGCCACACTGAAACCTAGGTCCTACACAGGTCCCAAACAGCCTGGGGCTACGTCCAGGAGCTGTCAGCTGGCTTCCCTCCCACTGTTCCTTTCTAAGGCAGACACCCATCCCCCTTCACTTTGAAGGCTAGCGGTCTTCCCACTTTTCAGTTAGAGGAGACTCCAATGAATTAAAAGGACCAAACTGCTCAGAAATGAGATCAGTAGTTCCCATGGAAGACCCCTGAACTGTTCTATTTCAGAACTCTCAACTGAGAGCACTCCTGGGTACCACTCATCATCTGTGGTTCTGGAGCGAAGGACGCACTAAGCAAACGCGAGCTGAGAGAGGACCACCTGTCTGCAGCATCCTCCACTCTTGGTCCATACAGGGTATTAAAAATAACCTCTCAAATGTCCAAAAGCCTTTGCAAAGAAAGAGAGGCTGGTATGAAAGACAGTCGTATACCACGGTATTCTTTTCACTATATTAAATCCAGCACTGAACAAGTGCAAACATCTGCCCCGTATCATCCAGCGTGGCAAACTGCTACAACCGGGAAGGAGACAGGGAGACTCAGATCCTAGAAGGAAACCTGAGTCCTGTGGAAAGAGGGACGCGTAACTAGGTGGTGGTACAAGAATCGCGGAAAGTAATGCGGGCCCACTCTTCTCTTTACAAACTATTCTTCACTTTATTTCAGCCTCTCAGAGCGTCTTTGTCTCCTTCCTCCCTCTGTGTTGCCTTCAATGTCTTCTCTTTTTCATTACTTCTTAGGCACACGAAGATTTCTCTATTGAAAACTAAATGTCTCTTTCTCAAGTGTGTCAGCACATATGCACGGGTAATCGCGCTGTGTTTGGTTGGTTTCCACCCTGTGAGAGACGGAACAGATCTCTGGGTTCAGATTATCTCCTTCTTGTGCTAGAGGGTGAAGATGATTCTGAATTCTACGTCTACATAGGGTGATGGATGCAGGTGCTTTCAATGTTTCAAGCATTTCCCAGGCCACCTACTGCGACCTTGGGAAGCTTCAACCACAGACTCTCAGAGGCCCAGTTTTAAAGACAACTTCAGTACCAAATCCCTGAAGAAGTCACCTGCTCCTTCCAGTTAGTCCTGTACTCTAGACCCCCAGCGACTGAAGACCTTCATCCAGGGTCATTCAGCTTTAATCTTGACCTAGTTCACTCTTCTCTGGGACTGAACTCTGCTGTGCTAATTTTAGACTACTATTTTTTCCCCAACATAATATAAAAATATTATTTGGGATTTTCACATAATGCACTCGTATCACACTCACTGCCCCGTCCTCCCATGTCTGTTTTTCCCACCCTTGTGAACACCCGCCCCGCAGAAGTCCATTTGTGTTGCTTATATAGTCACTGGAGCATGGCCATACTCCTAGGGAACAGCCAGACCCTTAAAGAAAACTGACTCTTTCCCTACCCACTCCAGAAGCCATGCGTTGTAGAAAGCTACACTTCAGCATCCTTACCACATTTTTTTAAAAAGTTTTCTTCTTGAGGGCTTTTTGTCCAGGCTGTTACTTTGGGGAATAGGGTTTCCTTTTATGGAATGTTTAAATTTTTTTCCAGTAAAAATTTACAGAAAAAAAGTAGTTTTAATAGCAGTACTATCCAAAACAAACATTATAATACATCTGATCCTAATTTTATCTTTTCCTATTGTTTTGTTGTTTTTGAGACAGGGTTTCTGGCCATTCTGGAACTCTCTCTATAGACCAGGCTGGCTTCAAACTCACAGAGATCCCCCTGCCTCTGCCTCCAGAGTGCTGGGATTAAAGGCTTGGGCTACCACTGCCTTCAGTTTTTTCTTCTCTTCCTTCCTTCCTTCCTTCCTTTCTTTCTTTTTGTTTTTTTTTTTGTTTTGTTTTTTTGTTTTTCAAGACAGAGTTTCTCTGTGTAGCCCTGGCTGTCCTGGAAATCACTCTGTAGACCAGACTGGCCTCAAACTCAGAAATCCGCCTGCCTCTGCCTCCCAAGTGCTGGGATTAAAGGCGTGCGCCACCACTGCCCCACCTTTATTTATTTATTTATTTATTTATTTATTTATTTATTTATTTTAAAGTCATTTTCAGGGCAGAGATGGAGCCATAGCATGCCACATAAACCCAGGCGTGGTAGTACATGCATGAAGTCTCCATGGAGGCAGGAGGACTAGGAGTTCAAGGCTGTCTTTGACAACAAGGACTTGGAGGCAAGCCTCGTATACGTGAGATCCTGCCTCAAAAATTAAAAAGTAATTTAATTAAATAATTCAATTATATGTAGTAAAAATATTATATGTAGTAAAAATATTTAAATTATGCAAAAGTACAGAAAAAGCAGGCCATTAGCTAGAGGTAGCTTTCAAGAACACTAATGAGTTCTAGAAATTAGTTCAGGCACAGACATGATTAGACATAAGAATTTGCCAGGCAGTGGTGGCACACACTTTTAATCCTAGCACTTGGGAGGCAGAGACAGGTGGATTTCTGAGTTTGAGGCCAGCCTGGTCTACAGAGTGAGTTCCAGGACAGCCAGAGCTACACAGAGAAACCCTGTCTCGAAAAACCAAAATAAATAAATAAATAAAAATAAAATAAAAATAAAAGAATAGACATAAGAATCTATCCATGACTGAAGCTGATAAAGCAAAGGTAATTTTATTTTGAATGTTAATACTTCAAACTATTTTTAAATGCAGTGCTTATTTTATTTCTCTTTAATTTTAAGCATTTATTTCTTTATTTTTGTGTGTGTCTGTATAGGTATGCTAGCATGGAGGTCAAAGAACAACTTTGAGGGGTTGCTCTCTCCTCCCCCCATTTGGGTCCCAGGGAGTCTGACACAAGAAATCAGGCTTAGTAATAAGCACCTTTTATACTCTGAGCCATCTTACCAGCTTTGTTTCTTTGTTCTTTCTTTCTTAAAGAAAATTTACATTACATTTGTTTATGTTACAAAATGGAGGTTTTAAAGCTTTGTGACTTTAATCTTAGAACTTGGGAGGCAGAGTCAGGTAGATCTTTGAGTTCAAAGCCAGCAGGTCTATACAGAGAAAGCCAGAAGAAGAAGGAGGAGGAGGAAGAGGAGAAGGAAGAGGAGGAAGAGAAGGAAGAAGAGGAGGAGGAAGAGGAGGAGGAAAAGAAGAAGAGGAGGAGGTAGAGGAGGAGAAGAAGGGAGAAGAGATGGAGGAGGAGGAGGGGAAGAGATGGAGGAGGAAAAGATGGAGAATGAAGAAAAGGAAAAGAGGAAGAGGAAGAAGAGGAGGAGAGAAAGGAGGAGGAGGAGGAGGAAGAAATTACGGTTGGATCTTTCCTTTTAGCCTGTGGGTCCCTGAGCCTGAACTCCAGTCATAAGACTTGGTGACAAGCACCTTAACTTGCTGAGCCATCTCAGCCATTCTTTCTTCCTTCCTATTTTTCTTCTTCCTCTCTCCCTTCCTTCCTACTTTCCTTTCTCCCTTTTCCTTCCATTCTTCTTCCCTCCTTCCTATTTCCTTTCTTCCTTCCTCATGTTTGCTGGGTCTAAACTCAAGACCTCATGCAGGCTGGATAAGGGTTCCATCACTTCTTTATTTTATTTTTTCGTGAAGAAACTAGACTATCATAGAGCCAAAACAATGACTACATTTTAAATATCTCTTTATGATATGATAATCCTCCAGGGGCTCAGAAATGAGAGGATGCAGAAAGGCAGACTGAAGCTCTGGTGGCATGTGTTATCCTTTTCGATTGACGGAGCAGACAGTCTTCCCCATAGCACTGGCTCATTTCCCCTCTGTCCTCTGCTGCTTGTGGACTTCAGTGCTGGTTTCAAGCTGCCCCCTTCATCCCATACTGTAACTTGTATGGCTCTAAGTATTGGACCTACAATTAAAGACATCTATGTTCTGGACCAATCCTTCCTTTCTCTACATCTGCTTCTCCATCTAAAACCTCCATCCCATCATCAGACAAGACTGGGCTCCTCCTATATTATGAGACGGCAAATCCAGCTCAAGTGACAGAGAGGGATGGAGCCAGAATGAATTGACTCTAGTTAATCTGACTCAGGAGAAGAAGCCAGTCTAGAGATATTCTTCAAAGAAGAGAGAACAGTGGTGTAAAGGCCTGGAGGTGCATGAGAAGAAGGTGATCAGTCAGTCAGTCAAGGCTCGTTGACTTTGAGATCATGAGACTGGCCAACACTTGCAGACAGTTTTCTGTTAGGCTATGAACCATGTATCTTGAGCTGACCACCCTGTCTGGAGCACCAGCTCCATAAACACGGGTGGCTCCGTGAGGGAGTGAATGGCTCTTGTGAGAGAACAGGAAGAGAGGGCTTGGATCCAGATGAGGAAGCGCTCAACGAGGCCTGTGCTTGGCAAAAGTTGAAAAGAGGGGAGGAGCCTGTGCTCAAACGTGGAAAATGAAGTTGAGTTTGCCAGAGAGGCATTTGAGCACAGAGCATGGTCTGCAGAGAATCAAAAACTAAAGTACAGAGTGGCTAGGGAAGGTTAAGCCAGCTCTCAAGAGGCCTTGTATATTGCAGGCTGAGGCTGTCACCTCTGTCTTGAAGATCTGTGAGCAGGGCTGAGGCTCGAGGTGTCCTGTCCACTAGAAATATCACCCTGCTTGTCATGCAGAGAATGGATTTCAGCAGAGACTAATCAGAAGCAAAGGGTTCAGTTAGGAGGTCAGTTTTGGAAGATGGCTGTATTGGGAAGGTCACCTTGGAGATACTGGAAAGGACTGAATATGGAGATGTTCAGGAGAACAAACCTACCAGATAAACAAGGATGAAGGGGTTGCAGAGAGGAGGACGGTTGATAGCTAGGTTCTGCATCTTAGCCACTGGGGATTGGTGGGACTGGTCATTTAGAGGCTAAACAAAAGAAAAAATTACAGCTCTGAGGAGACTGTGGGAGCACTTGACTGTGAGCTATTAGCAGTTGATAGCAGAGTGGGGCGGGATCAAGAGGGAGAAGGGAAGGGGGGGAAGAAAGAGTTGATTGCATATCTGCAGGTTGCAAGCCTAGGTGTTCCTAATGCATGGAAAAAGTCTCAGTAGGAAATAGAACCTTTCTGGTCTTGATAGAGTTTCATTATCTAGCAGAGGCTCCCCTATTCAAGTACAAATGAGACACCAACTATCCTGCTAAGATTCCAACATTAGATATGGTCGGTGTATTGGACTCTCCATGCTCCCTCCTCTGCCTCCAGAATGCTGGGATTACAGTCATGCAACATCATTTCAAGCAACAGATTTATTCAGTAGAGGTTAACAGGTTGGGTAGTAGTGAGCACACCCAGGTGAGAAGAATGCTTTGAATGAGATGACCAAATTCTACGGATTAAATATTTTGTGGACCAAAATAGGCACAGGTCGCTTATAATCAGAAAATAGTAGCCAGATATAGTGGTACACACCTTTCATCTCAATACTTGGGAGGCAGAAGCAGGCAGGTCTCTGTGAGTTTGAGGCCAGCCTGATCTACAACGTAGTGCATCCCAGGACATGCAGAGCTACAACAGTAAAACATTGCCTCAAAATGATAAAACTAAGTAAATAGAAAATACTCAGCAATACTATGAGGTTTAGTTTCCTATCTTCTTTTTGATCTCTAAGGCCCCAGGAAGCCTTATGTGGGTTATGACCCAGCCTTCTTCCCAGTGTCTGCCTGGTGACTGGGCCCCTCATTTCACCCCTTGTTCTCATTCTCAACGCCATGGCTATGAAAGACTTACCTCTCTTTCTTCTCGATTCTGCCACAATCCTCCAAATTCAATTTTTTTCCCACTGAGAGCCTCTAAATAGTTGATAGCTGTGGAGGAGGTGCAGGAGACATTGTGATCTACACCGAACATGTGGTTCTTGGCCTAATAGAAACAGGTTCCACACACACCCTAACCACGTGGAATCTTACCATTTCTTCCCAGTAGCCTTTACTTTTCACTTAGAATACCCAGCTTAAAGGCTTACCTCTACTCTCCTCTGTGGCTCTTTTCCTAGTCTCTGCTCTTCCATAAACACATGACTTCAGAGTATGTCTTCTACCTTCTACCTGTTTGACCCAGTAGTGCTGCCTGGTAACCTCTCCCTCTTTACTGACTAAGCTTCCACTTCCTCTTTGGTTCCTAAAGAGCCCTCAGGCTGAGCCGCTAAATTATCACATCAAATAGGCCAGCTGTAGCCCCAAGGTCAAGGTCAAACACTCTGGGAGAGTCAGAACTGTGACTTGCTAACCAGACAACCCTAGGCTTTGTAGCACAGTTGCCTGCAAGAAGTAGGGTCAGTGCAGATACTTACTGGGAGCACACACCATTTTAGTCTCCAATTTGGGGTGCCCTGAAAGACAGACTCTTTAAGCCCTGTTACTGATTGCTTGGGAGGCAGAGGCAGGAGGACCTTTGTACTTCCTTGATGATTAGAGATGCTGAGTGCTTTTTTGTACACCTGTTGGAATATTCTTTTGGAAACTGTATATTTAGATCCTTTGCCCATTTTGAACTAGGCTATCTCCTTGCTACTGAGTAGAATTTCTCACATGTTTTCCTGTGGTTCTCAACTGAGTCACAACCACTTAGATAACCCTCTACCTCCAAAAATATTTACATTATGATTCATAACAGAAACAAAATTACAGTTATGAAGTAGGAATGCAAATAATTTTATTGTTGGGAGTCACCGAAATGTGAGAAACTATGTTAACAGTTCGTAGCATTAGGAAGGTTGAGAAGTACTGTTTTAGACAAGTAGGCCTTAATGAAGGGATGGCTTACATATGTTTTATTATTTTCTGTCACTGGTAGGATCCCCGCCCCCCTCATTTTTTGAGCCTATTTTCTACTATCCTAAAGCTCTGACTTAATTCCATGTGTCTAAATCTGCTTTTGTTACTTACATTTTGAGGTCATATTAAAGAATGTATTCCCTTGATCAACGAAAATAATCACTTTAAATTTTCTACCCGTTGATGACTTCTTCATAAAGGCTCTACCTTGACTCTCAATGATGACACCCTCTTTTCATGGACTTGGAAGCATTCCAGTATGGGAGGGGTACCTCGTTTTTGTTTTGTTCCTTCCTCCCTCCCTCCCTCCCTCCCTCCCTCCCTCCCTCTCTCTCTCTCTCTCTCTCTCTCTCTCTCTCTCTCTCTCTCTCTCTCTTTCTTTCTCTCTTTCTGGTTTTTTGAGACAGGCTACCACACACAGTGGTAGACCCAGCCCATCCTGGGATTTGCTAGACTGGCCTCAAACCTCTGTGAAGTTCCTGCCTTTGCCTCCTAAATCCTGGGATTACAGACCTATGCCACCATACCTGACTTTACATATTGGTTTATAACAAAAAGCAAGGTTCACACATTTGTGCATTCGTTCATTACACTATTTATTTACTTTTGGTTTTGACCATGTTTTCCTATGCCGATCAGGTTGACCTATAAGAAGCCCAGGCTGCTCTTGATCTCCCAATCTTCCTGCTTTAGCCTCCCAACTGCTAGAATGACATGTCTGGGCCAGCACCACTGGCTGATTAGGTATTTTTAATGAACATATTTTTTTCTCAGCCCCACTATTTTTTGTCTAACGTTTTCTTTGACTTTTGTGTATTTGTTCCTAGATTAAGGTTTCTTTGTTTATTGTTTGCCATTACAAAAGCAAAGCAGAAAGAATTTTAAGGAAACTAAACAAATATGGCATCTGCTAGGAATAGACACTGTTTACTATGGGGTGTTTGGCTTACCCTCCTAGACACATACATGTACGCATATACGCGCACACCTGCTTTTCCTTCAGGAAAGTGGAAGCAAGCCATATACATTATTTATAGTCTGCTTTGTCACTTAATAATACATAGTGATCCTGTTTCCATGACAACAGATTCATTGTTGCATCACTTGTCTTTAACAAGCCTATAGCATTGCTCCTTAAGTTTGTAACATTTTGCTTCAGCAGTCCCCATGGCTGGAAATTCATTTTGCTTGCAAATTTTATTATTAAATGCAACACTGTCACACACATTTTTTTAAGACTAAATCTTTGCCTGTGTCCTTAGTGACATCCTTAGGGTAAATTTTCAAAAGTGACTTATGAAATATTAACACTTCATTTGCCCATATAAACTGTGTATGGGATGCAGTTATTCACCCATGACTTATTTGAATGTTCCATGTACTTACGATGAAAGTTATAAAAAATATGCTTAATTTTAGTACACTCCCTTCTAACAGCCCTTTAATTAGAGATTTCTTACTGTTGTTTTTACATTAAGAAAGTTGTTACTTATCATGTGAACACATCAATGCCCAGCATCCATTCTATCTAGAAATAAGACTAAGCCTAGGATCTAATCCCACCTCTTTTGCAAGGTACCAGATCAGGAATGGACTGATTGATTCATTCTGGCCAGTACTTGTGGAAGGAAAACAATTGAACTGTTCTAGGAAAAAGTACAGGATCCTGAACTAAGGTGGGTGATTTCTCCCTGTCTAAAGTAAACAAGTAATGATTTCGTTGCTTGAGATAGTGGTTACCCTTAGGAATGCTTTTGCATATAGGAATCATGAATTCTTTTCGATGTGGTTTAAGCAAATAACGGTTTACAATTTGCAATGGTTTAGAATTTGCAAGTCTCATTCATTGGGAGTATGGAGGGAGGAGGCTACTGGGTTCAGGGGCTCCATGTGATTAGAGCAGCATACACTTTGCAGTAAGAAGGTATCTGATGGCAGCCACTGGTATCATTCTCATGATTAAAGTGAGAGAAAAAAACTGCAGCCAGGTCTTAGCTTTGGTCAGAAAAGGCAAAAGTCACCTGGCCTGATGGTACACAGCTATAATGCAGCAATTGTAGGGATAGAGGCTAGTGGATTAGGAGTTCCAAACCAGCCTGAAGCACACCCAGTTGCAAGATCAGACTTCCCTAAGCTAGCTAGCTACAGGGGAAGCTGGGATTTCCCACTCACTATACCAAAGACACTGAGGGAGTATTAACCAGCGACCAATGTCCGTCTTGGCCAATCAGAGTTGAGCTTTTTCTGTCATTTGAAAAATGACTTCAATGTAGGATTTATTTATTTATTTATTTATTTTTATTTTTCTGTTTTATAATTTTTTTTTTTTTGCTGTTTTACTAATTTTATAACCACAAACTTGTACAGAGAATGATGCCCTGTACAAAACACAACAGATTCAAACGAGGTGTTCCCTTAGCAAGGCTGAAGATTCAGTCTCTGGTATTTGGAATTTAGGATGCAGTCCTTGTTTTTGGATGGATCACTGGGTGTTTGGCACAGTCCATGCTTTTAACCAGATTTGAACAGAAGAATGGCCACCTGACCCAGGTAGAAGTAGATGAAGTGTTTGGTTTCGTGTGTCACATAACTACCGAAGTTCCGGCCCACAATGCAGTGCCAGGTGGGGTTGTACTTCTTGTCAAACTCCTTCTTGATATGGGCCGCAATATCCTTCTCTATGTTGTACTTCTCCAACGCCTGTGTAGCGCACTCCACCGAGTCCTGTTGCATCTCTTCCGACATGTCTGCATTTTTGATCACCGCCTTCCGGTCGCACATGGTTACCGTGGAGCAGGGGCCAGCCGGCTGCTGCGAGCTCCTAGGGAAGGTGCTGGCGCCGCTCAAGCAGCAGAGGACAGCCGGTCGCTACCGAAGCCGTGGCGCATCTTTTAACCTCTCTCTCTCTCTCTCTCTCTCTCTTCTGAAACTATTAATCTGGCTGAAGATTAGCTTTATTGGGCTGTAAAATGATGCCGTGTTTCTCACAGGAGATTGCAAGCATGTTACTAACACTATATATATGGAACTCATGGCTGTGTAGGAACTCCTATGGAACAGTCGGGTTGCTGGTGCTGGGATGCACCGTTCTGCACCGATGCAGAACACCATGTCCCATCCCTGGTCCCACTGGATAGCAGAGGAAGAATTAGGTGGACCCAATGGTTTGTCATCTGGCTCCCAAATTTTTTGTTTGTTTGTTTGTTTTTGTTTTTTTTGTTTTTGTTTTTTGAGACAGGGTTTCTCTGTGTAGCCCTAGCTGTCCTGGAACTCACTCTGTAGACCAGGGTGGCCTCAATCTCAGAAGTCCACCTGCCTCTGCCTCCCAAGTGCTGGGATTAAACGCGTGTGCCACCACTGCCCGGCACTCCCAAATTCTTAACTGAAGGTTCTATCCTACAACCCTGACCTCAGCAAATGTCCAAGCACTCAGTCACAGAAAGACTTTTATCTTGTAGCTGCTGTCTCTACCTATACCAAGGCTGGTGGTGTCTTTCACACCAGGGAGACACTTCAAAGAACACTTGACTACTAAGATACAGATACACTTCAAAAGTCACAGATAGCTGTGAGGAAAAAGTTAACTATTGTAGATTACAGACAAATCTCTGTCAGCTGCCATATGGACATGTTCTCTATGGATTTAAACCTTCACTTAGAAAAACTTCACTATAGGGTAAGATGAGGCCAGCATGGAGGCTGTGTCAGAAAGCCTTGAGATGGAATGGTCTAAGACAGTGGTTCTCAACCTTCCTATGACTGTGACCCTTTACAACAGCTCACTTGTTGTCGTGATCCCCAATCATAGCTTGTCGCTAACTCATAACTATAATTTTGCTACTGCTATGAATTGTAATATAAATATCTGATATGCAGGATATCTGATATGTACCCTCTGTAAGTGGATCATTTGATCACAAAGGGACTGCACCTACAGGTTAAGAACCACTTACCTAGAACCTTTCACCAAATGGACATCTCAGTTTCTTCCTCCGTGCAAAGCACCTAATAGTACCCATTTCACACCTGGTTTGAGAGCATAAAGGAAGCTAGGCTCCCGGAGGACGAGTCTTCCACCATCAGAAAATTAGCTACTGGCTTGTACTCTATTCTGACAGACCTGATGACCCTGTTCATTCATTGTCTCCAGAGTCTGGCTTTTCAGTTAATGGATAAGCATTTATAAGTTGAATACAGACCCTAAGGTAGGGTCTGACTCTCAGGAAACAGTCTTCAGTGTTCTCTTCTCTCTGTAGAGGAGTTTCACACTGGGCTGATGGGACGTAAGCTATCTACTCAGTTCTCTTTCCACCAGCAGTGCTTTTATCTAAGCTCTCCTAGTGTTATGCATTTTTTTAGAAATATTAATTAGTTAATTAATTTGATTTTCTGAGACAGCATTTTTCTGGGTAGCCATGGCTGTCCTGGAACTCACTTGGTAGATTAGGTTGACCTCCAACTCAAGAGATCTACTTGCCTCTCCCTTCCAAGTGCTTGGATCAAAGGCATGTGTCACCATCACCATCCAGCTTCCTGGTGCTGTATAAATGAGTGCCTGTCTCAAATGAACAAAGAGATGGAAGGAAGAAAGATAGATAGATGAGAGAGGAGGTCATTCATCATATTCACACCACAGTCAAAAGAGAAAGGATTCCTAAGACAAAGATGTATGTTATAGTTTTTGGCAATCTGACACATTTGTACACACACCTAGGAAAAGGGAATCTCAGTGGGTGAACTGCCTCCATCAGATTGGCACGTGGGCATGTCTGAGAGGTACATTTTCTGAATTGCTAGTTGATGGAGGCAGGCATAGTCTATTGTGGGCATCCCTGCTTCCAGTCTTGCTTCCATGTTCCTATCTTAACCTCCCTCAATAGTGATGTGGAATGTAAGCCAAATAAACTCTTTTCCCCCCATGCATTGGTTTTTGGAGTTGTATCACAGCCACAAGAAATCACACTGGAAAATCTACCTCCTAGGCCTGAAACAAATGAACTGTTACCAAGGACCAGATTGAACAAGCTAGACAAGGCCTCAGAAACTTCCCAGCCACAGCCTCTTTTTGTTCATGATCTCTGGGAGTAAAACTGACCTGCCCAATACCACATAACTAAGTACAGGCTCAGCCAGGACTGAAACTAGATTTCTTACCCACACTGTTTTTTTGTAAAGTGGTAAATGTCTGCAAGGACTTTTCTCCATTTTCTGGATGGATGCATACCCTTTATCTATGCAGTGGGTAGGCTTCTACCTTTTTGAATATGTTGTGTAGTTTCCGTGCTTTGGGGAAATGAAGGAAGGGGTACTCCTCTGACTGGACCCAGTTAAGGATGTCAGATAAGTGGTCTTGATGAACCACATTACTTATTTATGATTAAATATTAACCAGGCCCTTCTGGATACATACTCCCCATTCCCACCAAACTTTCCAGGTTGCTTGTATAGCTCTAATCATTGGGAGTGCCACCTTCCTGTCATTCTTGACCCCTCTACACTTTATCCATCTGTGGTGGCTAATCTTGGTTGCCAATGTGACAAGCTCAGAAAAAGAGAACCTCAATTGAAGAATTGCCTCCATAAGTTGGTCTGTAGGATATTTTCTTGACTGACAATTGATGCAGAAGAGCCTAGCCCACTCTGGGCAGTGCCATCCCATGCCATTCTGAGTTTTATAAGAAAGTAAGTGAACAAGCCAGAGGATCTTTGCCTCTGCTTCAATTCTGACCTTTCCATTCCTGCCCTGACTCTTTCAGTGACAAACTATGGAATGACAGATTAAGTTAAAGAAACCCTTTCCTAGTCCACCTGAAATACTCTCCATCATGCCTTGTTCACCTTTAACTCTCTAAAACTGAAAGCTCATGGCAAATCTGCTGCTGACTGCCTCTGGCATCACTGATAAAACTATGAGAGACTAATAAAAACTATGCCACAGATATGGGGAAGGACCCTCTTACCCTTAAAGGGAATAGCCCAGACCCAGTTCCCTTATGCGGCTGAGGATTGATATGCCTGTTTGATACCACAGAAGGCACAGCTAATTGGCTACCAAGAAGATTAATGAAATAAATAGATACACCCACAAAGCCAGGCCCAACCATAAATAAAATGAATAACAATATACATCCAAGGAAGAGAAATCTCCCTGAGAATTCCCTTCTTCTTCCTTTCCAGGTAAAAATGAATCACCCGTGATGTCTGCTGTTAGAAGTTCTAATCCAGACTCTGGCCTCTGAACTTATACTACTCAGACCGTTGAAGGGCCATGGACAAGAACATCAAACAGCTAGAGACTGATATCACTAATCTGAAGAAATCCCTTGTTTCACTGTCTGAAGAGACCTCCAAAAATCGCAAAGATCCTTATTGGACTTGATTTACTCTATTACAATAGAAAAGGCTGTGTACAGCTCTTGACTGTGTACAGCCCTTAAAGAAGAATATTGCCTTTACATAGACAAGACGGGGATGGTTAAAGAGAGCATGAAAAAGGTCAGAGAAGGCCCTGAGAAAAGTCAGAGAAAGAGAAAGATGAGTACTGGTACAAGAATTGGTTTTCAATCTCTCCAGCGTTGTCAACCCTACCTCCTGTCATCTTAGGACCATTATTTGGGTTCTTTTTGCTTATTTCTTCTGGTCCCTGGGCCTCAAATAGGCTGACTAACTCTGTGAAACAACAGATAAATAATTTGGTAGCAAAACCTATTCAGATATATTATCATAAGTTAACTATGGAGGACCACGAGACTCAAGATGAGGTTGTTACTTTATTCAGGGTGTTCCCAAAACCCATCTCCACTCAACCTAAAAGTGGGTACTTCCACCCCTAGACCAGGCAGAGGGGGGCCACCCAGAACCTCCTCTGACAGGTGACCTGAATTCTTGCTTAGGCTGCAAGGCTAAGCACTGCAAGGGAATATCAATAAAAGTTAAAAATATCTCTCTGGGTTCCCTGAGAGACAAGCCTGAATGCATAGGGGTTGATGTTAAAAGTATCCCCTCTCCAGGAAAAAGACATCAGGACAGGTATGGCCCTCATGCCTCACTGGACAACAACAGGGGCACTGGAGCCATTACAAGGTCCCCTTCAATTACTGGAGGTCAGGCCTCTATTCCCGCCTTTGAAAGATTAGATTCGCCACAGCCCGTCTATACTTAGAGAAGGGAAGAGATGTCAGGGGCATCCCTGCTTACACACTGAAGGCCTAAAATCAGCCATAGGCCTAAAATCAGCAATAGGCCTGTCATACATGTATACTAACACCAAGTCTTGGGTCTCTGTGGATAAACACTGAAACAGATGGCTATAAGCTATTGTAAGCAGGCAGTTTTTGTGACAATTTACCAGTCTGAGTAGTCATAGACCTTGTAGATAGGTAGCCTTGGCAGATAATACCAACTTAGATAAGGACAAGTGAATCATAGCCAGAGTCATAGTGACCTATCCCCTGAACCTTCACCCAGCCGATAACCTGTTCTGAAAAATATCTGTATTCCCCCTGAACACCCATACTCCAGTGTCATCCCCTTCCCCATGTCCTGCCTTTTTGTGTTTATAACCCCTGTGCGAATGAGTATAAATTATAATTTGAAAAAAAAAATAAATTATATATATTAAAAAAAACAAAAAAGAAAAAAACTCTTTCCTACCGGGCAGTGGTGGTGCACACCTTTAATCCCAGAACTTGGGAGGCAGAGGCAGGTGGATTTCTGAATTCGAGGCCAGCCTGGTCTATAGAGTGAGTTCCAGGACAGCCAGGACTACACAGAGAAACCCTGTCTTGAAAAACCAAAAAGAAAGAAAGAAAAAGAAACCCTTTCCTTGTCCAAGTTGGATTTGGCCAGTGTTTTATCACAGAAACAAAAAAGTCAAATTAGAACACCACTCCATATCTATTCCCAATAGCTTCTAGAACCTCAGGAACCATAAAGAGACAAAAATCTATGCCTTTACATTCTGGATCTTAGGTTCAAGCAGGTTATCTACCACCTACGTGTTTTTGAAGATTTGTTGACAAAAAAAAAAAAAAAAAAAAATCAATGCTGTGTAGCCACAGCTCCAAATCTGGAGCCAAAAATCACCTAATTGCCATGTCTTGGCTTCTCTCCAAACCTAGTTATATAAAAAGTTATTGATCACACAGATCCTCAGCTTGCTTCTAACTATTCGGTTCAAAATGGGGATAAGGACATCTGTTTCCCAGGATTCTAGAGTTACAGGTTCTGTAGTTGTAGATGTGGTGTTTGGTGCACAGTCATTGCCTAATAAACATTTGATAGGAACTGTTAGTACTTAACCCGTTGGCTTGTGCTCATTTGCAATAGTATTTCCTGGGTTTTGTTTGTAAATGCAACAGATGATGATAACCGAGAACAAACCCTACAGAGAAGATAGCAAAGACCCTCTTCTAGTTTCAATTGTAGTCCGGCCTCTCTGGTCCTCATGCTAGACCTCAGTCTTATCATATTAGAAGTTGAACATACGTACTGTGTCCAGTAGCACATAAGTACAAGCCCAGAATGACCCTAAGCCTCCTTTAGTGTCTCCCTAAGAAAATCTATGGCTGCTAAAAGAATTATTATCGTTCTAGTCAACACCTAAAGACGTGGCCTCTGTTACCCAGTTTCAGTCACGTGGGCCAACTCTTCTCCAATCTTTCTTTTTTTGGGAAAATTTTTTCTTTTGTTTTTCTTTGAGAAGGGGTCTTTTGTGGCCTAGGATAGGATTGAACTTACTATCATATATCTGAGAAATGAAAATTTCAACAAGGCTGACATGGTGGTACACATCTGTGTTCCTAGCACTTGAAAGACAGAGGCTGGAGGATCAGATGTTTAAGGCTAGTCTTCAGTACGAAGTAAATATCAGGTGGTAGGACAGCTCTATCAGACAGCTATGCTGGCAGGCTGAAGACTGAGGAGAGCTCAGAATCTACAGGATGTGGCTTCCAAGTTACCATGGACATCACTAATCAGTTTACAAAGTTTGAGCATGGGTACAGAGTAAAGGTCACTGGCCAGATCTCAGAGATTATAATTCATTCATCCACATTTCTTTCACCAGACCTCAGTGAGTACTTGTGTGTATAAAGTCAATGAATCTGTTGTTCTGCTGTTTGTGTAGCCTAATCAACCTCTATTGTATCTCTTTCCTTTTGTCTTTACATTGAATTTTTTTTTAACAGTTTAAATGTTATCACTGTAACTTCTTGTCTTCAGGGAGTTCATTGTAACCTTTCCATTTTGTCTGTGATAAGTGAGAGAGGAAGGATATGTCACTGAATACAAGTTATATATAAATGTATTAGTCAGCTTTGGCTGCAGAAAAAGAAAAATTCCTGGGACATCACGGGTTATTTGTTTCTTTTCTTGCAGATGTGCATTTTAGCTGTGGCTGTGTTCAGCTTGTGTCTTCTTTTTGACAGATCTGGTTTGATGGGCATGGCCATTTGGGGACAAGCTCTCACAGCTGAGTATAAAAGCAGGAGAGATGTTTTGTCTTAGAGTTTTCATTGCCCTGAAGAGATACCGTGACCAAGGCAACTCTTTTTTTTTTTTTCTTTTTTTTTTTTTTTTGGTTTTTTGAGTCAGGGTTTCTCTGTATAGTCCTGGCTGTCCTGGAACTCACTCTATAGACCAGGCTGGCCTTGAACTCAGAAATCCGCCTGCCTCTGCCTCCTAAGTGCTGGGATTAAAGGCGTGTGCCACCACTGCCTGGCCCAAGGCAACTTATAAAGGACAACATTTAATTGTGGCTGGCTTACACGTTCAGAGGTTCAGTCCATTATCATCATGATGGGAAGCATGCAGCAGCATGCAGGCAGGCATGGCACTGGAGGAACTGAGAGTTCTTTATCTTGTTCTGAAGGCAATCAGGAGAAGACTCTTTTCTGGGCAACTAGGAGGAGGGTCTCAAAGCCTACCCTCACAGTGACACACTTCATCAAATAAGGCCACACCTACTCCAACAAAGTCACACCTCCTGATAGTGCCACTCAGTCCCTAAGCCAAGCATATTCAAACCACCATATGTTTACAATAACCACTTGGATGTTGGATGTTGGTTACATGTACTCATAAACCACTGATCAAAATAGTGGAAACAGCTAAGTTCAAAGCCAGTAAGTACAGAAATAGATTCTACCCACAGGGAAATCAAACTCAGAAAGAAAATAGTGAAAAACATTACAACTTAACATTTTTTCTTCTCAGATACTATATGAAAAGTATAACAAATATTTTTCAGAAATATCAAGTTACATTTGAGAAAAAACAATTTCAGAGGTGTTAAATTTTGTCTCTAATCTTTTCAACAGGTATCAAAGTCAAAATTCCATCTCAGGTCTATTGAATGCTAAAACAACCATTCTTTTCTCTGTTGCTTTCTTAAGAGTCATATTTTTTTTTTTCACATACAGTTGTTTTATTTTTTTCACAAATGCATATGGAAATTGTGGTTGAGGCTGCTGGGGTGACATATGTCTTTAATTCAAGCACTCAGGAGGTAGAGGCAAAAAGCTCCAAAACAGGGACTACAAAGAGAATTCAAGTCTAGCTTGGGTTATCTAGAAAAACTTT
>NW_021620791.1:4201891-4202891 GCF_004785775.1 Grammomys surdaster | reverse complement strand
TCTCTCTCTCTCTTTCTTTCTCTCTCTCTTTCATACACACACACACACACACATTATATATATATATATATATATATATATATATACATATACATATACATATATGTGTATATATATATGTATATATATATATGGCAGTACATCACATATATAATCATATCTGAAAAATATGTGTACCTTATAAAAACATTATATGTATAAAACAGTGTATTAAATATATTGTCATATCTAAAATAAATATATACCTTGATATATGCCCTACTTCTGACATATGTTCACAATTATCAGAACCTTCAGCATACCATATTTTTAACGATCAAGGCTCTTCCTTTTATATCTGTGCTTGCTAAGAGATCAGAGTGATGGCTGACACAGGTGAGAGTGGAGCCAGAGATTTCTTAGGATAACGGTGAAGTGGTAAAGTTTGCCACAGTGACTGACCTCCGTTCACAAAAAGCCATTTCTCTGTAGCATGCGGTGCTGTGATAGCACTTCACCCAAAGGAGAGCTTCTTTCAAAACTGGAGTCAGCTCTTTCAAACGTGCTGTTGCTTTAGCAACTAAGTTTATGCAATGCTCTAAATCCTTTGCTAGCCTTTCAACAGTGTTCTAGCATCTTCGGGACAGGAATAGATTCCATCTCAAGAAAGCACCATCTTGCTTATTCATAAGAAGGAACTAACATGTGGAAGTTCTGTCATGAGAGTGTGGCAGTTTGACCTCATCTACAGGTTCCATCTCCAAATACTGTTTCCATCATATTTGCAGATACTTTTTCCACTGAGGTCTCGGGACCCCTAAGAGGTTTCAACCCTGAGGGGTTGAAATTGACTTCTAAATTCCTGTTAATGCTGACATTTAATCTCCTGCCAAAAAACCTCATGTGCCCATAATGACATCTAAAAGATAAGTCCTTTCCAGAGTTTCAGTTTACTTTGCTCACATCCAGCAAAGAAATCGTCATCTATGGTAACCCTAGTCTCAAGGATGTATTTCATTTC
>NW_021620791.1:4195798-4201791 GCF_004785775.1 Grammomys surdaster | reverse complement strand
ATTGGATGATTTATTTACATTTCCTATGTTGTCCCCTTACCCCATCCCCCACCACCCCTTCGGAACCTCCAATCCCCTCGCCCCTCCTCCTTCTTCTCTGTGGATGTAACCTCTATCTACACCCCCCCCACTCCCACCTCCCCACCCTCAAAATTCCCACCCCCTGGGGCATCCAGCCTTCATGAGGTCAAGGTTCTCTTCTTCCACCTATGCCCAGCAGGGCCCTCCACTTTTACATATTCAGCTGAAGCCCTGGATCCCCCCCTAAGTGCTCCCAGGCTGGTGGTTTAGACCCTGGGAGCTGTGGTTGGTTGGTATTGTTGCTCTCCTCATGGTGCCACAAACCCTTTCAGCTCCTTCAGTCTTCACTCTAACTCCTCTATTGAGAACCCCATGATCAGTTCAATGGCTAGTTGTGAGCATCTGCCTCTGAATATGTCTGACTCTTGAAGGCCTCTGAGGAGATATCCATATCAGGCTCTTATCAGCATGCACTTCCTGTCTTCCACATCAGCATCTACCTTTGGTGATTGCACATGGGATAGATACTCAGGTGGGGTGGTCTTGAGACGGCCCCTCCTTCAGTTTCTGTCCCTCACTTTGTCTCCATATTTGCTCCCTTGAGTATTTTGTTGCTCCTTCTAAGAAGGACCGAATCACCCTCACTTGGTCTTCCTTCTTTATGGGCTTCATGTGGCCTGTGAGTTGCATCTTGGGCATTTCAAGGTTCTAGGCTAATATCCAATAATCAGTGAGTGAATACCATGTGTCTTCTTTTGTGATTGGCTTACCTCACTCAGGATGATAATTTCTAGTTCCATCCATTTACCTAGGAACCTCTCGAATTCATTGTTTTTAATAGCTGAGTAATACTCCATTGTGTAAATATACCACATTTTTTGAATCCATTCCTCAGTTGAAGGACATCTGGGTTCTTTCCAGCTCCTGGCTATTATAAATAAGGCTGCTATGAACATAGTTGAGCATATGTCCTTGTTATATGTTCGAGCATCTTCTGGGTATATGCCTAGGAGTGGTATAGCTGGATCCTCGGGTAATGCTATGTCCAATTTTCTGAGGAACCGCCAGACTGATTTCCAAAGTGGTTGCACCATCTTGCAGTCCCACCAACAATGGAGGAGTGTTCCTCTTTCTCCACACCCTCGCCAGCATCTACTATCACCTGAGTTTTTAATCTTAGCCATTCTGACTGGTGTGAGATGGAATCTCAGGGTTGTTTTGATTTGCATTTCCCTGACGACTAAGGATGCTGAACATTTCTTTAGATGCTTCTCGGCCATTCGAGTTTCTTCCATTGAAAATTCTTTGTTAAGCTCTATACCCCATTTTTTAATAGGGTAATTTGGTTGTCTGGAGTCTAATTTCTTGAGTTCTTTGTATATATTGGATATTAGCCCTCTATCAGATGAAGGATTGGTAAAGATCTTTTCCCAATTTGTTGGTTGTCGTTTTGTCCTATTGACAGTGTCCTTTGCCTTACAGAAACTTTGCAATTTTATGAAGTCCCATTTGTCAATTCTCGATCTTAGAGCATATGCCATTGGAGTTCTGTTCAGGAACTTTTCCCCTGTGCCCAAGTATTCGAGGCTTTTCCCCACCTTCTCTTCTATTAGTTTCAGTGTATCTGGTTTTATGTGGAGGTCCTTTATCCACATAGACTTGAGCTTTGTACAAGGAGATAAGAATGGATCAATTTTCATTCTTCTACATGTTGTCTTCCAGTTGAACCAGCACCATTTGTTGAAAATGCTGTCCTTTTTCCACTGGACAGTTTTAGCTCCTTTGTCAAAGATCAAGTGACCATAGGAGTGTGGGTTCATTTCTGGGTCTTCAATTCTATTCCATTGATCTTCCTGCCTGTCTCTGTACCAATACCAGGTAGTTTTTATCACTATTGCTCTGTAGTACAGCTTGAGGTCAGGGATGGTAATTCCTCCAGAAGTTCTTTTATTGTTCAGAATAGTTTTCGCTATCCTGGGTTTTTTGTTATTCCATATGAATTTGAGAATTTCCTTTTCTAACTCTGTGAAGAATTGAGTTGGGATTTTAATGGGGATTGCATTGAATCTGTAGATTGCTTTTGGCAAGATGGCCATTTTTATTATATTAATCCTGCCAATCCATGAGCATGGGAGATCTTTCCATCTTCTGAGATCTTCTTCAATTTCTTTCTTCAGAGACTTGAAGTTCTTGTCATACAGGTCTTTCACTTGCTTGGTTAGATTCACACCAAGGTATTTTATATTATTTGCAACTATTGTGAAGGGTGTCATTTCCCTAATTTCTTTTTCAGTCTGTTTATCTTTCATGTAGAGGAAGGCTACTGATTTGTTTGAGTTGACTTTATAACCAGCCACTTTGCTGAAGTTGTTTATCAGGTTTAGGAGTTCTCTGGTGGAAGTTTGGGGGTCACTTAAGTATACTATCATATCATCTGCAAATAGCGATATTTTGACTTCTTCCTTTCCTATTTGTATCCCTTTGACTTCTTTTTGCTGTCTAATTGCTCTGGCTAAGACTTCCAGTACTATATTGAATAGGTAGGGGGAGAGTGGGCAACCTTGTCTAGTCCCTGATCTTAGTGGGATTGCTTCAAGTTTCTCTCCATTTAGCTTGATGTTGGCTACTGGTTTGCTGTAAATTGCTTTTACTATGTTTAGGTAGGGGCCTTGAATTCCTGATCTTTCCAAGACTTTTATCATGAAGGGATGTTGAATTTTGTCAAATGCTTTCTCAGCATCTAGTGAGATGATCATGTGGTTTTTTTCTTTAAGTTTGTTTATATAGTGGATTACATTGATGGATTTCCGAATATTGAACCATCCCTGCATTCCTGGGATAAAACCTACTTGATCATGATGGATGATTGTTTTGATGTGGTCTTGGATTCGGTTTGCTAGAATTTTATTGAGTATTTTTGCATCGATGTTCATAAGGGAGATTGGTCTGAAGTTCTCTTTCTTTGTCGGGTCCTTGTGGGGTTTGGGTATGAGTGTAATTGTAGCTTCATAGAACGAATTGGGTAGTGTTCCTTCTGTCTCTATTTTGTGGAATAGTTTGAAGAGAATTGGTATTAGGTCTTCCTTGAAGGTCTGATAGAATTCAGCACTAAAACCATCTGGTCCTGGGCTTTTTTTAGTGGGGAGGCTTTTGATGACTGCTGCTATTTCCTGAGGGGTTATGGGACTATTTAGATGGTTTATCTGCTCCTGGTTTAACTTCGGTACCTGGTATCTGTCTAGGAAATTGTCCATTTCATCCAGGTTTTCCAGTTTTGTTGAGTATAGGCCTTTGTAGTAGGATCTGATGATTTTTTGAATTTCTTCAGTTTCTGTTGTTATGTCTCCCTTTTCAGTTCTGATTTTATTAATTTGGATATTGTCTCTGTGCCCTCTGGTTAATCTGGCTAAGGGTTTATCTATCTTGTTGATTTTCTCAAAGAACCAACTCCTGGTTTTATTGATATTTTGTATTGTTCTTTCTGTTTCTATTTGGTTGATTTCAGCCCTGAGTTTGATTATTTCCTGCCTTCTACTCCTCCTGGGTGTATTTGCTTCTTTTTGTTCTAGAGCTTTTAGTTGTGCAGTCAACTTGTTAGTGTGTGCTCTTTCCAGTTTCTTTTTGTAGGCACTTAGAGCTATGAGCTTTCCTCTTAGCACTGCCTTCATGGAGTCCCACAAGTTTTGGTATGATGTGTCCTCATTTTCATTGAATTCTAAAAAGTCTTTTATTTCTTTCTTTATTTCTTCCTTGACCAAGTCATCATTGAGTAGAGAGTTGTTCAGTTTCCATGTGTACGTGGGTTTTCCATTGTTTTTGTCATTATTAAAGACCAGTCTTAGTCCGTGGTGATCTGATAAGATGCAAGGGATTATTTCAATCTTTTTGTATCTGTAGAGGCTTGTTTTGTGACCAATTATATGGTCTATTTTGGAGAAGGTACCATGAGGTGCTGAGAAAAAGGTATATTCTTTTGTTTTAGGATGAAATGTTCTATAGATGTCTGTTAAGTCCATTTGGTTCATAACTTCTGTTAATTTCAAAGTGTCTCTGTTTAGTTTCTGTTTCCATGATCTGTCCATTGCTGACAGTGGGGTGTTGAAATCCCCCACTATTATTGTGTGAGGTGTAATGTGTGTTTTGAGCTTTAGTAAAGTTTCTTTTATGTATGTAGGTGCCCTTGCATTTGGAGCATAGATGTTCAGAATTGAGAGTTCACCTTGGTAGATTTTTCCTTTGATGAGTATGAAGTGTCCTTCCTTATCTTTTTTGATTAATTTTGGATGAAAGTCGATTTTATTTGATATTAGAATGGCTACTCCAGCTTGTTTCTTGGGACCATTGGCTTGAAAAATTGTTTTCCACCCTTTTATTCTGAGGTAGTGTCTGTCTTTGTCACTGAGGTGCGTTTCTTGTATGCAGCAAAATTCTGGGTCTTGTTTGTGTATCCAGTCTGATAGTCTGCGTCTTTTTATTGGGGAATTGAGACCATTGATGTTAAGAGATATTAAGGAAAAATGATTGTTGCTTCCTGTTATTTTTTTTATTAGAGGTAAAGTTATGTTTGTATCTTTTTTGGGGGTTGTTGGAAGATTACTTACTTGCTTTTCCTAGGTTGTAGTTTCCCTCCTTGTGTTGGCATTTTCCATCAATTATCCTTTGAAGTGCTGGGTTTGTGGGAAGATATTGTGCAAATTTGGTTTTGTCATGGAATATCTTGGTTTCACCATCTATAGTGATTGAGAGTTTTGCTGGGTATAGTAATCTGGGCTGGCAATTGTGTTCTCTTAGTGTCTGTATGATGTCCGTCCAGGCTCTTCTGGCTTTTATAGTCTCTGGTGAGAAGTCTGGTGTAATTCTTATAGGTCTGCCTTTATATGTTACTTGACCTTTTTCCCTTACTGCTTTTAGTATTTTTTCTTTGTTTTGTGCATCTGATGTTTTGATTATTATGTGACGGGAGGTATTTCTTTTCTGGTCTAGTCTATTTGGTGTTCTGTAGGCTTCTTGTATGTTTATGGGCATCTTGTTCTTTAGGTTAGGGAAGTTTTCCTCAATAATTTTGTTGAAGATATTTACTGGCCCTTTAAGTTGGGAATCTTCATTCTCATCTATACCTATTATCCTTAGGTTTGGTTTTCTCATTGTGTCCTGGATTTCCTGGATGTTTTGAGTTAGGAGTTTTTTGCGTTTTGCATTTTCTTTGACAACTGTGTCAATATTTTCCACCGTATCTTCTGCATTTGAGATTCTCTCTTCTATCTCTTGTATTCGGTTGGTGATGCTTGCGTCTGTGACTCCTGATCTCTTTCTTAGGTTTTCTATCTCCATGGTTGTCTCCCTTTGAACTTTCTTTATTGTTTCTATTTCTAGTTTCAGGTCCTGAATGTTTTTGTTTAATTCCTTCTTTGTGTTTTCTTCCATTTCTTTAAGGGATTTCTGTGATTCCTCTTTAAGGGCTTCTATCTGTTTACTTGTACTCTCCTGTATTTCTTTAAGGGAGTTACTTAATTCCTTCTTATAATCCTCTATCATCATCATGAGAAGTGATTTTAATTCTGAATCCTGCTTTTCAGGTGTGATGGGTTGTTCAGGGCTTGCTATATTGGGAGAATTGGGCACTGATGATGCCAAGAAACTTTGGTTTCCGTTGCTTATGTTCTTGCGCTTGCCTTTCGCCATCTGGTTAACTCTAGTGGTACCTGCCCTCACTGTGTAAAACTGGAGTCTGTATTTCCAGTTATCTTGCTTATTGCAGAGCTCCTCAGAGTCCAGAGGTCTCTGTGGTCTTATGCTCCTAATCTCCTGGGTGGAATAACTCCTGGGACTCAGGCCACCTCTTGGATCTGGAAATCCTTCTGCTCTGAGTGCAGTGGGTCCTCGATGACTCAGGATTCAGTTTCAGCTGCTCTGAGTGCAGTGGCTCCAGCTGCTCTGAGTGCAGTGGCTCCTGGATGACTCAGGATTCAGTT
>NW_021620791.1:4194413-4195788 GCF_004785775.1 Grammomys surdaster | reverse complement strand
AGTTTCTCCACAGGACAGGAGCAGACTGACTCTGTGTCTGCTCCAGCCCGGAGCAAGAGTCATATTTTTAAGAACGTTTGCTCAAAAGTGGAGATTTAATTCTTCTGTAGGTGACCTCTCCCCAGCCCCCAGAAATCAGAGCACAGCCATGTTTAGGGCTCATTTCTTTCTCATTCTCATTTCTTCTTCCTTCTGCTCATGTACCTACAGCTCCCAGCACCTTGGTGAACACACCAAGACACAGTATGGAGGCTGAGTGTATTGGCACACACCACCTCTAATCCCAGCACTAGGGAGCCAGAGGTGGTGTCAGTGAGTTCTAGGCCAAGATGGTGGCATAGTTCTAGGATAGCAGAGCTACACAGTAAGACCCTGTCTCTAACAAAACAAAAAAAGGCACAGTCATGAGTAACGATGGCCCATCTTCTACACAAGGCCAGGTTAAACACCTGTAGGCAGATCTGACAGAGTTTCTTGAGTCTTTATAGATTTCCAGTACAGCAATCTCCACATTACAATAAGTGTGTCTATCGAATTTTCTGTTTGTATTTGTAAAAGGGTGATCTTCAGCTATTTTTTGTTGTTGTTTTGTTTGCTTGTTTTGCTTTGCTTTTTTTTTTTTTCAATCTGTGTTGGACAATGGAGGTAGGAGAATTGCAAGTTCTAAGCCAGCTTTGGCCACTCTCTCTCTCCTTCCTTACCTACCTAAGGCATTCTTTGATTGGCTTTAATAAAATAAAAACCCAATGGTCAATTAGCTGGGCAGAAAGTGGAAGGTGGGACTTTCTGGGAGGGAGAAAAGAACCTAGGAAGAAGTAGGAGGAAACTGTACCAGGAAACATGAGAGGAGACAGAAGTGACTATGGGCCTGGAAGGAATAGTACTCACAGCCCCATGTCTGGATGGGGCTAAGTGGTCAGGTTAACTAGATGAGCTACTTCAGAGTCTGCCCAGTTAAGGCCTTGGGCTTTGAAATATTTAAAGGTCTTGATAGGGTTATTTGGACAAAAGCTGGTTAAGGAATAATTGCCACTATATTCATTTCCAAGAATAATTAATAAATATAGAACATAATAATCATTTCACCTACAGTAGGTTCCCAACTTAATAAAATTACAAAATTCAAATCAATTGATCCATCTATCTATTTATTCATCTTCCAAAAAATATTGAGAGAAATCCAGTAAGATGGCTTAGTAAGTAAGGAGGCTTGCTGCCAAAACCTGAATCTATTCCTGAGTTTGGTTCTAGAACCCACATGATGGGAAGAGAGACTAGGCAACTACAGGTTATCCTCTGACATGTACACATGTACATATGTTCCATAACACACACACACACACACACACACACACACACACACACACACACACAC
>NW_021620791.1:4191976-4194313 GCF_004785775.1 Grammomys surdaster | reverse complement strand
CACATACACACACACACCACACACACATACCACACACACACAGAGAGAGAGAGAGAGAGAGAGAGAGAGAGAGAGAGAGAGAGAGAGATCTGGAGAGTGTTTATTCTTTAAATAAACCCTTACACATGTAATAATCACTATGGACCCTTTACACTCTACACTGCCAATATCTCTACCAACCCATGTCTGACATTTCAGTGGTCTGTAGATCCCTGATTGCAATATCTAGTTGAGGCTGTTATATGCATGCAGGATGCAGGGACATAGGAAATTTTTTTTTTATTTTTACATTTTTGTAACCTCTACAGCCATCAGAGAGCTGAGATATGAATATAAACCCTGAGTATGTGTTGGCTGAATAAATGAATAGGTAAAGTAAGACAGACACTAAAGTAACGTGAGCAGAGCTTATTATTGGCTGGGCACATTTCTAAGTGCTTTTTGTATGTAACCACATTGAAATCTCTCAACAAATGAGGAAGCAAACACTATTATTAACCCTATTTTTATAGAAGGGAGAGTGAGACACCAAAAGCTTCAGTGGTTTGCTCAAGGTCACTCAGTCAGCTGCAGAGTCTATAATTAAAGTTGTATAGAAAGAAAAGGATGCAAAACCTTTGAGAGGTTGTTTTTTGTTTTGCTTTGTTTTTTCCAACTGGTATCTTTAGGGATTGGTTGGTATGGGCACTATGCTATGTCTAGCTGTAACTGAAGAGTAGTGGACCATTTCTCCCTTGGCAGTAATCCAAATGAGGTGGAAGACCTTCTGGGTTCTTGCCCCGTGGTAAGGTCTATATTAAGCAATTCTTGGTTCCAAACCAGAAGCGCAGGTTCTCCCAAACAGGATCTTTTCCATATAAATAGCTAAGATTGATGGCGTTGGTTCATTACCTTTATAACGCATGCCCATCAACCCTGAATATCATAAGCTGGTTGGACTAGCCCATCAAGTATGAAGTCTTTGATGTCTTGATCAACTCAGTTTATCTAGAGCAAACAGCCATATGCCCATCTGTCACTGGTCAAACACAAAGAACCTGATTGCTTTTAAATTGTCACTGCAGACTTTTCTGGCCCCAGAGAAAATTACATATACTAGGTCAGCACTGGTAGCACAGGTAGACACAGGGAAACGAACTCACTGCTACTCTTCCCACACATATGAATTAAACACTGACCCCCTTTGAGTCTCAGTTATCATCAGTGATACAGAAGAACTGTACATGATTGTCCTTGACATCCATTATGCTCTAAGGTTCTCACAGTCTGTGGATGTATTTACCCTTGAACCTCTGCAGCATGTCAGATCTGTGGAGAAAGAGGTAAGAAATGCACATTTCTTCTTTTCTTTGTATTCGTTCAACAAATATGTATTCCCAGACTGTTATTTGCTAGGGTTAACTTTAGGCACAGAGGATGAGCAAAACAGAAAAACAAGCCTGGCAATGTTGGAGGATTTTCCTGCTGTCTATGAGGTACTAGATTTAATTTAATTTGTATTGTGTCATACAAGCTGCAATCTGGCGTTTGAAAGGTTGCAGGCCTCCCAGTCAGAAGTTTAAGGTCATTCTTTGGGCTCCAGTGAGTTAGGGGCCAGCCTGGGCTATATAATAGTCTCTCAAAACAAAACAACAAACAAAACAACAGAAAAATATTTCTGCCTTCCTGAAGCTTACCTCCTGTGGAGAAGAAAATATTTTCATAAGGAAAAGAGAAGTTCCATATATTAGAAGGTAGCAACTGCTGTGGAGAAAATAAAGCAGAGATGAGGAGTTACTGGGCTGAATCATGCCCGCCCCACCCCACTCGGATACTGAAGTCCTCACCCTTGTACCTGAGAATGTGACCTTATTTGGAAATAGAGTCACTGAAGAATAATTATTTGAGCTGAGGTCATAGTGGTAGGCCCTACTCCAATGTGATTGGTGTCCTCATAAAAAGAGGGAAACTGGTCATACGCAGAGAAAGCCTAGGTGAAGACCAGTGAGAAACAGTAAGAATGCCATTGGACACTTGTGCTGGATAGAAAGATGGGGTGTTAAGAGAACAAGCATATTATTCTTGTAAAGACCCAAGTTCAACGCCCAGTACCCAGGTCTGGAGACTCTTAGAACAGTAACTCCCTCTTCTGCTTCCAGGGGCACATCAAACACAAACATACCCACACACAGATACACATAATTAATGCTACCATGTTTTTTTTTTAAAGAATGCCGCCGGGCAGTGGTGGCACACGCCTTTAATCCCAGCACTTGGGAGGCAGAGGCAGGTAGGTGGATTTCTGAGTTCAAGGCCAGCCTGGTCTACAGAGTGAGTTGCAGGACAGCCAGGGCTACA
>NW_021620791.1:4169962-4191966 GCF_004785775.1 Grammomys surdaster | reverse complement strand
CACTCGGATCTCTGAGTTCGAGGCCAGCCTGGTCTACAGAGTGAGTTCCAGGACAGCCAGGACTACACAGAGAAACTCTGTCTGGAAAAAACAAAAAAACAACAACAAAAAAAAGAAAACGACAACAACATCTTTACTTTGTTTAAGCCTCTCAGAGTGTGGTCAGAGATGGGAGATGCTAGCAATATTGTTTAAGATGCAGGCCATTAAGTAATTTTAGGTGAGCTTTGATCGCTTCTAAAAAGATAACTCAGTTGCTGGATGAGTGGGATGCCAGAAGTAAAAAAAAAAAAAAAATGTCGGTAGTGATACAGTCAGTAGCATGGTCCAGAGGATGCTGATGGAGGCAGCAAGGAGCGATGAGGTTATCAAGAGTATATAACTACACATCTGTTCAGATGGTTCTTATATCAAATGTCTTCAAGTGTACATTGACGGCTGCAATTATCACAAATTATTCACAAAGGCATTCTTTTGGTTAACAAAGAAGAGGAAAGATATGTGGCACACACCTTTAATCTCAGTGCTCAGAAGGTGAAGGCAGGAGGGTCCTGAATTCAAGACCAGCCTATCTCACAACAACAACAAAGGTACCTGTGCAATTCGGGCTATGAACTAACTGAGCAACCTCCCCCAAGAGTATTCTGGCTGCCTTCAGGGTCCCCGGAAATAGATGCTCTGACGCAGGCTTTCCTGTAGGAGGTTCATTAGGCAGAACCTTGGGAATAAAGCAAGACAGGCAGTAGCTAATGTCACCAGAAACTCTGCAATTAAGATGGCCATTCAGAGAAGCTCAGCTGAGGCTGTCAGGCTGACCTTGTCATTCTTAGATGTGGGCTACTCTGGGAGAGGGCAATTACCCTGGAAGAAGGAACTTAGAGATGGAGGCAGTCAGGGTAATGGATGCTGTGGTCAGAAAGACTAATTGGATCAGTGAATCTTGATATCAACTAAAATCCCTGGCTCCACAAAGGCAGACAGCCAATATATCCATTTGGATTTTACTTTTTTTTTTTTTAAGTCCAGGGTAGTATTGATAGCTTTGACTGGCCTGGAACTCACTATTTGTAATGGGGTGACTTCTAATTTTTAGCAGTCTTCTTGTCTTCGTGCTCCAACTGCTGTGATTATGGGTACTAGCTTCTATTTCACACTTATTTCCTATCCTATCATTGGAAACAAAATAAAGAAAAGAAAAAAGGGCATGCGTTCATGAAAACATGTAGATTTGTTCTCACTGTATGGACTTTTCTCATAATATTCTTTACCTTCACTGGCCTATAATTCATGTGTGCAGTAGTATATGTGTACACATCCACACCTTCTCAGCAATAAACAGTTTGGAAAGCATATTATACCTCTAACTCTATCTCATTCTTGCCTCTCCATGATGCCTCCCCATCCCATTTAAATGAGCAAAGTCCAGTGATCCAGCGCTTTAGGCTAAACACTTGAAAATGGGCATATGTCGCCGGGCGGTGGTGGCGCATGCCTTTAATCCCAGTACTTGGGAGGCAGAGGCAGGTGGATTTCTGAGTTCAAGGCCAGCCTGGTCTACAGAGTGAGTTCCAGGACAACCAGGATTACACAGAGAAACTCTGTCTTGAAAAACCTAAAAAAAAAAAAAGAAAAAAGAAAAAAAAAGAAAATGGGCATATGTGATTTGGAGTCACTGAGTGGTTTTATGAAACCTGAGGCTCAAAGATATTGGTGACACTCAACAGTATCATCATCCTCTCTCTTCGTCACCCTTAACTTTTGTTTAATCTTTAAATATTTATTTTACTATTTTGTGTTTATGAGTATTTTGCTTTCATGTTTGTATGTTTGTATTTTTTTTTTTTTCGAGACAGGGTTTCTCTGTGTAGCCCTGGCTGTCCTGGAGCTCACTCTGTAGACCAGGCTAGCCTTGAACTCTCGAACTCAGAAATCCGCCTGCCTCTGCCTCCCAAGCGCTGGGATTAAAGGCGTGCGCCACCACCGCCCGGCATGTTTGTACTTTATATGTGCCTGGTATTCACATAGTTTAGAAGAAGACACTGAATCCACTAAGATTGGAGCTACACGTAGTTGTGATCTGTCATATGGATGCTGAGAATCATATTTTGAGTCCTCTGGAAGAGCAACAATTGCTTCAAGCCCCTGATACCACGCTCCGGCCATTGTTACTAAATTTTTGAAACACAGTCTCACGATATTTCCCAGGCTGGCTTCAAACTCACAAGCCTCTTTCAGTCTTTCAAGAGCTGAGATTATAGGCATGTGCTACTATGTTTTTGATCTTTACTGACTGAAGATATTTTCAGTTCTGTGGCCAGATCTGGGGTTGTCAGCAGAAGGCTGGTTAAAAGTTGTATGGGGCTGAGCGGTGGTGGCTCACGCCTTTAATCCCAGCACTTGGGAGGCAGAGGCAGGTGGATTTCTGAGTTTGAGGCCAGCCTGGTCTACAGAGTGAGTTCCAGGACAACCAGAGCCTCACAGAGAAACCCTGTCTCGTAAAACAAAACAAAAAAAGTTGTATGAGTTGCTGGGCAGTGCTGGCACATGCCTTTAATCCCAGTAATTGGGAGACAGAGGCAGGAGGATCTCTGTGAGTTCAAAGCCAGCCTGTTCTACAGAGCAAGTTTCAGGGTAGCCAGGGCTACAAGAAGAAACTCTGCCTTGCGAAGAAACAATTCCCATTGCCAGGAATAAAGGCGTGGGCCACGAACACCCAGCTCTCCACCTTGAGTTTTATTTTCCTTTTTATATAGGCTCACATACTTTTCTTAGTAGGCAGTGGTGTATGAAAGTTAAGGGCACACGTTTTGGAACCAGAAAGACTGGAGTTTAGTTTTGCCATTGAAATTTAATGTTCTCAGTTAGAAAGTGAGTATATAAACACATATTTGACATGAATATCAGATACATAGTATTACATTACAAATCATCCCAGAGCTGGATGTCATGGCAACCATTTTGTGTGTGTGTGTGTGTGTTTATGTATGTATCCAGTGTGAACTGTGCTCCTTCTGGATGGCTCTGCTGTGGCGCTGGGAGCTCATTTGAGGCTGGGTGCTGATGTCTCTGGTGCTGCTCCATCAACAAACAAACAACAACAACAAAAAGTCTTTCTCTGAAATGGAAACAACTGAAAAAAGTATTAGGCTAATATTAAAAAATATAGCTAGGACAATAGATGACTACTTGTAAAAAAATTACTTCAAAATTATATTAAATGATAAAAGTAAACCTGAACATACAAAGTTCCTTCAGCTCAGGACTCTGCAAAAAACAAACAAACAAACAAACAAACAAACAAAAACAACGGAGATTATAGAATATTGTGTTTTTTGTCTCCTTAGCCCCCAGTGTTGCTAGTCTGGTTCTTTTCATGTACTGGTTTCTTTGTTTGCTTTCATTTGTTTTGTTTTGTTTTGTTTGAGACTGGGGTTTCTCTGGGTGACCTCAGCTGTCCTGGAACTTGATTTATAGACCAGGCTGGCTTGCCTTGAACCCAGAGATCCTCCAGCCTCTGTCTCCCTAGTGTTGGGATTAAAGATGTGGGCCACCAATGCTTGGAGCTAGTCTGGTTCTTAATTTCAGCTTTCATTTACATAAATTTTAATATTTCCAGTTATATACTTATTGCATGTGTGTCAAGAGGAAACCTCATGGGATCATTTCTTACCTTCCACCATGTGGGTCCTAGGGATTGAACTCTGGTCAACAGCCTTCAAGACAGGATTGGTTGAGTCCATTGGTCACTTTTTTGTTGTTGTTGTTGTTTTGTTTTGTTTTGTTTTTCGAGACAGGGTTTCTCTGTGTAGCCCTGGCTGTCCTGGAACTCACTCTGTAGACCAGGCTGGCCTCGAACTCAGAAATCCGCCTGCCTCTGCTTCCCAAGTGCTGGGATTAAAGGCGTGCACCACCACTGCCTGGCCATTGGTCACTTTCACTTCAACCTGAAGCAACCTTTTTTTTTTGGCCAGGCAGTGGTGGTGCACGCCTTTAATCCCAGCACTTGGGAGGCAGAAGCAGGCAGATTTCTGAGTTTGAGGCCAGCCTGGTCTACAGAGTGAGTTCCAGGACAGCCAGGGCTATACAGAGAAACCCTGTCTCTAAAAACAACAACAAAACAACAACAGAGCAAAACAAACAAACAAAAAAGCAAACAAAGGATAAGAAAGGAAAACAAACACAAAATATTTTTATATATTTTAATCATATTTCCCCTCCTCCAAATACCCCCAGATTATCCACCCAACTTTATGTTCTTTCTCTCTCTCTCAAAAAAAAAAAAAAATCAACAAATCAGTAAGACAAAAAAAAAAAAAAAACCAACCCTAAAATAAAGCATTCATTTTGTGTTGGCCAATAATCCCTTGGCTTTGGGTATGGGGCCTGTCCTAGAGTGTGGCTGACATACCCAGTGTCACTCCAATGGAGAAAATGACTTTCTTTTCTCAGCGGGCATCAACTACAAATAGCTTCATGGCTAAGGCATCGGACTTTGTGTCTCCTTTTCCTTCACAGGGTCTTGTCTGGTTTATATATGTGAAGGTCCTGTATGTGTGGTCACAGCCTCTGTGAGTTCCTTTGTGCATCAGTCCTGTTGAGTCTGAAAGCCAACCATCCACTACTTCTGCCTCTTATCATCTTTCCACTTCCTTTCCTGATCTCTGATCCTTGAGGGGATGGGTTTAAGGAAGACAGCCCATTTAGAAGTGATTGCTTCATAATCCCTTACTCTCTGTGAATAGTCCTGTTGTGGACCTCTGCGCTAATGACTATCCATTGAAATCATCCTGTGGTGAGGACAGCATAAAGCACCCATCCAATGGGTATAACAAATGTCATTAGAAGTCATTTTATTGCCTGCTTCTTTAGCAGAATAATAGTAACAGCTTTGCCCCTAGGACCTCACCCATCCCACCCAAGACACTTCCCAAGACAAGGTTTTTCTGTGTGTACCCTTGGCTATCCTGGAGCTCATTTTGTATGTCAGGTTGTCCTTGAACTCACAGAGGTCCACCCTGCCTATGCCTTCCAAATGCTGGGATTAAAAGTGTATGCCACCACACTTGGCTGAACAATTACCTTTCTAATCTCAGGTTCCTGGCGCTTTAGCAAGGGTCAGGTACAGGTTTCATCTCATGGAGTGGTCCTTAAATCCAATTCCATGTCATGGTTTCCCTGTGTTTGGTGAAACTGGCAAGCAAGTATTTAGCAATTGCTTAGCAGGCAAGTGCTAAGCCCTTAGGTCACATAGAACATACCGTGGTTCTAGCCTGAAGGACTTCCTGGGTAGATGAGTTTGGTATGCCCTCTGTCCTTTTTCCTGGTGACTCTCCAAGAACAGGTGCAAGAGAAGAGAAGGCCAGCAATAATAAATGTCCTAGTTTATTTCCTTTTGCTGTGATAAACTACTCTCACAGAAGCAACTTAGAGGAGAAAGTGTTTATTTTAATTCACTGTCTGTCATGGAGGAAAGTCAACAACAGGAAACTTGAAGCAGCCTGTTACATACCATACCATATCCACATTTGGGGAGCAGAGAGAAACCAATGCTTGCTGATGTTGGATTCTGCTTCTTCATTCACACAGCCCAGGAGGAGCCAGTCAGAAAATGATGTCACCATAGTGGTTGGGTCTTCCCACCTTTATTAATGTCATCAAAATGATTCTTCACAGGCATGCCCAGCGGCCCAGCTCCTAGATGATCTAGGTCCTGGCAAGCTGACAACATTAACTATCCCAGTAAGTGATGCTCTGACATCAGATGAAGTACGAGTAGTTCAAGAAGCCAGAGCTAGACGTAGAGTTTTTGAAGTCACAATGCTGAACCGGTGAGTGGCCAAGTCGTCAACGACATTGCTCTCAGAATACAACTCCCTGAGGAAGAAAAAGGGCAACATTTAAGCTTCTCTCTCCTCTGGACAGCATTCAGTGGTAGTCAAAAGACTTTCAGTGTGTATAGTTATGGTATCCAGAACAGCCCAGAGGTGGTTGCTTTCATGTATTCATTCTGTATTTGCTCCAGTGCAAGATGAGGGAGGCACAGTTATCAACAAGCTTCGAGAGAAAAGGTATTGTCGCTTTCTGCTGTGCTGTCTCCTGGATTACTTGCTGTGGTAGACGTCAGGTGTCATTTTCGGAAGATGTTCATGTGCTATGTCCTCAGCCATATAGTAATGTACCTTTTGCACAATTATATATATATATATATATATATATATGTTTGGTTTTTCGAGACAGGGTTTCGTAACCCTGGCTGTCCTGGAACTCATTCTGTAGACCAGGCTAGCCTCAAACTCTCAAACTCAGAAATCTTCCTGACTCTGCCTCCCACATGCTGGGATTAAAGGCATGTGCCACCACCGCCTGGCTCAATTATATATTTTAAGTAATCAAGAAATTATTTTTTATGCTTTAATTTAAGAAAAAAAGGAGCTGAAATATTATTGCATCCTTTTCCTCCTTCCCTTTCTTCCCTCCAACCCCTCCCAGGTCCCATTCCTCTAACTCTTCCCACATTCCTCCCTTGACTCCCTCTCAAATTTATGCTGCTTTTCTTTTTAAAATTGCATAGCCAGGCAGTGGTGGCACACGTCTTTAATCCCAGCACTTGGGAGGCAGAGGCAGGCAGATTTCTGAGTTCAAGGCCAGCCTGGTCTACAGAGTGAGTTCCAGGACAGCCAGGGCAACACAGAGAAACCCTGTCTCGAAAAACCAAAAAAAAAAAAAAAAAAGCATAGCATAAATATGGGCCGGAGAGATGGCTCAGCAGTTAAGAGCCATTGACTGCTCTTTCAGAAGTCCTGAATTCAATTCCCTCAACTCCCAGCAACCGCATGGTGGCTCACAACCATCTGAAATGGGATCTGATGCCCTCTCTTGAGCAGTGACTGTGTACTCATATGCATAAAATAAATAAACTTTAAAAAAAATGCCTAAATATATAAACACAACCAGCTGAGTTCATTGAGTGTTGCTTGTGTATATGATTTCAGGACTGACCACTTTGTAGTAGATAAACAATCAGAGCCTCCTTTCGGTGGAAGACTAATTTCCCTTCTCAGTAGTCATTAGTTGCCGGTAGGTACTCTCAGGGTGGGGCTCTGAGATGCTCTCCTTCCACATTAGCATGTCTATTGGTGTTGTCTGGGTTTAAGTGCCCAGGTTGTTGATGTATTACAGGGTGTAGTTTTCTTGTAATTTCTAAGAGATCCAATCTCAGGAGACTTCTTGGGCTTCTGGCTGTTAGAATCTATTCGTTCTCTTTTCTGTACGTTCCTAGAGCCGTAGGTATAGGAGTTGCCTTGTAGTTGTTTTCAATGGGGCTGTATAGTCTGTGATCAGTTAATCTCTGATTTTGACTAGCTGTGGTTTTCTGTAGTGGTCACCGTCTGCTGTGTGAGAAGCCTCTTTGATGAGAGGTGAGAACTTCGTGTGTCTGTGGCTATTAGGAAAGGCTTTAGAATGTAGGTAGGAATTAGGCTGCTTTAGTAAGTGGTAGTAGCAGGTTCTCATCTAATATACATAATCTCATTGGCTTTGGGTAGTTGGCTGGGTTTTCAGTTCCAGGCATGATTTCCCTTCTGCTTAGTGAGCCTTCAGTCCAATTAAAGAGCTGTTGGTTACTACCAAGCTATGACTACCACTATTGCACTTTTAAGATATCTTGCCATTTTGGTCATTATTACGATAATATGAATCAGGCATTTCTTAGTCATACCAAGCAAAAGGTAAAAAACATAACTTCTGTTCTCCATTTCTTTCTTTTTTCTTTCTTTCTTTCTTCTTTCTTTCTTTCTTTCTTTCTTTCTTTCTTTCTTTCTTTCTTTCTCTTCTCCTTCTCCTTCTCCTCCTTCTCCTTCTCCTTCTCCTTCTCCTTCTCCTTCTCCTTCTCCTTCTCCTTCTCCTTCTCCTTCTCCTCCTTCTTCTTCTTTGGATTTGAGGATTTGTAGATTAGTCTGGCTTTAAAGTCGTGATCCTCCTGCCTCAGACTTCCAAGTGCTGGGATCACAAGCATGTGGTAATACTCTTGGCTAAAACTTTCAAAAGATGCCAAATATAGTCATTGTCATTATATCCCCTGAAAGACAGTTCTGCAGAGACGGTCTGCTAGGACCACATAGATGGTAAAGGGCCACACAGCTGACACACAGCAGAATTTACCTTCCAACACAGCTGTCATTCCTTGCTCAGCTGAACCAAGTATAAGGACTAGTTTGAGGGTGTCAACAAAAAGAGGCAGTCAAGGAAGGTCAAGGACTCTCCCAGGGCTCCCTCATTACCGTCACTCTACTACTACCCTACAGGCAGGGAAGAAGGGAGCCTGGACACTCCTCTTGATATTTGAAAATGAATAGAAGGGGATGGTATTCTGAAGGCTCCTGTCTGGAAGCAGCCTCAGCATACCCTGGAGTTACTACTGTATCATCAGCTCTCCAAACAGCCCAAGATGGCAGCAGAGTGACTCCAATTGCTCTCCCAGTCCCTGTCTCCTCACAAGGAGTTCACAGAATCATGAACATGAAAGAGCTTAACATGATAAGGAAGTGCCCAGGCAAGGAGATGTTCTTTCCTTTCCAAGAAGATCCTATAAAACAGGCTGCCTTCCAGGGGGAAAGTAATGTCTAAGGGGTCTGAGATTACAAGATATGTACCTACTTTCAAATGGTTTTTCTTCTCATATTCATTCATGGGCAATTCTCATAAAAGGGCTAGCGTAAGTGCATGGCACACAACATTTATACACACATGCACACACATACAACCACACACATACCTTACATGCACACACATACTATACATGCACAAACACATGATGCATGAACACACACACATGCATACACATATACACAGATGCACACAAACATGCACACAGGCATATGAACAAACATGCACATGTGCACACACAGAAGTGTACATTCACATGCTTATACCCTCCCATCCATCACATGTAAAATTATGTACAGTAAGGGTTCTCCCCAGTAATCCCTCCACGAACAGGTGCCATTTAAATGTAATTGAGCTGGGTCAGCGAATGGCTCAGTGGGTGAAGGTGCTTTCTGCTAACCCGATGACCTATGTTTGATTCTGGAGACCCACTACTCAGAAGAAGAGAATCAGATGCCTTGAATTGTCCTTTAACTACACACATGCCAGTATGCACCCACACATTCACACACACTAGACGTACAAGCAAACAAACAAACAAACAAACAAACAAGTGTTTAAAAAAAAATTAAACTTGGGCTGCAGAGATGGCTCCGTGGTTAAGAGCATTGTATGCTTTTCCAGAGTTCCTGAGTGCAATTCCCAGCAACCACATGGTTACTGACAACCATCAGTAGTGTGTCTGAAGACAGTGACAATGTACTCACATACATAAAATAAATAAGTCTTTTTTAAAAAAAATTAAACTTAGTCGAGCCGATGTTTTAGATAATAACAGCAGCAGGATACAAAGCCTGTACATCCTAATTAACCTTATTCCCTAAGAGAATCTGGAAATTGTAGGTTTTAGCTAGAGCTGGAATCAGTGAGCATTTCTGGGCTGATAACAAGCTGCTGTGTTCCCAGGTACTCAAGAGGAGATGGCCTTGACCAGACTCTGAACAAGCTGATTAGAAGATCTGTTGCTTCTCTGCCCTCCTTGGGTAGGCTATGCTATGGGGTGGGGGTGGGGGGGTTGGTGAAGTGAGGAGATTTCCCAGCATCATCTCTGAGAAAGCAGGCTAAGCTGTACCAGCTTGCATAGCTTCTTAGTATCAACACAGGACTCGAAAGAAGGTACACAATGGGCTCTGTTTACTTCAGGAAACAGGCTCCAGATGCTAAAGAACACCATCTAGCTCCTGCTAGCTTCGATGATCCACATGGCTTGAGAAAGACAACTTCATTCCCTTGGTGTATGGCAGCATAGTGTTTGTCTCCAGGAGGACATTTTGGGTAGGTGGACACACAGGACCTGGACTCAGAAAGCATGCCACATAGTTTAATGCTCTGAGGTCGCCATCTGAAAATTATTAATATGTGAACAAGGGACAGAATGCTTCCATTTTGTACTGGGCCCTGCAAATTATGTATCTGGTCCTCTTGACCCCTCTGCCCTTTGCATGGCGTCTTCTGTACCCAGACTGCTTCCTCTCCCACCATATCTGTCTCAAAGATTAAGGCCTAATTACTTTTTCTTCCCTGAGTCCTTCTTCCTGTTTTCTACTTTCACATTTTCTCTAAAGAAGGTCTGTGGGGAGGTATTTATTTAAGCAAGGGCAATTTATTGAGAAATACAACTGCCTCCCCCTCCTCCTCACAGGTAATCCTTAAGTGTCTCAGGGAAGAGAAGGGCCTTAGTTTCTCCCTAATCTATGACAGGACATCGATAGGTTTGTCTGTGCATGTGAGCTCATAAGCACAAAAGCCATGTCATATCCAGAAGAGGACAGCATTTCAGGATACCTTTCTCTGCTTTCTCTGGCTTTTTATTGTTGTTGTTCTCTGTTCCCGCTCAGATGTACTTCGTTGAAGGGTGTGACAGGTATTTCTTTTAATGCTCGGTATCCAACAGTCACTACTCACAGTGTGCGGACCAGTTAGGAGTCTCTGCATTGCCTGGTGGTGGTGGCACACGCCTTTAATCCCAGCACTTGGGAGGCAGAGGATTGGGATTTCTGAGTTCAAGAGTTCAAGGCTAGCCTGGTCTACAGAGTGAGTTCCAGGATAGCCAGGGTTACACAGAGAAACCCTGTCTCGAAAAACCAAACAAACAAACAAACAAAAAAGGAGTCTCTGCATTGATCATCACTGACTGCAAACAGAAATGTCTCTGATTGGGCCTGAGATCAGCACTAATCTATGGTATAAGCAAACATTTTTTTATTTCACGTAAATTATTTATAGTGAGGTTGGGCTGAGAGACTCAGGTCTTCAGACTCTGCAGGAAGTCCCTTTACCTGTGAGTCATTTTGCTGGCCTTAATATATCGGAAAGTACTTTGACACTAGAGCTATCTCAACCTCCTTACTCTTCTTCCCTTATTAAAATGGTTGTGAGGTTCTCTTTCTATATTGTAAGTAGACATATTAGAATGAAGAGGTGTTTTAGTTTCTGTTCTATTGCTGTGAAGAGATGCCATAACCAAAGAAACTCATAAAGAACACATTTAATTGGAGACTTGCTTACAGTTTTAGAGGGTTAGTCCATGACCATCATGATGGAAAGGCATGGCACTGGAGCAATAACTAAAAGGCGTACATCCTGATTTGCAGGCAGCAAGTAGAGAAAGAAAGATTGGAACTGGTGGGGCATTTAAAACCTCAAAGACCACCCCCAGTGACATACCTCCAACAAGGAAACACCTAATCTTTCAAAAACATTTTTCCTAACTGGGATCCAAGCTTTCAAGCATATGAGCTTATGGGGTCCATTTGGATGAAGGAGCTTGCTATCAAACCTGACCACCTGAATTCAATTCCTGGAACCCATGTGGTAGAAGGAGCAGAATGCCTTTAGGAAGTTGCCCCGTGACCATCACAACATGCTGTGGCACATACACACAGCCCATCCATTAAATACATAATTGAATGAATGAATGAATAAATGAATGAATAAATAAATAAACATAGAATTTATTTAAAATAAGAAATTAAGGTAAGTTAATAATGAAGAGAAAAACAATAAGGTAAATATAAAGCTAAGAACAATATTAATTACTGAAAAAAGAGCCTTAAAGTTTTGGATGCCTACTATAGATAGAATGAAACTTACCTCAGAGCTGTCTATCTGCCAGGGAAAAAGGAAAACATTTTTAATGATGTATTCTTAACATCTCCAGAGTTTGAAACAAAATCAATGTATTAGGGCCGGGCAGTGGTGGCGCACGCCTTTAATCCCAGCACTTGGGAGGCAGAGGCAGGTGGATTTCTGAGTTCAAGGCCAGCCTGGTCTTACAGAGTGAGTTCCAGGACAGCCAGGCTTATACAGAGAAACCCTGTCTCGAAAAAACCAAAAAGAAAATAAAAATAAAAATAAATAAAAATAAAAAAAATCACGTATTAAGAATGATACAATAATGTAGTCTCTGTTCTGTGCTCAAAGACAAAAGGATTTGGCATCTAGACAGAAGTTTTTCTCATAAACTTCCATAAAGGTTACTTTAATGAACTGATGGGCTTTACTGATAGCCTTGGTATGCAGCAACATTCAACTGAAGATATATTTTAAATTACATGTAAAAATGACTTATGCTGCAGGAATACAGAATGACTGTGTGTTCTGTTGATATCTAAAGGTTGAGATCAATTGCAATTTGAATTTAATTGGAATTATTAGGACTGGAGATGGAACTCAGTGCTGGGGCACTTATCCAGCATGGACAAGGTCATGGATTTGAAGCTCAGAACTGTAATAAAGACAAACCCAACAATAGTAGCAGTCAAGGAAACAGTGTGGCTTGTAGCAGGCAAGGCAGGGGAAGCAATCTTACTATAACAAACCACTCTGAGCTCTCTATGGCTTACAACGAAGTTCCATTTTTTCATTGTAAAGTGTTTCCCCTTGGGTTAACTAAGTAACTACTTTGCTCTGAGATTTCCAATGGTGCATGTACTAGATCTGAAACATTTGCCCTCAAACATCAAATCTAAGGTCTACTCACCTTTTATTGGCCAAAGCAGGTCGAAGGGCCGAACTAAGCAGGACAGGCCCTCCGAGTTAACTATCACATTTCCAAGAGTGTAAAGACTTAGAAATGTTTGAATTATACACCACAAGACTGTACTTAGTGAGATATCTATCTATTCTATCTACCCATGTACTATCTATCTATCTATCTATCTATCTATCTATCTATCTATCTACCTGTCTATCAACCTACCTATCTATTATCTACATACCTACCTATCAGTCTATCATCTATGATCTATCACAGTGCTGGAGAATCAAATTCAAGGCCTCAGCAACTAGGCATGTCCAATTGCACAGAGCATCTATAGAATAAATTGTTTAAATGAGTATAGTAATTGTCTATTGCTATGTAATAAATTGTCTTCCCCATTATGAGTGAGCAAAAGCATTTAAATAGTGAATAGATGATCAGATGATCATATTTTTTTTTAATTTTTGAGCAGAGGACTGAATACAGTGCTGTGTACATATAATCTAAAATTTTAGGAGCTGGAGGTAGAAAGATCAGGAATTCAAGGCCAGTTTCAACTACATAGTGAGTATAAGAATAGCCTGAACTTACATGAGACTGTATTTGTTTTAAACTGTGTGTGTGTGTGTATGTGTGTGTATATTTGAAGCAGGTTATGGTGACATATGCCTTTAATTCTATCTACTTTGGAGGTCACAGAAAGCAGATCAGGAACTTGAGGTCAGCTTTGGCTACAAAGTAACAGCTCTAAAACATTAGGGATTTGAGTGTGTGCCCTTCCCCAGCTCTCTAGCCCTCCCCCATTCTCAGACGTGTTCTTAACAAACTGTCTATATTCTACTACTACTACTACTCCACACACACACACACACACACACACACACTCATACACACACAAATGTATATATACATGAACTGTGATTTTGCTATATTGCCCAAGCTAGCGTCAAACTCATGAACTCCCAGGATCCTCCTGCCTCAGTCTTCAAAGTAGCTGGGACAAAAGGCATGTGTTACAATTTCCAGCAACCTCCAGTTTCTTTTATTGAACAGCTTCTGACTTCTGGGCATCAAGGAAATCCTAAAGATAATGAACAGTGCTGACATAATCTTTCTCTGCATGAAGCTTTCAGCTGAGAAAGGCCACCAGTGTGCAGGAGGCATGCACAAAAGCCCGAGGGAAGCTTGAGAGTCCCCAATCTAACGGCCAAGCCAAGAACTCCTCCTTTTGCTCTAATCCAGGTCTCTCATCCTCATTATTTTTTACCATCTACTAAATCCAGCCACCACCTCTTAGATCTCAAAGCACTTGAAAAAACAAACTATAGCCTGCTTTGAAATAATCCTGTAACCTGCTCTCTGCCAAGAGGCAAGGATGATACTCAGTTGACTTTTACCCAATAGCAAGGGGACTTCATCTAATCCCTGTTCTCAAGAACTTAACACCGTTGCTAGAAAATTTCCAATTAATCGTGGTCAGCACAATGAGATGCCAGTTCCAGCTCAGAGGTTTTCATAACTGGGATATACAGGTACCAGGTAGCACACAGGATTTAAATATTAATGTCAGTGTAATTTGAGCAAGTAGGGGGAAATAAATGGACCTAATATTGAAAATCTATGTTGAATGTTCATGTGTTCATTTACTCCTTTCACAGATATATATTGGCTGTGACCCAGCCTCACATTGTTTTAGCTCCTGGCTATTCAACACAGGGCAAATAGCCCACGTCTCTGCTCTCACAGATACTGCATTAGATCCAAATACTTTATATACATGCTAAAGCAGAGCAATTTAAAGAAAGAAATCCATAAACATCACAAAGCAGAGAAATATCGATGATAGTCTGGAGCCATCTCTTATTTGATGAGTGACCTTGTGCCACTTTCTTAGTCCTTCCATGCCTCAGTTTCCCCTTCAACAGCATATGATAGGGATAGTCTCCACATTGTCCGAGTTACAGTGACCTCTCCAGGAGCTGATTATGTGACACGCACACAGGGCCAAGCATATAGTAAGCATGCCTGAAGTGTTTGTTCACTTGGCTTTGAGTGCAGGATAAAAGTTGTAAAGATGAAGCGATGACTCAATTCTGGGAAGCTCAGCCCAGGATCTTCCCAAGCACCTGGGGAACTTGTTAAGATGAGCCTTTCCCAGGCCCCACCCTAGAGAATTTGACCTAGTAGATTTGGGGCAAGGCCCAGGTTTTACCGTTCTCCCCTCCCCTGCTTTTATGTGAGCTATTCAGGACTGCATTAGGGTTCAGATGGACCCTCTGGGACAGAGAAGGATACAGTGCCTTCCTCGATGTTGTGATATTTTGGAGAATGAGCTAATAGGCCAAGTTTTGGGGTCAAGAGGCGGTGTCTGGCAGAAGGAGCAGCAGCTTCAAAGAGGCAGAGAAGAACAGGTTTGTTGGTGAAAGTTCAAGAAGTTCGCCATGAGTAGGGGGTCAGTATGTGAGGGTGTCTAGTGGCTGCGCTCGGAGGATATTTTGCAGCCTGACCTCTGCATGCAGAACATGCTGAATCAAGCTTCATGGAAATCTGCCAACGAAGAACGTTTTGCAATTTTGAATAGTTTGCATTTTCAAACTTAAATTATCACAGCTAGAAACTCAAAGCAGCTATCATGGAGGGGTGGGCAAAAAAAAGATTCCAATGTGATCTGTTGAGTGATTGGTAGGTTGATAATACTTTGCTTTTTCCCAGCAGTTCCTACACATACCCACCCCAGTGATTTTTGGAGAAACTTGGGGGGAAGGGTCTAATGTGCTTAAAATCAATTCCAGAGCAAGCCAAGTGGACTAGTCCACTCTAGTAATTCCTGAATTTGAGAAGCTGAGACAGGCAAAAGACCTGGAGTTCAAAGCCAGCATGTAGTCTACAGTGAAATCCTGTCAAAAAACTAAGATGTAAAATATTTTTGCAAAACAAAATAACAGAACATACTCAATGGTCTTATATGTTTTGGGAAAGATTGACTGGGGAGCCTGCTGAAGAATCAAAAGTCTGGAGGCTCCATTTCCTAACAGGGAGGCAGAGGGAAGGGAGTGAAGGCTAGAAAGTCGGATGGTCCCAGCTTTAATGTCTCACTCCACTTTGTATTAGCTGTGAGACCTTTGAAGAGAATCCTAGAGAGAGAGACATTGTGGTGAGAAGAGTATGGGACATAGATGCTTGGAGAATCCTGTCTGTGATAGTCAATTGTTCATCAGAAGTAAACAGGCATCCAAAAGCCAAATTAAAAAAAAAAAAAAAAAAAGAGGAAGGCTCAAGAGGGAGTTGAGATGAGGAAGCTTTGCACTTGAGACTTATGGAGAACACAGTCTGAAGTGGATGTGCCTTAGATATTTGACTAAGGGGTGCAGATTTAGCTCAGCTTTCTGAGACACCCTGAAAGCACAGAGCAATTTGCTGGGGAAACTGGAAAAGGTATACATACCAGCTGCTGGGATGTATGTGTGTACACACACACAGGGGATGGGGGTGGGGAGCTCCCTCAGCTGCTGTCAAGCCCTGACATTCATGGCTGCTAGGAGGAACCAAAAAGAAGGGTTGGTGGTGGTGGGTAGAGAGTGGGAAGAGAAAGCTAAGACAAAAAGGGAAGGAAAGGAGCTTGGGTGTGGTTTGATGTACAAAGGACCTCAAGCAGGAAGAAAACTTCCAATAATCTGAGCCCATTTATCCTCGTGAAGAAGTCTAATCTAGATGATGATGATGGCAGTGATGATTTGCTTGGGATCCAGGGTCTTGCTACAAAGTCCCAACTGCCTGGTACTCATTATGTAACTTAGGTGATCTTGAACTCCCAGCGATTCTCTTGCCTCCAGCTTCTAAATGGGAGAATTACAGGTGTGTGTGTGTGTGTGTGTGTGTGTGTGTGTGTGTGTGTGTGTGTATTCCCAGCTTCCAACCTGGATTACTGAACACCTATTTTGTGCATTTCCTCATTAAAAGTTGATCATGGAGTTCTTCTGAGCTCCAACGTAAGCCCCAGGGCCTCTGCCATCTGCACAAGACTGAATTTGTTCTCTGTAAACCACGACCATCAGGAACTTCAAAATACTACATTGTAAGAAATCAGATCTTTGCAGATATAATTGTTTAAATGGGGTCATGTTGGATAAGGGCAGATAGTAAGTCTGATGACTGGGGTCCTTGCAATAAAAACAGGGTGTCCTCAGCTAGGGAGATCCTATGGCTCTGTAAGTAAAGCACTTGATGCTTTACACCATGAGGACTTGATTTCTATGCCCAAGATGTGTGAAAATATCAGGTGTCTTACCATAAATTTCTAACTCAGCACTGGGTGACACAAATAGGAGGATCCATGGAGCTTTCTAGCCAGCCACTCTACTCTAATTGATGAGCTCCAGCCAAGAAGCAATTCTGTCTTAAAGGAGGTGGGTGCCATTCCTGAGGATGGTGCCTGAGCCTGTCCTCTGGCCTGCATATGTATAGATAACATACATGCATACCTACACACAACACACACAAATAGATGATAACACACATGTGCACACACATATATACACAGATGTTAAACATCAAAAAGGGGGCTACTCATGCAGGACCATACACATACATGGAAGAAGGAGGCTTGGATAAGGCAGCAGGGAATTCAGTGCTATAACTGCTAGCCAAGGAGAGTAGAGGATTGCTGACCATCAGGCAGAAGCTAGAGGAACAGGAAGGACACCTTGTTTTCAGAGTTCTGCTCTCTGGAGATATGTGAACAAAACACTGTTCGTGTAAGCCACCCAAAGGTGGTAATATGGACAGAGGATTCTAAGAAATTAATATCCCATCTTAAGGGAAAAATAGAACAAGTCACTCTTACTTCATAGCACTGTGCTCACAGTAGCATGGTATCCTCACCTGGTGGGGTTCTATGGGAACTGAGGTTAAGTCCCTATTTATACAGAACCAGGTGTAGTCTGGATCCAAGAGAAAAGGATGGAGAGGCAGTATAGTCTCTTATCAGAAGAGTTATGTCTGCCCAGAATAGTGATCCAACCTATAACTCAGCACGGTGGGGAAGTAGAGAAAGGAGGATCAGAAATTCTTTTCTGTGTCTATAAAGATGGTTTAAGGCCAATCTCAGAAACAAACCAACACCTAAAATCAAACATTTAAAACCCACTTAGCAGCTGGGCAGTGCTGGCGCACTTGGGAGGCAGAGCCAGGCAGATTTCTGAGTTCGGGGCCAGCCTGGTCTACAGAGTGAGCTCCAGGACAGCCAGGGCTATGCAGAGAAACCCTGTCTTGAAAAACCAAAACAAATAAAATAAAATAAAATAAAATAAAATAAAATAAAATAAAATAAAATAAAATAAAATAAAATAAAATAAAATAAAATAAAATAAAATAAAATCCACTTAGAAAAAAAAAACCCACCAAAACCCAAATACCATAAAAGTGACCATGGTTACTCAAAAGCTAGATTCATAGTATAAATGAACTTTAATACGGTTTTAAAGGATTTAGAAGAACATAGGCTATCAGGAAAGTCACATTAGGTGTCTCTACTACTATTATTAGGGTGTCAGTACCTTCCATATGCTTGCCCTGTGGTTTGCTTATTCCTGAGCCCATGTCCCTTCCCTTATGGATTATTGAAAGTCAACCCTGGATAGCCTAGGAAGATGAAGACCTAGTTGTTTACGATTACCTCTTTCACTTTCTTCTTTCTTTCTCTCTCTCTCTCTCTCTCTCTCTCTCTCTCTCTCTCTCTCTCTCTCTCCTTCCTTCCTTCCTTCCTTCCTTCCTTCCTTCTTTCTTTCTTTTTTCTTTCTTTTTTTTTTTGTTTTTTGTTTTTTTTGTTTTTCGAGACAGGGTTTCTTTGTGTAGCCCTGGCTGTCCTGGAACTCACTCAGTAGACCAGGCTAGCCTCAAACTCAGAAACCGCCTGCCTCGCTGGGCGGTGGTGGCGCATGCCTTTAATCCCAGCACTTGGGAGGCAGAGGCAGGCGGATTTCTGAGTTCGAGGCCAGCCTGGTCTACAGTGTGAGTTCCAGGATAGCCGAGGCTATACAGAGAAACCCTGTCTCGAAAAACCAAAAAAAAAAAAAAAAAAGAAAAGAAAAGAAACCGCCTGCCTCTGCTTCCCAAGTGCTGGGATTAAAGGTGTGCACCACTACCCCCAGGCTCACCTCTTTCACTTTCAAAGGTGTTCTGGTTTGCAGCAAACATAGGTGAGATTGGATTTTACTTGCTACTTTTTGGAGTTGAAATTATATCATGTTTACTATATATTTCAAAGAAAAAATTCTCCCAAAGATTCAGCTACTCAGTCTTTTTACCTCAACAGTGATCTGAGTTTTGAGAAGCACTCAAATTGGGTGTCACTGAGACATTTTCAGTGTGCAGGCTAGCGATTTGAAAGTAGATCTCTGGTGTAAAACAAGGCTGGGATTGTAGCTAAGGTAAATGAGTTCACATTAGCAATGTAACCTTGGCATTTGATGAACAACCCACCCCATTTTTGATGACCATTTTCCCCCCTCATGAATACAATTAAACTAATTGTATTGTCCAATATAATAGAATTGGTAAGACGATGGTGATACATGAAAACTCCCTCAAACCCTCAAAACCAAACAAACCAAGAAACAAAAAGTACCTTAGCACAATATTGGCCACAAGTCACAGATTTCTCAAAAAAAAGTTCTACGAATTGTGCTTGAACTGTTCAAAGCTTATTTGGGCTTGAAGTAAACTTCTAGACAGTGGGAACAGAAGCTCTGCAGAAGAAGACACTACACAGCCCAGACCACCCACCATCAGCTATGACTGTGGGAGCACCTTCAGGACACACTAACCTAACTGAAGATAGTCCAAGAACAAAATGTGCAGCTAAGGGACAACACCAGCTGAAAACAAGCCTTGGACCAGGAACCCAAGTGTGGCGCACTGATATGACCTTTAGTATCCCTGCCTTTGTCAAAGCATTTGTCTAGCCCCCAGAGCAAGACAGCAAGGCACTGTGAGAAAACTGAGAAATGTTCCACCTCCTTTAGGGCTTTTCATCCAGAATGAACAGAAGGTCTTCCTGGCTCATTCAGTACTGGAAGATGTTTGTTCAAAAGCACTGGTAGCTTCAAGAACTGTGGAGATGGGAGAGTTAGGGAGAAACAGGCTTGGAGTAGGTGTAGTCAGATGTTACAGAGTGCCACACAACTTAATGTCTCCAGGGATCCACCAGAAAGGATGTGCTTGGATTGTTTGTGGCTCACTCCAGGGACACTTTTGCTTTTTTTGTGTGTTGAGATTTGAATCCAGAACCTAGAGCTTGCTACATTGAGGAATAGCCTCAGCACTCAGTCACCCGAGTAAAGATCCACATCAGTTTGTCATCCACTGGGCAACTACTTGTTAAAGGAGAGCATGGTGCTTTCTCAGGCTGCCCCAGCCCACTCTCTCTGAGCAGGAGGAAATGTCAAAAGGAAGGACTGGGCACAGAGTTCAGTTGGTAGGGTGCTTGCCTATACCATACAAAGTTCAGCACTGCAGAAAAGATTGTATGTGGCCATAATGCCCGTGCTGACCTGTAACCCTAGTACTCACCAGATAAAGGCAAGAAGAGCAGGAGCTCAAGGTCATCCTTGACTTACAGAGAATTTGAGAATACCCTGATATACATGAATCCTTGAAAAGAAGGAGGAGGAGGAGGAGGAAGAGGAGGAGGAGGAGGAGGAGAAGGAGAAGAAGGAGAGGAGGAGGAGCAGCAGGAAGAGGAGAAGGAGGAGAAGGGGAAGGAGGAGAAAGGGAGGGAAAGAAGAGGAAGAGGGAGGGGGAGAAAGAAGAAGAGGAGGAAGAGGAGGAGAAAGAAGAGGGGAATGAAGAGGAAAAAGAGGAGGAAGAGCAGGAGGAGGAGGAGGAGGAGGAGGAGGAGGAAGAAGAAGAATTGGTGAGAAAATCCAGGTGAAGCACTGAGCATAACATTAGCAACATAAGCATTCTGCAAATGTCAACACTTTTTTTTTTTTTTATGGTTGTACTCCACTTGGAACTCCTCAGTATTTGTGATTATCTTATTTGAGCTTCCTGACCCTCATCTGATAGAGGTAACAGCAGCACAGGCAATCTAGTGTGCTGGTTTCCAGTACTATGACTTCCCACTGCATCATACTGATGACTGTGAGTAGGTTGCCATCATAACCACTGAGCCTGAGTCCCTGCAACAAACCCTTGGGTCACCTGGTATTGGATCACCCTGTGTCTCATCCAAGGGTGGAAGTCCTTCTGCTCTTCCTATCCTTGTATGCTTTCAGTTCCCCTAGAAAGTTTCATTCTCTCTCATAGCAGAGCCTCAAGATATTGAGCATGCTTTCTTCATAACCATCCTCTATATCCTGGCTGAGAACTTTCCCTGAACCACCATGATGCTATCAGATGTACGTGCAACGCTGCAATCCTTGCTCTGCTAATTTGTATCCTGAAAATAATTTGGTTAATTGGGTAAATACAGTATATGCCCTGTCTGCTAAGTGCTGGAGTATGGTTATTCCACACTGAAGTCTATGTGCATAAGAAATGCCCCAAATATCCATTGACAAGAGAGTTCTTGGATATGAAGACAAGACCTTGTAGATCTGGATCAGTTTGGAAGATCCATCTCAGTGCCAATTACTTGTAGTTTAGGAGATTATTCTGGGTACCAGGAAGGCAAGAGAACAATTCTTATCTCCTGGAATACTTGATGCCTTAAAATAATTGTGCTATAAATAAGTAGACTGATCTCTGAAGAGCTATATGTTAGCCTCATGAAATTATGTGAGTGTTCTATTGCTTAATCATATCCCTGGGAAGACTGCTACTTCTCCAGAGACTTCAAACACAGAGGCAAAGATCATTGCAGTTGCATGTAACATGATCCTTGCCTCAATATTCACGCGAATGGCAGATAAAATTGCTTTGAATAGATTATCTGCAGACTCTTCTGACCATACGTGTAGCGAAGTGGTCTCCAAAATATGCCTGCTCAGTTCACTCCCTGGTATAGGAGAATTTGATGATCCACATGCTCTGCCTACATGCATTTAACTTTATACCCTGTCTTGCTAAACATTGGAGATATCACAGCTTGAGAGTAAGTCATTCATCTGATGAGATAATCAGGTCAGGTAGATTAAGCCTCAGTTTCAATGTGGAAGCAAGAGAGGGAAGAAGGTAATTTCAATATGGTGCAGTTGTAGAGAGGTGACAGGAAGTGGAGAAAGAAGCTGGGGGCAATGAGAAAGAATCTAGATTCCATCCCTGCTAACTAGCTGTCCTGCTTAGTTGAACTTGAGAGAGTTATTGCTAATTCTCTCTCTCTCTCTCTCTCTCTCTCTCTCTCTCTCTCTCTCTCTCT
>NW_021620791.1:4153618-4169952 GCF_004785775.1 Grammomys surdaster | reverse complement strand
TCTCTCTCTCTCTCTCTCTCTCTCTCTCTCTCTCTCTCTCTCTCTCTCTTTCTCTCTCAAGATTTATTCATTTATTTTATGTATATGAGTTCTATAGCTATCTTCAGACACACCAGAAGATGGTATCTGATCCCATTACAGATGGCTGTGAGCCACCATGTGGGTGCTGGGAATTGAACTCAGGACCTACTGGAAGAACAGTCAGTGCTCTTAACTGCAGAGCCATCTCTCCAGCCTTACCCACTGACTCTCAATCTCAGAATCCCAACATGCGAAATGATGACATGCGTTTGATCATCCCATGTGCAGATAATAAGAACAGTTTTTGTGTGATAGTGTCAGATCCCCCGGAACAGGAGTCAATTCTTCATGCAGGTACGAGGAATTGAACCCAGGTCCTCTGGAAGAACACTGCTTTTAACCTCTGAGCCATCTCTTCAGCCCCTCAAAGAAATTTCTGATTTCTTTGTCTTTCTGAACTAAAGATGGAAATCAGGGCTGCTAGCATCCCATACAAACACTCTATCCCTGAGGTATATTCCAGGCCAGTTTCCCCTCAAAGATTTATTTTTAATTTTATGTGTATGAGTATTTTGCTTACATGTATGCATGTGCACTGTGTGCATACCTGGTCCCGAGAAGGTCAGAAGAGGGGGCCATAATTGAGTTGCAAGCTACTACCTGGGTTCTAGGAACTGAGCCTGGGTCCTATGTGGAGCAGCAAGTGTTCTGAACCACAGATCCATCTCCCCAGTTCCCTGGACCTTTGTTTGTTTGTTTTTAATGCCTTAATTTCCAGAAAGTTTGTCCAGGCTTCCCCAGCACTCACCCAGTTGTCCCGGCAGACCTTGAACATGGAGTCTGTGTACCTCAGCTTCCCAAGTAGAGTAGCTGGGAGTCTGCATCATCAGGCCCACAGATCTGTATTTTATAGGCAAAGCATGTGAATCATCAAATTCTCCTGTGCCAAGAAGTGAACTGACTGGGCATATTTTGGAGACTACTTCTCTACTTTTGAGGAAACCATCTTCCTTCTTCCTTTCTTCCTTTCTTCCTTTCTTCCTTTCTTCCTTCCTTCCTCCCTCCCTCCCTCCCTTCCTTTCCTCTATTCTCTGTCTCTTCTCCTTTCCTTGTTGATTTTGTCAATTGGAACAGAGTGTCTGTCGCCTGGAATTTACAGTCCATGCATAGAGAAGTTGTTGCGGAGGCTGGTGCTATCTGGGATGAATTAGGTAGTCACCAGAGGGAGAGAAGATTTGTCAATCACAGCACAAAGCAAAGGGTTGAATGGGGTGAGAATGACTGACAGCCTAAGGAAGTAGAAATTAAAACAGATGCCAGAAATATGTGCACATTTATTCTTTCATACACCCATTTACTTATTTAAAAATTATTATTATTTTCATATGGCCCAGAACTCACAGAAGTCTCACTGGCTCTGTTTCTGGGATTAAAGGCGTGTGTTATCACACCTGGCTTCAACAATATTTTGAATGTCAGTCAGGGCAGTAGTGGCACACATCTTTAATCCCAGCACTTAAGAGGCAAAGGCAGGTAGATCCGTGAGTTCGTGGCCAGTCAAGTCTACAAAGCAATTTCCAAGACAGCCAGGGTTACTTGGAGAAACCCTGTCTCAAAGGATAAAACAAAACAAATATTTTATGTCAGGGTGTCTGGTCTTTACGATGCAAAAATGGAAGAAAAAGACACACACTCCTCGTTCTTAAGAAGTCTAGCAGAAAGACGGGCAGTGGTGGCACACACTTTTAATCCCAGCATGTGGGAGGCAGAGGCAGGTGGATTTCTGGATTCGAGGCCAGCCTGGTCTACAGAGTGAGTTCCAGGACAGCCAGGGCTACACAGAGAAACCCTGTCTCAAAAAAAACAAAAAAAACAACAACAACAAAAAAAAAAGTCTAGCAGGACTAAATACGGTGGTGTATGTCTTTAGTCCCAGTACTCCTGAGACAGATATACCAGATCTCTGTAAGTTCAAGGCAAGTCTGGTGTGCATAGTGAATTCCAGGACAACCTGAGCTTCAAAATGGGGAGGCCTTATCATGTGGATTGAGGGTATCAGTTGGGAGAGGTTTAAACAGTCATTTGTATAAAGATAGACATGGCATCTGGTGAAGGTAGGGAGCAGTGGGAGCCCAAGCGAGGAGAACGGCTTGGCCAGTGACGTCACTACCTGGATGAATACTTACCTAAGGAGGGGGAACACATTCTTTTTCATTTGTTCAGTGGTATTTCATATCCAGCTAAAGAGGGCTCCAGATATCGACCAAGCAAAACAAAGCTTCTGGTCCAGTAACTCACCTATGACTGGCCACGTTGATTCCTGTCTTAGTCAGAGTTTGTATTCCTGCACAAAACATCGTGACCAAGAAGCAAGTTGGGGAGGAAAAGGTTTATTGAGCATCCACCTCCACATTGCTCTTCATCACCAAAGGAAGTCAGGACTGGAACTCAAGCAGGTCAGGAAGCAGTAGCTGATGCAGAGGCCACAGAGGAATGTTACTGGCTTGCTTCCCCTGACTTGATCAGCTTGCTTTCTTATAGAACCCAAGACTACTAGCCCAGGGATGGTATCACACACAATGGGCCCTCCCACACCCTTGATCACTAATTGAGAAAATGCCTTACAGCTGGATCTCATGGAGGCATTTCCTCACTCCTTTCTCTGTGATAACTTCAGCTTGCATCAAGTTGTGATAGAAAACCAGCCAGTACAATTCCCTTTCTTTTCTATCTGCAGTTCTTTCCCTCTTCAGTCAAGCCTCGTATCCTGGAAATGAATTATGCTTCTGTCCTATCAACTCAAAAATCAAATCAAGCACAGTAAGCCTAATCAAAATCCTTCCTTCACCTGATGTACCCCCATCTCTTTCCTTAATCTTTCTTACTATGCAACTTGAAACAACTTTGTTTCCACTCCATCCCTTGCTCAGATATGATGCATCAAGCCATCAAAGAGCCCTTCACTTAGCTGTTTTCAGAATTAGTGAATTGCACTTTCTTGTCAGGCATTATTAAGCGAGACCAATGAGGTTCCATTCTTCAAGGAGTTAATCTGATGACTAAGACAAGCGATCTCCAAGGACACAAAGAGAAGCCCAAAACTGGCCTTGAGGCTGACAGGCAGTCATGTATGTAGCAGGTGGTGAGTGTTTGTATCAAATCGGAGGGAAGAATGCCTTCAGACTTGATCCAGAAGGGGCTTTGTATATCTGTGATTTGAAAAGATGGTTTGGGGGGGGGGGCTGGAGAGATGGCTCATCGGTCAAGAGCCCTGACTGCTCTTCCAGAGGTCCTGAGTTCAATTCCTAGCAACTACATGGTGATTCACAACCATCTGTAACGAGGATCTGATGCCTTTTTCTGGTGTATCTGAAGTCAGTGACAGTGTACTCACATGAAGCAAATAAAGAAATCTTTAAAAAAAAAAAAAAGAAAAAGAAAAGATGGTTGGATTTGCAGTGATGGAAAAGATGTTTCTCAGACTGCATCATTCTCAGGGCTTATTAGAATATTTTCCTGGAGGGTTAGTAGTACACTCCTATAATCCTAGCACTTGGGTGGTGGCAGAAGGTACTGCTGTTTGAACCTATTGTTCCAGCTACACAGTGAGTTTAAGGCTATTCGGGGCTATACAAGACTGTCTCAAAACCAAATCAAATCAATATCCAATATGTAGTGGTTGTGTACGCCTTTAATTCCAGTACTTGGGAGATAGAGGCAGGCGAATCTCTAAATTCCAGGCCAGCCTGGTTTACAGAGTAAGGTACATCAGGGCTACACAGAGAAACCCTGTCTCAAAAAACCAAAACCAACCAACTAACTGACAAATAGCAACATATAAAACCTCAGGGTTTTAACTGAGAATGAGAGCTGGTACTTGCATCCTAGAATCACACAGTGGAAATTCCTGGATGAAGTTCTGCGTGAAAGCTGGAGAATAGTGTCTCAACCTAGTAATCCCAAAACAACACTCAAGAGGCTGAGGCAAGAAATTCCAGAGTTTGAGGCCAGTACGGCCCGCCTAATGAGATCCTATTGCCAAAACAAATAAATAGAACCAAAGTACTGCAGGAAGGTTGGGTGCCCAGACAGCTAATGAACTAACTATGGGTAGTTGTCTCTAGCAGATGAAGGAGCAGGAGGATACTGGGTGGAAGAGGGAAGGGATAAAAGGAGTGGCCTAGAGAAGCATCCCCCTCACTAAGCCAGTGGACCTGTGCTGTACTTCTTGCTACTTTAGGCACAATTCAGATAGCAAAGCATTTTGATTTTAGCTTGTTGGTTTTAGCTCTCCTTCCTTCTGGCTTCCCTGCAATCTGCTGCTGATGCTTTCTCCTTTAGCTTCTTCCTCAAAACTTCCTGGATTCCATCCTTATCCATTGGTCCCAGGACTCAAACTTCCACCACTATGTAGAAAATGGCCCGAAACTTTTGGTGAAATAACCTACAGTCTCTAGAGATGTTACTCACCTTTCGATCACTTATCTAGCATGCATGAGGTTCTAGGTTCCATCCCTAGTGCAGACAATAAAAAACCAACATATTTAAAATTTAATAGTAAAATTTCAAAACTAGACTGACATAGACCCTCAGTGTTTGGGGCTTTCTTTGTTCTCTGCCAGTCTACAAATGCTTGGGGCAGGATCTGCTCTGTCCTATTTTTATTATGCCCTACACACACACACACACACACACACACACACACACACCCACGCACCCACGCACGCACTCAAGTATGTCCACTCAATATAGGGAGGGACAGACAGTTGTCTGAGTTCGAGGTCAGCCAGGGCTATGTAGCAAGCCAAAAGGAAAGAAAGAAATAGAATTTACTTCCTAAAAGATTATTTTTTGTTGGGAAGAAATGCTTTGGAATAAACTGGGCATGCTGGCACCTACCTTTAATCCCAGCACTTGGAAGGCAAAGTAGGTATATGGAAGGCTAAGTTCACTAAGTTCAAGGCCAGCCTGGTCTACACAGTGAATTCTAGGACAGCCAGGGCTACACAGAGAAACCCTGTCTTAAAAAAACTAAAACCAAATAAAGGGGGAGGGAGAAGTTGCTTTGGGAATAAAATGAGATAATGTATGTCAAGTTGTTAGCACACAGTAAACATTAATTGCCATTATCGTTAGTGCTTATGTGACTTCGGGACAGCAATTTAACATGTCTGTATATAAACTTCAGTACTGCCACATCCAGCAATTGTTCTCCAGCTGCGTTTGTTTGTGGGGGTCCTGCAGAAAGCAGGCATATTCTAACAGCTTTCCCCAAAGCTCCTCTTCCCTAACCTTACAGACCCGAGCTGGAGAGTTTAGCCTTTAATGAGATGGTGGGGTGAAGACTGGAAGAGAGCGTGGCTGAGCCCCTAGGCATTGTTTAGAGACAAAGGACATTCCTTTCAGCTTCAGAAGATCTACATCCCATTAACACTTGTTCCTCTCAGCCCTGTCTTCCTAAAGAGCTTAATCTAGACCAATATTGAGTGAAGTAAAACCCAAAAGGGAAATCCACTCAGTCATTGAGTCAATTCATACCAGTTTGGCAAAGCCACTAGTGCTGGGTGTTTCCCTTAAATTGGCAGTTTGTTAGATTTCTCTGGAAACAGGTCAAACCAACAACAACAACAACAATAGCAACAAAATTGCTAAAAAGTTTGGGTAATGAGTAGGTGTAGCATCTTTTTGGTTTGTTTTATTTATTCCTGTAGTGTTGGGGATCAAGCATGGGTCCTTATACATGCTAGAAAAGTGTCGTATCATTGAACAACATCTCCAGCCCAGGCTTCATTGTTTAAAATAAATTCCTGTTCTTGAAATCGATCCAGGCCGGGCGGTGGTGGTGCACGCCTTTAATCCCAGCACTTGGGAGGCAGAGGCAGGCGGATTTCTGAGTTCAAGGCCAGCCTGGTCTACAGAGTGAGTTCCAGTACAGCCAGAACTACACAGAGAAACCCTGTCTCGAAAAACCAAAAAACAAACAAACAAACAAAAAAGAAATAGATCCAGGATGGTCTCTAACCTTAAATGAAGTGTATGTTCCCTGAAGATACCCAGTGATGTATTTATAGACAGGCTTGAAGCCCATCTTCCAGCTTGCTATAACCTAAAGACTATATTTTGTTGGGAAGAAATGCTTCAAGGTCCCTTAACAGTCATGATAAAAAAATCATTATTGTGACTCATCGATTATTGTAAACAAACCACAGAAAATCCCCTCACTTTTTTTTTTTTTTTTGTCTTTCCCAAGCTTAGTGCCAAAGTCTGTCTTAAAGAACAGCAGAAGACTCTATGTTTTGAATGATCCAAGTACTATCCTGGTATTGTGAAAAACTTGTTCCTCTTAAAATTTGATTGATTGCGTTATAATATTGATCTCTCATATGGCCCCCAAATGACAGCATAAAATCACACTTCCTCATCATTCCTTCTATCCTGAAGAACACCATCTCAGAAGTCCTCTGGGCGAGCTCTTGGTTCCAATGTCATGGGTGAATGACAGAAGAGACCAACTCATTTTTACATATTCCAGACCAAGTTGAAAGTCCCTCCTACTTCACCCTCCGTTGTGATTGTTATCTATAAATTTGATTGCACAGTGTCACAGACCCCTGGGACTCCAGATTGGCTATGAGAGCCTTCCTGTGTTATGGTTAAGATCAGCCTGACTTTCTGGAAGGAAGCTGGCCGATGTCCTGTTTTCAGACCATTCTCTGGCTTGGTAAAGCTGAGAAATGCCCTGATAGGGAGCTGCGATACTTCCCTTCCATTCCCACAGCCAAACTCTGAATCCTTATACTTGTTTCCTGAGCATTTGGAACAGGGAGTTGTTTTCCTAATGAGGAATGCTCTCCTATTCCTTGGGCTTGCCTGGACTGAGTGATTCAAACTAACACTTTCCCAGGTCTCAAATGAGTCACCCCAGGGCTGCACTCCAGCCTAGGCTCACAAAGGGGCAAAGAGGGAACTGTTTAAGAGCAACCCCTACCCCTACTACCACTCCTATCCCCCACCCCCACTTTTGTTACCCTTTGAACTACTCAATGTCTGGGGTTTGTGTTTTCCTTTGAATGTAGGATAGAAGATGTGAGGGTTTGAAGCTGAGAGTGGGTCTAAAAGAGCCAAAAAGAAAGATCAAAAACTAAATGCTAAATGCTTCAATAGATTATCTTAGGGGAGTCAAAGAGAATAATTACTTATTAGTTTATGAATGATGCTGGATTAAATTCCCAAAGACACTCCAGGATGCTAGAGACCTCAGAGGCAATGGGGGTAATTTAGAACATTTTAAGGTACTTTTCCCTTGGTCTCTACTGACGTGTTCCAGTTTCTGGTTTGGATTGTGGGTTTCCAGAGGCTTATAATTAATTAATAAAGATACCCATTCAAAATGGCTTTCTCATGGGCTATTGATGAGCATGTGTCACAGGTGTGTGAAAGGAGACCTTGCATTTTCTAAAAGAATGACTCACGTAAGAAAGCCCAAGTATGTTTTATTTTATGATCTGACCAGTAGTAGCACTTCTAAACTGGCTTCTCCCCAGGAACAAGGAGGGATCTGATGTTAAAAAAATAAATGGGTAAGGTAGGAGTGAGCTATGTTCGTCTGAGTACAAGAGTAAGCAAAAATTGATGACATACAATGCCCTCCCTCCCCCAACCCCTCAATCCACAAACAAGGAGAGGAACTGAAGCCTGGTCAGTTCTGAGTAGTGAAGGTTAAATGACTCCTGCTCTCATTAGTAGCTAGATTCTTCCTACTGGATGCACTAAGCGTTGAGTAGCTTTGAATCCCTTGGGTGCGTGGATGGGTTATTTCATCCTGTTTCTACCTATACTAGGAATGAAGAAATCATAGTACCTCTTGCGTGGCACTATGTCAAAGCTCATAACAGAGCCTGGAACAAGTAGTAGAGTTCATTCTCAGGCCCCTAACCAGTGGAGGACACCCAGCTAAACAAGGGAACATGGCTGGTTTTCAAGACTGGGACCCTGGGTTATTTTTGTTGTGTTCTCACTAAGCTCTACAACATTCCAAACTTTTATATGCCCTTGTTTGGAATACCAGGTTCAACTTGGCACAGAAGATGTGATGTGAAGGGACTGTCATCTGGGAGCAAGAGGCAAAGAACAAAATGTGGTTCTCTCTCCCTTCCCCTCACCAGTTCTTTTGCTGGGCAGAGTCCTTGGCATGAAGTGAACAGGGAATGGCTTTGGTTACGGTTAACTGCAGGAGATTCTGCCATTCCTACCCTCTGTATATTTAGCTGTTATCTTTAACCTCTTGCTTTTCTCTTCCTTGAATCTAGCCTTCTCACTTGCCTTTTGCCCTTTCCTAACTAACAACTCTGGTTCTTATCACCATCTGCAGAATGTATCTCGTAACCCTTAGAACTTAGAGGTCTTGAAGACCAAGCACCATTTTAGCAAAGATAACCCCTTCCCATCTTTGTATACCTACCCTGTGTAAATGGTCAAATTCTGTTAATCTGTAATTAGGAAAAGAAGTTTGAAGGAGAGGAAAAAAAGAAAACACAACTTAAGAGTTGGCTCAATTATATTTTTTCCAATTATTTTATTTTTTTCTAAAAACAATAGAAAAAAATCAACTTTAAAAATGAAAATGTCTTTAAATAAAAAAAATTATGGTTTATTATACATGTCTTAAAATCTTGTATAACTGTTATAAACGTTTTATTAAAGTTATTTACATTTGAAGGCCCTATTTACATCGGAAGATTTTTCTTAAAAAAAACAATTAAATACAAATCTGTTAAAGGAAAAAGAAAAAAAGATGAGAAGCATTAAAAAAAAAGTTCTTTTATACCATTTAAGTTTGAGGCAGTTAACATTATGGCTGAAGCTTACAGTCCCAAAGCCCCAGCCAAAGGTTGTGAGGTTAGGCTTTGAGCATGCATTTTAAGTCCAGCGCATCAGTTCTGTCAGAAGGAACCGTTCTCCTTACTCTCATGAGAGATTCCAGCTCCTCCTCGCTTTTGGTCAGTTTATGCACCAGAGTTTCGAAGCTGTTCGAGTTTGTGTTTCAACTGTTCTCGCCGTTTCCTCAGTAAGTCCTTTTCTGAGCTAAGCTTGTGTTCATCTGCTTGAATGGACAGGATGTAGGCGGTGGCTTTTTTGAGGATAACTACCTTGGGGGCCTTTTCGTTGTTTTCCAACTCAGGGATCTGGTCACGCAGGGCAAAAAAGCTGCGCTTCAGCTCGTTCCTCCTCTGACGTTCCAAGACGTTGTGTGTCCGCCTCTTGTCGTTTTCCTCCGTGTCTGAGGACCTGGGGCTGGAGCATTTGCGGTTGTTGCTGATCTGTTTCAGGACCCTGCCACTGTCCAACTTGGCCCTCTTGGCAGCTGGATAGTCTTTCCTCATGGAGGGGGGCGCTGCATAATTGTGCTGGTGAGTGGAGACATGGCACCTCTTGAGGACCAGAGGGCTGTGTGGAGGTTTGCTGTAGCCTCTTGATGGGGATGATCCTGACTCGGACCTCTTGGCAGGGGTTTGCCTCTTTTCCACAGACACCACATCAATTTCTTCCTCATCCTCTTGTTCTTCTTCTGTAAGGGAGGAAGCGGAAGATCACAGTTAGCAATGACTCCTGAATCCCAGATGCTATATAGGATTTGACCAATGCTATCCAAATATCAAGTTGGAGAGGATTCAGAAGAAAGAACCAGATCTAGACACCATCTTCCTTTCTCTCAGAGACAGAACAGGGTTAGGGCACAGGAGAGAAAATTACCACGTACCAGGATATGGCATCCTTGCCAATTCTTACCTAAGACTTAATGAGGCTTCAGACACACCCAAAGCAAAGCACATTCCCAAGCACCTCCTATTTTTAAGGGACTTTACCGAGAACACTTCAGGTCCTGCGTGTGATGGCTGAAAATCTCTTGCTATGACTTTAGCCAACTCCCTATTATTTTACTGGAAGTGCAATAATAATAATAATAATAAAAGTCTTGTGGCTTTGCCAAATGTCCTGGTGTTGGGGGGGGAGTGTTGGGAGCGGGAGAAATCCAAATTGAACAGGATTTGCTTTGAAGTGTTCAAAACAGGATTGGGGGGGGCGGGACACCGAGCTCTTCAACTCCTCAGGAACTTTCACTAGTGCCTGATTCTGCAGCTAAAGGCTGTCCTGTCATTGCTTCTCCTGGGTCTTGTACAAACGTATCCATTAAATTCAAATATTCTTCTGGCAGTCAAGAAAAGAAGCAGGTAATTTACCCTCCTCAGGATCAGTTCACTTATCCTCATTCACACCCTTCCCAGGGTAATTAAAATGGTTAGGAGGGGTAAAGGGAGTGGATGGAGTTGAAAGATAAGCCAGAAGATTTAAAAACCCCAGTGAAATTCCTGAGGGGTGGGAAGAGAGTGGGGGGGGGGGCGGGGGCCTACAACCCGGGCGGTCTGGGGTAAGGGGAGGGAGGGATATCTGAAGCACAAGAATCCAGGAACGAAGGGAAAGAAAGGGTGAGCCCGGGGGCCAATTGAATTAATGCCAAAGAGTAGTGGAGAAGGAGGTCCATCCCAACCTCTTGCTTCCTACCCTGCTGAGAATGGCGCGTCTTACCAGAGTCGCTGCTGGTGGTGGGCGGTGTCTCCTCATGCAGCACTAGGGGCGCAGGGCTAGCCTGTGGGGAGGACTCGGAGGACAGCAGCGAGTCCGAGGAAGGAGAGAAGGCGGTGGAATCGGACGAGGTACAGGATTTGGGTGAGCTGCTGTCGTTGAGCGGGTAGGGAAAGACCACCGAGGGGTCAATGCACTCGGACGCGGCGGCTGTGAGGTCCTGCAGGTACAGGCTGGAGGTGGAGCAGACGCTGTGCCCGCGGGCGGGGCTCAGGCTGGCGCTGTCTTTGCGGGAAGCCTGGTAGGAGGCCAGCTTCTCTGAGACCAGCTTGGCAGCGGCGGAGAAACCGCTCCACATACAGTCCTGGATGATGATGTTCTTGATGAAGGTCTCGTCGTCAGGATCGCAGATGAAGCTCTGGTTCACCATGTCTCCTCCAAGCAGCTCGGTCATCATCTCCAGCTGATCGGCAGTGGAGAAGTTGCCACCACCGCCGTCATCGTCTTCCTTTGGGGAGAAGGACGTAGCGACCGCAACATAGGATGGAGAGCAGAGCCCGGAGCGGCGGCTGGGGGACAGGGGCGGGGTGGGCAGCAGCTCGAATTTCTTCCAGATATCCTCACTGGGCGCGGGCGGTTGCAGCTCGCTCTGCTGTTGCTGGTGATAGAAATTCTCTTCCTCGTCGCAGATGAAATAGGGCTGAACAGAGTCGTAGTCGAGGTCATAGTTCCTGCTGGCGAAGCTCACGTTGAGGGGCATCGTCGTGGCTGTCTGCTGGAGGGGGCACAGCAAGGGAAGCAAGTCTAGAGTTACCCAGCTCTGGTTGATGCGGAAACCTGGCGCAGCGCGTACCCCAATCCTGAACCACTCCCCTTTCAGCGTGCTGTACTTCCAAGTGTGTGTGTGTGGTTGGGGGGATGCACTCTTTTTTTCTCCCTACTATCAGTGACGCTAGTCGGACTAGCAGCTGCTACGAGTCCCCGCCTCCTTAGAGCAGGGACTTAGCCCTGCAGAAGCCCAGGAATCGCCATCGGCCTTGGCCTCCTTCAGAGGCTGAGGGAGGCGACAGTAGGGAATACGGTCTGCCAAAAGCCGAGGCGCAAAGTTTTGCGCCACCTGAAGGAGAAAGGCGAGAGGCACCGCGGCGCTCGGGCCCCCTCCCGAGACGGCTCTCTGCGCCGCCGAGCGGGTCCGGGTCCCCCACTCGCGCCGTCGCCGCGCTCTTACCCAGCCGGCGCCGCCGCCCCTCTCCGCCCTCCTTTTTCTCCACCCCCAGCGCGCCCCCCTTCCTTCCTTTGCAGGCTTTTCTTTCCGATTGCTGACTTGGAGGGGAGAGCTCAGTCTCCCGCTCTAACAAACCTCTCTAAATAAAAGGGGAGGGGGTGTCAAATAATAAGAGACACCTCCCTTCTACACTCTGAAGCGGCGACGCCACTGCGCCAGAGACCCCGCAGCGATTCAGCACCCGGTGCAGGACGTCTTCCCTCTCCCCGCCGAGGGTAGCAGCTGTTACGGAACAGCTCAGATCACGACGCACCGCAGTCTTCCTAGCAATTCAGGAGCGCGGGGGATACCCGCGGATCCTAACCAGGAATGTGAGGATTCCCTCTGGTTTCCCCCAAATCAACGAATAGGTCACATCTCTGTCCCAGTTTTGCCTCTCCTCACTGCGCTAGCCCAACACCAAGTCCTAATCCCGCGGGGGTCAGATTTAAATTTTACTATGATCACTATTTTTAAAGCCAAATGGCAACTTCTTAAAAGGATTAGGGACGGGTTGCAATCGCTGCAGGGGATTGGCGGGCGGGACGCACCTCCGTGTTGGTCTCAGGCTGTCAGAAATGCACCAAGCCGAAATTTAAATGCCCTCCCAGAGACTGGGAAGTCAGAGGCTACGGAGCCTTCTCGCTCCCACACGCAAAAGGTAATCCCTTCTCCAAAGACCTCGGGATACGGAGGGCTTTCTTCGGCCACCGCGAAGTGACCTCCGGATTTGACCCCCCCGAAAAGGACACAAATATCAATTATTGTAGCAAAGCAAGACCGTCCAACTGACCGAGGTCAGCGTCAGCCCATAGTAACCTCTGTTACCCTGTTTCAAAATGCACCCCGGTTTTTCCCTTCCCCTTTCCTCTGTCATCTTGACAAGTCGCTCTACCCCGACTCAGATCTATCCCAGCTCCACCCCGGCCTACCCCAAGTACTCTGAGAAAAGTGTCAAAAGCCCAGGAACGGAAGAAAGACTGTCCCCTAACCGGTCGCTCCATTCAAGACGCAGAGATAACACAGTAGAAGACCAACAGCTCTGTGCTTACCGGGTTTTCCACCGCCCAAAGGAAATCCAGCCTTCAAATAGCGTAAGGAGCTCTTTTCAGGGGAGCCGATCGAGGGCAGAGGCAGAGAACACTGTCCCCAAATAGACAAAAATTCCCTCCCCGGCGCCTGGGGAGTCTTGTACTGGCTCGCAGATTGTAAGTTCCAGTGAAAAGTGTCTGCCCGCTGCAATGGGGCAAAGTTTCCCAGCGGCGGCGAGGGTCGCGGCCGCTGATGTTGGGGTCAGCCGGAGGGTTGGAGCGAGGGGGCGGCAGGCTCGGAGGCAAAGCCCCTCTCACTCCGGAGCTGCCTTCCTAGGTCGCCCGGAGCGCGGCTCTGCACACTGGGCTCTTCCAACCCGCCCGCTCGCTCCCTCTGCCTCTCGCTGGAATTACTACAGCGAGTCAGAAAAAAAACGCCCGAAAAGCTTCTTTTATACTGCGGCTCAGGATCCCTCCCCTCCCTTCTTTTTCCCGCCAAGCCTCGGCGAAGCCCTGCCCTTCTGCAGGAGGGGAGCCGAGTGGGGCGCGGCGGAGGCGGCAGCGGAGAGAGGCGCAGCCCGGGGGTCCTCGGCCGCGCAGACCCTCGGATTATAAAGGGCGGGTGGGCGGGGATTAACCAGAGAATCTCTTTTTCTCCCTCCCCCACCTCTATTTCTTTTTTTTTTTTTCCTTCTCCTCTCGCCCGCCCCCCCCTCCGCCCTCTGCTTTGGGAACTCGGGAGGGGCGCTAGTGGGGAGCCAGGGAAAGAGGAGGAGCCTCAGCCCCGCAGCCCAGTACTCCAGTTCCAGGGTGTAAACAGTAATAGCGCAGCATGAATTAACTGCGCGCCCGACCATTTTCTCTTGCTCGCGCGCTGGTCCTTTCCCTTTCTGTACTGTTGTTCCGGGCGTAGCGCTCGGCGGAACTGTGTTCTCGTCCTGCGTGTATCAGTCACCGCAGGTAGAACAGCTGCCTCGCTCGCACACAATACGCCATGTACCCTGGGCCGCGTCACGCACGTCCCGGGGCGGCCTGGCGTCTGTCCTTCTAAAGTCGGGGAGACGGAATTTAGAAAGGGAAGGACGAAAGACTGAGTTATTTAGGAGCCCTCGATCGGTGTGTGGAGTGGTAGATGGAGACCCAGGGCAGCTGAGGTCTATGCAGGAAAAACCGAGGTCTGGAATTATTAAAATTGCTCAGCAACTGCCGGGCAGTGGTGGTGCACGCCTTTAATCCCAGCACTTGGGAGGCAGAAGCAGGCGGATTTCTGAGTTCGAGGCCAGCCTGGTTTACAGAGTGAGTTCCAGGACAGCCAGAGCTATACAGAGAAAAACCAAAAAAAATAAAAATAAATAAATAAATAAATTGCTCAGCAACTCACTGCCACGTATATACTTGGAAAGCCACTTATGAATAAACAGTCACTGCATCTCTTGGGGAGGGCATTGTGTATTTTGCGTTTGATTGTACGACTATCTTGACTGGGCTCATCCACTTCAGAATGAATCCCCCAATTTGCTGTCAAAAGGCAGAGGTCTCTCCGCCTCCACTCCTGCACCTCCGGCTCGGACTTCCACCCTGCCGCAGGGTGGGGTGGAGGCAGCTCTTTCTCCTGTAGTTCTCCCTGCGAGTTCCAGAGCTGGAGTGCAGGAGGACAGCGGCAGTGGGTGCACTCTACCTGGATCCCCTCCGTCTACACCCCTTGCACCTCCACGCAGAGTTCCAGGTCCGCAGCCAGTTTTCACAAGAGACAAATCCTCTTTGCTCCTGTGGAGCCAGTTTGCATCAAACTCCGGCTTAGGGGTTGAGGGCAAAAAGCAAGGCGCTAGACGCGAGGATATGCCATGGATTTGGGGGTTGAGGGTTGGAGGTGGGGGGGTGGGGACCCGGACTTCCCAGAAAGGGGGAGGAGTAGAATTGCCAGCCCAGATCTAGGGAGCCTGAGGAGACCCTAGAATAAAGAAAACCGTTAACCCCTTCCTCCCAGGACAAACCCAAGCTTTCTCCTTTTATTACTGGAGTCGTAATTATGCACTTAAAAAAAAAGTCGGCCCGGATCAGATCAAAGTAACGTTGCGTCTTTGCCTTCGTATGTGTGTATTAAGGTAATTAGAAGCTGACTTTAATTTATACTTTAATTTCCCAGTTTACTTTTTCCTGAATACTATGCTGTGCGTTCTGTGCAATCCTCAAACGTATACATACACACGTCATATATACACGATAATCGAGTTTAATTAACCAACCCGAAACATGAGTCTTTTGCTCTGTGTGTTGGTTCTAGATTTATTATATAATGCATATTCCCTCGGGATTTGCTCATCCTACGCATCAAAATGCCAAGCAGTCTTCTCATTCAGGACTCCTCACACCAAGGCATTTTAAGAAACCTCTCACTGCTAACCCCTAAAAAAAGAAGAAAATACAGTAGCATGTAGCGTGTATAAGGTGCACATTGTTCAGAGTAGTTATTAGCCATTGAGTTTGCAATTTAGGGTTCAGCTGTTGAATGATAGTATCTTCCTTCACCGAGCTCATTGCACAATTCGGCTTTAAGGATTGCAAAATGACTACAGCCTCTAGGATTTTGCCTCAAACGCCAAGAGCCACCAATCACTAGGCTGCATTTTGCTGCAGAGACACTTTCCCCGCCCCCTCTCCCCGCGGTGTGGCTCTCGGATTTGTGAAAGTAAAGTAAGTGTGCCCTCTACTGGCCACAGAGATCACAGCGTTGCGAAGCCAACGAGGGCGGAGGTCGGGTGGGGGCAGGGCATTTGCCTGCAGGGTTTCCAGGTTCTGGGAAGAACTTCGCTGCCTAAACTAAGCTTGCGGTCATCCTTTAAATGACTTTCAGACTGCAAAGGAGCTAAAGGAAGAGAAATTAGTAGTGGAAAAAGTGGTTCAGAGGTGACTCTCCAATTGTGTAGAGGGGGAGAAGATAAACCTATCACTACTTTCTGACAGTCACCCAAAAGAGAGCCCTCGTTGTGGATGGGAAAAGTGAATAAGTCACTGGTATGAAAGTGAAAGGACTCTAACAGAACGGGAAAGCAGTAGAACAAGCTTTAGCTCCATGTCTCACACCTTTGTCATGTTCTAAGCTGGAAACGTCAAAGCAGAACATTGGATTTTACTGGTTTTACTGGGCAAGGGGAGTCAGAACGCAAGGCAGGGGTATTAGTTCATCATTGACTTGTTTTATTATCATTGTTTTTTTCATTTTTGAGAGAGGGTCTCACTACTATTCTTTGCTAGCCTGAAACTCACACGGTTTTATTTTATTTATTTTCTAATACTGTTTTTCTTTTCTTCTTCGTCTTCGTCTTCTTCTTCTTCTCTTTTTTTTTTCTTTTTCCTTTTTTGGTTTTCTGAGACATGGTTTCTCTGTGTAGCCCTGGCTGTCCTGGAACTCACTCTGTAGACCAGGCTGGCCT
>NW_021620791.1:4121897-4153608 GCF_004785775.1 Grammomys surdaster | reverse complement strand
TAGCCCTGGCTGTCCTGGAACTCACTCTGTAGACCAGGCTGGCCTCGAACTCAGAAATCTGCCTGCCTCTGCCTCCCAAGTGCTGGGATTAAAGGCATGTGCCACCACAGCCTGGCCTGTTTTTGTTTTTTTCAAGACAGGGTTTCTCCGTATAGCCCTGGTTGTTCTGGGACTCACTCTGTAGACAAGGCTGGCCTCGAACTCAGAAATCCTCCTGCCTCTGCCTTCCTAGTGCTGGGATTGAAGGTGTGTCCCACCTCTACCGAGCTGCTACATAATTAAAAAAAAATGTTGAAAATTTAAACCCAAAGAACTGCACAAAGTTGGGCATAATACAAAGGAAATTTGTAGAACCTACACTGTGGTTGTGAATGTCTGAGCATTACACAGAAGATTCTTGACTGCATCTGATCAACTGATGAGGTACTCAGCATACATGACAGGGTGGATAGCCTCCTTTTAGAAAAGGCCTCTTGGGGAAGATTCCCTAGGGTTGTCTCTTTAGTATTACTCTGTTAGAAGCTGTGCACACCCACCCTCTCCCTCTCCCCAAACACAGGACAGCACCAACAAATATGAGTGTGGTTAGAGCTGACCCTCAGAAGGTGCTTTTGAAAAGGAGTAATTATGGATTATTTTAAGATCTTACTTCCAAGTCATGCCCAGTGTAGGCGTGGGAACCCAGGTAGCGGAATAGCCTGTGGTTTAGGGACTTGCCCATAATGTACCCCAACCTGGTGACATCACCTGGGGTGTTGCTTTCAAGTAACAGGAAGGCAGGGGACATCCCCATTTTACATATTAGGAAGTGAATGGGTACCACATTCATTGTAAAATAAAATTTAAAAAAATATTAGAAAGGGACAAGAAGCCATGAATTTATAATCTTGTCAATAAAGTGTAGTTAATGGAATTTTCTTCTTGAGAATGTAGCCTAGGATGGCTTCTAACTAAAAACTGCTTCACAGTCTGTAGTGCTGGAATTAGAGCTTCATGTACCACTACACCTACACTAAATTTTAGTGTTTAAGGAGTGGTATGTGTATGTCTGTGTGTGAGTATCAGCATGTGTGTGGTTGTTTTTATTGTTGAGAATCAAATCCAGGGGCTTTCAAACACTGGACAGGGGCTTTGTCTCTGAGCTACATTCTTAGCCCATGTTTTGAGATAGAGCCTCACTATGCAGCCAGTTCAAACTAGCTTTGAACTTGCTGTTCTCCTGCCTTGGGCTTCCAATTCTAATTCCAATGACAGCCATGTATGCAAGCCTACTAAGGGCAATAATTCCTTGTTTCATTCTGAAGTTTTCTTTTGGAAGATAGCGGAAAATGTCACACTCTTTTGTTCCACTGGAATGTTGTGACTCTAAGGTTCTCTTCTGGGAGAAGCTGCTGGATGTGAGGTAGATGTCCAAAACACACAGCTCTCCAGAAGACCCTATTATTCTTCATGGTGGTAAGACTCCAGGTGAGCAGTTCTATAGGGCTACCCCATGACAGAGAATACATTCCTTCTTACAGCGTGACAAACTGAGAATCACAGTGCCCATCGCCACACTGTCTCATACTAACAGCCATGCTGATCTTGTATTTTTATTGCCACACTGTCTCATACTAACAGCCATGCTGATCTTGTATTTTTAAGAAGAAAGCAAGACCTACAAAGAGAAAAGGGCCGTTTTGAGATGGGGCGGAAGGTGTACTCAGTATTGAAACAGGGCCTCACTGGTCAGCATGCATTGTGTCACTGAGCTGTATATCTCCAACCAGAATGAACAAGTTGGCCCAACTTCTTCCATTGCAAAGATACAAGGAGGGAGGTTCAAATATGTGGTGTGAATAAAATACCAGGAACTGTCATCCTTGGAATGGTTAATGGGGGATTTTCTTTTCTTTTTTTTTTTTTGGGTGTTTTGAGACTGGGTTTCTCTGCCTGGCCTGGAACTCTGTAGATCAGGTTGGCCTTGAACTCAGAGATCCACTTGCCTTTTCCTCCTATGTGCTGGGATTAAAGATGTATGCCACCACTGCCTATGATGGTTAGTTTTGATTGTCAACTTGTTGAAACTTGGAATCACTTAGGAGATACAGATCTTGTGTATCTATGAGGGTATTTCTAGAGAAGTATGAATGAAGAAAGAAGACCTACCCACTCTAATGTGATCTGTGTTAACTTAGGGACTAGATCTAGTCACAGTGTGGGTAAAGAGGTATAAAACAAAAGAGCTAAACTCCAGAAACCTCCCCCTCCCCCTGCTTCCTAACTTTGACTAGAGTGTGACTGGGCTCCACAAATGACAAAGCCTCCAGCTGCTCCCACCATGACTTCTACCATCATAGACTTTTCCATCAAACTTTGAGCCAAAATATACACCTCTTCCGTAAAGTTGCTCTCCTCACAAGGAGAAAACTCCTAAACATCCCCCAACGCTCTTGAATCTCTCTTTTGCATGCTTCAAAGAGCCCCACCACCATCACTGAGCTAACTTTCCATGTATAAAAACAGTCACTAAAGAAGCAGGAGACCCTAAGGATGGGCTGGGATTTCAAAATTGCTTCAGTTCACATGAGTCCTGTCAGGATGTGACAAGAGCAAAGACAATGATAAATACCTGTCTGCAGCAGAAAGATCATTTTGAAAGAAGTGCTGTTAGATTAAAAACCACGCTAGCCATGGAATGCTAAAGGAATAGAGGACCTCACAAGCATATTAATGGCAGCCATGCCGCAACAGAGAGGAACACAGTCAGGCTCCCCCACAGACAAGAAAATAAGAGAAATAAAATTTAGCACCATTAATTCATAGGCACAGAAACTGAGAAGGCAGTGAAGGAAATCTTTGTGCATTTGAAAATGTACAGTGTTTCTTTTCTTCCTTTTTCTTTTCTGATGTTGTCCCTTCCCATACTGCATAAATTAAAGAAGCTGACAAGGAAAAAATTAGTAGATATTTTTAACACAATACCCAAGAGCCTATGTTGCCTGTGTTGCATTAAGCACACTTGATTGTTTTCTTACCCACTGGCTTTTAGATCTCCTGGCATAAGGTCTCAGGCAGGACCTAGTAAACCCTAGGCACATCTCAGTTTGGCATTTTCTCTTTCTTTCTTAGTCCACTGCTGCAATCCTGTTCTCCTTTGTAGCTAGCTACCAGCACAGACAAATGGCTCTTTTGTTTAACTGTGCTTCAAAGGCTTCATTTATTGTTCTGTAAATGGCAAACCCAAGTCAATCTCACACTTTTGTTCACTGGCCCGGCTTTGTTATGGTCCTTTTGGGCAGCATCTGTCTCCATGATGGACCCTTGCTGAGAAAGGGGTAAAGGTGACTGAGGAGGAAATGCATGAAGGTTCTTTTGTTTTCTTTCCTTCATTCTTTCTTTCCTTCTTTCTTCCCTTCTTTCCTTCCTTTCTCCTTTCTTTCTTCCTTCCTTCCTTCCTTTCTTCTTTCTTTCTTTCTTTCTTTCTTTCTTTCTTTCTTTCTTTCTTTCTTTTTTCCTTCCTTCCTTCCTTCCTCCCTCCCTCCCTCCCTCCCTCCCTCCCTCCCTCCCTCCCTTCTTTCTTTCTTTCTTTCTTTCTTTCTTTCTTTCTTTCTTTCTTTCTTTTTTTCTTTCTTTCGTCCTTAATCTTTGACTGTCATTTAGAAGCCAGTGCAGCAGGAGTCTGCGCCTCTCTCATTGGCTAGTACAGACCCCAAACAATGGGTATGTCTCTTTACTTCTGTAGGCAGACTTTTGAGTGCAGCTCAGCCTTGCTTGCTCTCAGTTTTACCTTGTCTGTTTCCTTCATGACTCCTGTATGTGGACTTCATCATTGAACGAATCTTCTTAAAGGCACTCAAGCTATCTTCACCGCAACCAGTGGCCTTGTGACCATTTCTCTTTTGTTTCTTGCTGGAAAAGCTTCTGGACATGCTCAAGCTTTTGGATTCAGTGACTCTCAACTAGAGGTAATTTTGCTTCCATGGGACATTTGGCAATGAATGGAGACATTTGAGATTGTTATAGGTGGTGGGAGTTGGGGCTTACTATTGGCATTTAGTGAGTCGAGGTCAGGGATGCTGCCAATCCCTTCAGGGTGTTGGGCCCTAGATGCCAGCATGCTAACATGGAGAACAGTTGGGTGAATTTATGTTCTCCTGATGTTCCTCCTGTGTGTGCAGTCTCTTCTCTTTGCTCCGTTGTTTCTTTCCTCTTTTCCCATGACCCGTGGTTGTTACAGTCATTATGCAATATTTATTTCTTTAAAATGTTATTTATTTATTTGTGTGTGTGCCAGTGTGCAGATGTAGTGATCAGATGACATCATTTAGGAATTGCTTTCCCTCCATCCACTTTCCACTTTGTCATTGAGCCAGTTACCCCATGTTTCTGCTGATGAGTTACGCATTCTAGGCTAGCCGCTTGCCAGGCTGGTTTGGCTACTGGCATTACCTGCTGTCTCGCTAGCCATGTCAAAGTATTTCCTGCTGTTGCCCTGTCTCTGCCACTCTATTTATGCCTAAACTTGCTGTATTAATTATAGTTTCCATTGCTGTGAGGAGACACCATGACCAAGGCAACTCATATAAAGGACAACATTTAATTGGGGCTGGATTACAGGTTCAGAGGTTCAGTTCACTATCATCAAGGCAGGAAAAGTAGAAATGTCCAGTTCAAGCATGGAGCTGAGGAGCTGAGAGTTCTACATCTTGTTCTGAAGGCAAACGGAAGATTGAATTTTGAAAGCTAGGAGGAGGGTCTCAAAGCCCATCCCCACAGTGACACACTTCCTCCAACAAAGCTACACCTATTCCAACAAGACCACACCTCCTAATAGTGCCACTCCCTGGGCCAAGAATATTTAAACCACCACACTGACATTTGTAAGCTATTAGAAAAGGGCCTCTCTTCTGAATGAACAGTACAATGTCACAAACCAGAAATCAGATCTGACACACAGCAAATCAACAAATATCTAATGACTCTTTTTTGTTTGTTTGTTTGTTTGTTTGTTTGTTTGAAACAGGGTTTCTCTATGTACCCCTGGCTGTCCTGGAACTTGCTTTGTAGTCGAGGCTGGCCAAGAACTCAGAGATCTGCCTACACTGTTTTTCCAAGTGCTGTGATTAAAGCAATATGCCACCACCCAGCTCTAAGTAGTCTCTTTAGAGAAGACAAATGTTCACCTCACTGGAAGAAACACATGGATTAATAGACATTCTCTGTTATTTTTTGGCTATATGAGAATTTAGTATATGAATTGGTGATGGATAAGCCAGCTTCCCTGTGGTCCTGTTCTACCATGGTCATTGACTAAATATCTTAAGTCCCACAGCCTTAGCCTTCCTTTCTTTTGTTTGTAAAATGGAAATGCCAAAGTCATGGCATCTACTTTATTGATGATAATGTTAGCATTCAATAAGATAGTATGTTCAGCACAGGGCCTGGCATCTTCCTTGTTCTCAGTAATGCTAGCACTTATTATTACAGATCTTGGACTTCACAGAAAAAGGAAATATTAAGTAATTTTACGTTTGAGGTACTAGCATTTCATGGTGCTCCATACAGGATTTCATGCAATGTGTCTGCCTTCCTTCCTTCCTTCCTTCCTTCCTTCCTTCCTTCCTCTCTCTCTCTCTCTCTCTCTCCCTCTCTCTCCATTCCTTCTTTCCTTTCTCTTAAAGAATTATCATAGCCGGGCGCCTTTAATCCCAGCACTTGGGAGGCAGAGGCAGGCGGATTTCTGAGTTCGAGGCCAGCCTGGTCTACAGAGTGAGTTCCAGGACAGCCAGGGCTATACAGAGAAACCCTGTCTCGAAAAAAAAAAAAAAAAGAATTATCTATTTATGCACATGAGTATACTTTAGCTGTCTTTACACACACCAGAAGAAGACATCAGATCCCATTACATATGGTTGTCAGCCACCATGTAGTTGCTGGGAAGTGAACTCAGGACCTCTGGAAGAGCAGTCAGTGATTTTACCCGCTGAGCCATCTCTCCAGCCCCTGCCCTCATTTCTATGAAAATTTCTGAGCAGAAGCTGAAGAGATGGATCAGCAGTTAATAACACTTGCTGCTTTTACAGAGGACCTTACTTCAGTTTACAGCATAGACATGGTTCACAGCCATCATTCCAGGGAACCTGAAACCGTCTTCTGACCTGTGCAGGTACAGGCAGACACATGGTAATATACATTCTTCAGGCAAAATACATACATCAAATAAAGAAATCTTAAATTATTTTTTAAAAATCATGAACAAACACATACCATTAGATATTGTTGGGGACATATGAACGAGGTCTCCCGATGGGCAGTAATGGGAATATGTACTTCAGAACATTCTTTGACAGAAACAAGAGTCCTTCTTTTTTTTTTTAATATAAAAATGAATGAAAAATTGAATATATTAACTTTAACCAGAGTAGAGAGTTATACATGTGAACAATGAGTAGCTATAATAATATATTTTCACTTTCTTTCTTTCTTTTTTTTTTTTTTTTTTTTGCTTGGTGGAAACATAAAAAATTTTTTTTTTTTTTTTTTTTTTTTTGTTTTTTTTTTTTGCTTCCTTCTCCTTTGGTTGAAACTGAGCCAGATGAGGAACCAAGGCAGAGAATCCCAAATTCTTAGTTATCTGTTATTTGACCCTGCCAGTCTCACCCGTGTCTTTATTTGTTTAGGGTTTGGTGCAGCTTGCTCCATTCAGGGTCAAGTGAATCAAGGTGAATCAAGGTGGATCAAGGCATGCCATTAAGGCTTTCCTGCATTGACTAAGGGGCTGTCCTATATGGGTGTGGACTCAGGAGCTGTAGGACAGGGTAACCTCTTAGCTCTAGGTTTTACCTGGCTTACCCTCCTACTAGCCTCTGCTTTCTTTAGCCTAGGAAGCTGATATGCACGTTGGGAAATCTCTTTTCTTCTGATTTAGATCAACATCCAAGTTCAGGAACTTTCTGTAGCTTCTAACTCCTGGTTTCATTATCATTGTAGTTTGGCGGTTGCATACTCAGATACATGCAGAGGTTAGGAAAGGAGTGCACCTGAGGAACTCACTTTGGAGTACAGGAGACTGTAACACACTGAGGACCATTTGTTTAGCTGATAGCTGTGGCTCAGAACCTGGCTGTTGCTGGTTTTGCAATATAGGCCCACTGGTAGGAACCTTTTCAGGCTTTCCAGAGAATGTGAAAACCCAGGTTTTAAAGCGTTGGTGACTAATACAAAATAGTTCACTTAAAGAGGTCAAAGGTGTGAGTAGCAGATGTAGCTTGAGAGCCCCACTTCCAAGGCTCTGTCTGCAGTTCAGGTGATGTGTATGCCGATAGTCTTCCATGTTGCTTCACTTCCCTTGAAAAGATTAACTGTTTCCTCTTTCATGCTTTGATGCTAACAGTTTGTTGCTTTTCTGGGCCTTAGTTCTAATGCCTTTAGCAGCTTCTGAGGCTGGCTTTGATTATGTCATTTCTGTTCTTACCCCTTGTTGTATAATCCCAGGATGTCAGAGTGCAGGTGCAGAGTGCCTGGTCTAGAACCTGCTAGGCTGTTTGACCAACAGCCATCTTTTAGAGTGGGTTACATGAAATGGGGGCTCCCCATGCCAGTTCAGTTTCAGTCTAGGGAGAAGGAAGGTCTAAGAAGGACTCCTTGCTTTTTGTTAAGGAATGTGCTTAAGTACACATTCCCCATTGCTGCCTACAAGGAGACCCTACTCATATGTTTCTGATTACATGCCAGGCGTCAAAGTACTTGGGGGTAAAAGGGATGAAGGCTAGTCACAGTCTAGATGGAGGGAGTTAGATTCATTCATCCAAAAGCAAGTGGAATAAAGAAGACACCAGTCCACATTCGACAACAGCAAAGAGTACTCCCCACTGCAGGGCAGTAGGAGAAAATCCTAGTGGAGCCAAAGAAGAGAGCCAGCTTTGGGAATTCAGTAGTAGATGCTGAGATGAACCTCACACTGTCAGTTTCGCAGGAGAGAGTAATTGATCGGTCATGAAACCAATGTTATAGGTTACAGTCTGCATCTTCACAGATGGCCTGGCATGAGAAATATGAAAGCCTATTCTAGACTATTTATTTATTTACTTTTTTTTTTCTCTTTGATTTTTTCGAGACAGAGTTTCTCTGTGTAGCCCTGGCTGTCCTGGAACTCACTCTGTAGACCAGGCTGGCCTCGAACTCAGAAATCTACCTGCCTCTGCCTCCCAAATGTTGGGATTAAGGGCATGAGTCACCACTGCCTGGTTAGACTAGTTATTTTTAATTATTCTTTCTTATTTAGTAATTTTTAATTTAAAAGATTTTATTTATTTATTTATTTAATGTATGTGAATACACCACAAGAAGGCATCAGATACCATTACAGATGGTTGTGAGCCACCATATGGTTGCTGGGAATTGAAATCAGGACTTCTGGAAGAACAGTTGGTGCTCTTAACCACTGAGCCATCTCTCCAGCCCGTAATTTTTTTTTTTTTTTTTTGAGACAGGGTTTCTCTGTGTAGCCCTGGCTGTCCTGGAACTCACTCTGTAGACCAGGCTGGCCTCGAACTCAGAAATCCACCTGCCTCTGCCTCCCAAGTGCTGGGATTAAAGGCGTGCACCACCACTGCCCGGTAAAAGAGATTGACTCAGCCGGTTGAGTCTTAGGGTTATTGTTTTGTTTTGTTGTGGTGGGAGGAGCGGTTTAAGACAGGGTTTCTCTGGGATTGGAACTCAGAGATCCGCCTGCCTCTGCCTTCAGAGTGCTGAGATTAAAGGTGTGAGCTGCCAAGCCCCAGCCCGTAATTTTTAATTTAAAATTATATTATTGATATTGATTTTGTGTGTGTGTTTAGAAGATAACTTCCCGAATTAGGTATTCTCCTTCCACTTATTGAACTGAGTAGCAGCAGGTACCTCTACCACCTGAACCATTTTGCTGGATTTTTTTTTTCTTTTTTTGAGACTGAGTCTCTTTATGTAATTCTGGCTCTCCTGGAACTCGCTATGTATACTAGAATGGCCTAGAACTCACAGAGGACCACCTGTGTCTACCTTCTAAGCACTGGGATCAAAGGTATGCACCATCATACCCAGATCCCATTTCTGGATCTTAACTGACTGCAGGATCTTAAATTTGAGGGTATAGATGAAGCTAGGATGCTTGTTGATTTCTGCCAGTGTGACCACTGCATCCAGCCTCCAGGAGGCACAAAAAACTGAACACACCCTGGTGCCTCTTTCTGAAGTTGTATTTGTCACTTGGATACCTATGGGAATCTGTGCCTGTGGCTTGTGGATCCCTATAGAATTCCCACCCCCATTGCGGGTCTGCTGGGTGGGCTGTGGGGTGAGAGAGTTGCTGCTGGAAAGTGGCCAGGGGACTTCACAGGCCCAACAAAGAATTTTTTAAAGGGGTTGATTTAGTAATAGGCAGAGGGGAATTCCATTCCAGGATAAATAATAATTTATGCAAGGAATGCCATCGCCCTCTCTGGTGAAGCACAGCATATAATTGCAAGGGCCATTTCCTTCCCCTTTTTGGCTTTTAGCCCTCCAGCTCCTTCAGTAATTATATTGACACCACCCGAGCTCAGGAGCTGACTGAGAGGAGGAGGAGCATGCAGTGTCCAGGCTTGGATGCTAACGGAAGACAGTTTGCCATAAAACTGAAGTAATTAATTGGAATGTGTTAGGGGATTAAACACTAAATAAGAACATATTGGAGCTCTGGCCAGCAGATCCACATGTTGTTTTGGAAATGGCGAAAACCTAACTTCACTGGAGATAGAAAATTGTAAAATAAGTTTTGTCTTTGAAGAAATAATCTGTTTTTTAATTTTTTTTCCTTTTATTGAAAGTAGATTTTTTTTTCTCACAAGGTATATTCTGATTACAGTCACCCTTTCTCCTACTCTTTCTAGGTTGTCCCCACTAGAAAAGTAATAGGATTTAAAAAAAAGAAGAAGAAAAGGCCAGCATGACAGTATGAGACAAGATGTTTCAAAGGCGCTGTTAAATTCATTTTCTATTGTCCATCTACTGCTTGGTGTGGAGCCTACCACCTGGCTGTTTACTAACTTTAGAAGATATTGTTGCTGTTGCTATTGTGTAGGTGTTCATATGTGCCATGACACACATGTGGAAGTCAGCATGATAACTTAGTGGCATCTGTTCATTCCTCCACTTTTTCGTGGACTCTGAGGACTGAACTTAGATTGACAGGCTTGTAGGGTAAGCTCCTGTTGCCATTGGATGATCTCACCAGGCCTCTCTGTTAGAATGAGGCAGACTCTGATGCAATCAACTTTGTGAGTGTCTGCAAACTTGAAGCTGAAGATGTCCTTGGAGTCTCATCCCTCCTGACAGTGCTTGCTACCATGGCCTTGTGGATGACCCAGTGATCTTTGTTGTAGCCACAGAAATTTTAATTCCTGGTTTTAGATGGTGGTGTAGATAGCCATCTGATGTATTGTTAGAACTTAATGATGCCTGGCTTCTGTTGTCTTCAACTTAGAAATGTGTATGTTGCTTCTTTCTGACTCCAGAATCCTACCTTTGACAAGGTTTTACAGTTTTTGAATTTTCTGAGAGGCTTCCAAGACCTGCCTGCCTAAATCAGAAAAGCTCTATATCGTCTAAAATAGCATGGGTTTGTGTTTTTAAAAATTTTCTTTTAAGTTGTAATTTTAATGTAGTGATGATTATCCTACACATACACATTTATTCATTTTCTTCTCTCTATTTAACATTATATTATAAAATTTGCTGGTGTAGCTGAAGGCAAAATTTATAAATGGATATGAAATTCTTTAATGGTGATTGTAATTGTAAAAAAAAAGTCATTTAACCACTTTATATTAAAAAGTGGTTCTTGGTACCCATTTCAGAAGCACATAAACTAAAATCTGGTCAAAAAAAAAGTAATATGTAGATTCCTTCGTACATTTGCTTTGGTAAGTAACAGTGACATGAACATCTCTTTCTTTCTTTCTTTCTTTCTTTCTTTCTTTCTTTCTTTCTTTCTTTCTTTCTTCCTTCCTTCCTTCCTTTCTCCCTCCTTCCCTCCTTCCCTCCCGCCCTCCCTTCCTTCCTTCCTTCCTTCCTTCCTTCCTTTCTTTTTTTTTTAAATTTATTTTATTTATATTGAATACACTGTTGCTGTCTTCAGACACACCGGAAGTGGGCATCGGATCCCATTAGAGATGGTTGTGAGCCACCCTGTGGTTGCTGGGAATTGAACTCAGGACCTCTGGAAGAGCAATCAGTGCTCTTAACCACTGAGGCATCTCTCTAGCACCCAATATGAACATCTTTGAGCAGAAATTTTTTTCTTCAATACTTGGGATTTTGTTCATAGAATAGAGTCAAAAGTAGAATTACCAAGACAAAAACATTACAAGGCTCTGATACACAGTGGTAATGCTAAAAGGAAGGAAGATGTAGGTATGTGCTTTGTCTCTGGGACATATAAGAGTGCTAAGTTAACCAGACTCCCATTGGCACTGGCCTTATGTTCACCCTAAAAACCACACTTCACAGTACTATGTACTTCTTTGATTGAGACTAAGTATAAGTATAATAATTAGTCAAACAATGGAAGCATAATGTAATTGATACTTCAATTAAAAATAGATGCGATATTATGAGTGTGTTTTCCTAAAGGACCTCAAGAAAGACTAAAAGCATTTGCTGGTGAGGATAAAAAATGGTGTAGTTGGAATGTCTTCAATAAGACTGTTGACAATGGGATTTGCAGATTAGACAGAAGACATATGCTAAGACTATCCTTTCATACCCCATTTTTGTTTTTTAAATGCATTTTCAGAACAGGGACTTCCCTCCAGTAAGTGACAGCCAGCCCCAGATGGATAATCAAAAGGGCTTCTGGAAACAGCTCCTTCCTGGTCCATATAACATAGTACCTAAGATAATGAAAGCTGCCATTAGAGAAACCTTGGTGATTGGCAAGTGCTTGTGCCTTGGTGATTGGCAAGTGCTGGGTGCCTAGTAGTTCCCGATGTTTATTTCAGCTTTAGTTTACAGGTGGAATTTCTTCTTCATATAAAACCTTAAGTTCAAACCCAGTGGGGAATGCTGGGAGAAGCAGGAGAGTGATTTGGTCCTACTCTTTCACCTGCAAAGGGTTTTGAGAGACTGGTCATGGTGTTTAGATGGCAGCATAACTAGAACTAGTCCCAGAGACACACTGAGGATGAAGATTTCCAACTTTTCTTCTCTGTCCAATGTACATGTGTTAATCAGATGAATCTCCTTCTTCTTTATGTATTTTCAAGGAGTTAAGCACAGTCTGGGTGTGTTTAAGAACGTACCCAGTGACAAGACTTGGTGGCAAATGCTTTTGATCCCAGCACTTGGAAGGCAGTGGCAGCTGGATATTTGAGAGTTCAAGGCCAACCTGGTCTACTTACTGAGTTCTAGGACAGCCAGGACTACATGGAGAGAGCCTGTTTTTTAAATAACAAAACCAAAATAAAACAAAGCCCATAAGACACATGATAAATCTGAAGAGGGCAAGGGGAATATGAAGCATGATTATGTGATACTCATTGACAAAATGTTCATTTCCTCTTCCCCTCCTTGAGACAATGTCTCTTAAGTGCTCTAGGCTATCTTAGACACTTCTATGAAGTAAAGGATGTCCTCCAACTTGTTATACTTCAGTGCCAGAATTGTCAGTGTGTACACTTGTCTCTGTTTTTTTCCTTTTTCTTTCTACCTTTCTTTTTTCTTTCTTTCATTCCTTCCTCCCTCCTTCCCTCCCTCCCTCCCTCCCTCCCTCCCTCCCTCCCTCCCTCTCTCTTTCTTTCTCCCTCCCTCTCTCTTTCTTTCTCCCTTCCTCTCTCTTTCTTTATTCTTTCTTTCTTTCTTTCTTTCTTTCTTTCTTTCTTTCTTTCTATCTTTCTTTCTCTCTTTCTCTTTTTCTCTTCCTCTCCCTCCCTTCCTTCCCCCTTAACTTCCTGCTTTCCTTCCTTTCTTTGTCCCACCCCACCTTTGGTTTATTGAGATAGATTTCTCTGGGCAGCCCTAGCTGTCCTGAAACTCACTCTGTAGACCAGACTGGCCTTGAACTCAGAGGTTTGCCTACCTCTGCCTTCCAAGTGCTGGGATTAAAGCCGTGTGCCACCACTGCTCAGCTTTATTTTTCTTTCTTACAGCTGACTTTCCCTTAAGGATGAACCTATCTAATAACTAACCTTGAGTTCCTGAAAGACCAAATAAGCGGTAACAGTTGGAGCAGGCAGAAGAGGTGAAAGTCAAGGTAGAGTAGCAGACTCTGACTTGCTGTTATAAGAGACAGGGTATGCAGGAACCCACATGACACCACTGCTAACAGCCCATTCAGCCAATACTATGAACATTAGCAATGGGTAAATCAGGCAGTGCAATGGTAGGATTCTAACAAAAGCTTGGGGTAAAGTTTGAGCTTCCCTAGAGGGAAGTTGACAGCAGTATCTATCCTGGCGGATTCTTGAGAGAATTGACTGAGAAAATGACTCCTGAAATGCTGACAGTGTTTGCTACAGAGTGTTTGATAAATCTCCTTCTTATTACTTACATGCTTCCATGTTTCTTTCAGTAGCTGTTTCCTTAGCCCCATCTGTACCCTATTAGGTTAGTTGTCATATCTTTAGATGACCCAATGAAAGGGATAGAATAGAATGCAGAGGCAGCATTTTTAGATGCAAACTTTCTTTCTCACCCAAGAGAAGCCAGGTGTGGTGAAAGAAAAAGGCAGAGGTACGTGGATTTCTGTGAGCTTATGCCAACTTGGTGCATATAGTAAGACCCTTTCTCAAAAAAAAAAAAAGTCCCTTGTGAGATGGGATAGTGTAACTAACTATGGGGCTTATCTGAGGCAGTTTAGGATACAGGTACAATCCACGGAGAAAACTGAATAAGAAGAATCCAAAAAGATGTTTGAGTTTGTCCCCAGGAATCACATGGTGGAAAGAAGAAGTCAACTTCAGAGATTGTTCTCTGATCTACACACACACACACACACACACACACACACACACACACACAAACACATGCCATGATGCATACATGTGTGCATGAGCCTGCACACACAATTAATAAATGTATTAAAACTCTGAAAACAAAACAAAATGAATTCTTCCTGGCGGGGACAATGAAAATCAGGTTCTTTCTTCTTGTCTATAATGAATGAGGCGCAGTAAGGCCAGAGCAAAAGCATTATTCTATTGTTTGGTACCAGAACATTAGCATTTCTTTACTGTTTAAGATCGACATGAGAATCTCTGTCATAAAAGAAAGAACAGATCCACCCGTCAGCATTTGGGCTTTGTCTCTGGGGATTGGGTAAAGCTGAGCTGAACAAGCTGTAAAGGATGGGCCATAAAGCAAGGTGCCTGAGTTAGCAGGTCATCCTCTGTGAGTAAATATCTATGTATTTCCTTGGCTGCTCACACAGAAGTTTTGTGTGTCTGAAGTGGCACCATGAATCACTTGTCCTGTGATGAAAAAAAGAAGGGAAGAAAACAGGAAACAAAGAAAGAGGATGGAAAGCCGGGCGGTGGTGGCGCATGCCTTTAATCCCAGCACTTGGGAGGCAGAGGCAGGCAGATTTCTGAGTTTGAGAGTTCGAGGCTAGCCTGGTCTACAGAGTGAGTTCCAGGACAGCCAGGGCTACACAGAGAAACCCTGTCTCGAAAAACCAAAAAACCAAAAACCAAAAAAGAGGATGGAAGGGAAAGGAAAGGAGTTGCCTAGAAGCTGACGGGGATGACCAAGAGCTGCTTGTGCTCCAGCTAGTGCTCCAGGGATGTTACTGGCAAATCTTCAGATCAGATACTAGAGTGTGTAGTGGAAGCCAGTTCTTGACGTGGCTCACAGTGCACAAAGTGCTCCATGGCATGGTCTGTGTTAAGAGCCTGGTGCCTTCATTCATTTAACTCTGCAGGCTGCTCTGTGTCATGATCCAGCCATGTCCACAGCACAGGTCCCTATTTCCTTGTTCGACACTTTGTTGTGTACAGGTTTTGAAGATTTGGTCTTACATTTTGATACAAGTATACATTGTTGTTTGTTTGTTTACTTTTGGAGATAGAATTTCTCTGTGTGGTTGTGGCTGTCCTGAAATTTTCTCTGTAGACCAGGCTAGCCAGGAACAAAGAGTCCACTAGACTCCATCTCCACAGTGCTGGGATTCAAGGCAGTAGGCCACCATGCTCAGTTACAGGTATATATACTGTGTGTTAATCAAATTCACGGTAGTTATGGGATGAGGAGTGCCACAGTGGAGAAGAACACTTGATCTGCTAGCAGAAGGATCTGAGTTCAAATCGATAGCATTCCAAGCTGCCCAAAGTTAGCATCTAGGGGTAGAGATAGGTGAACTGTGGTCAGCCAGTCTACCCAAATATGGCAAGCTTCTAGTCTACTGAATGATTCTGTCTTAAGATCTACTTAAGTAGAATGATAGAAAAAAGACACCACCAACAAACCTAAAAGAAGATTCCTATACAAACATAGTTCCACCTCTAATAACAAAAATAACAGGAAGCAACAATCATTTTTCCTTAATATCTCTTAACATCAATGGATTCAATTCCCCAATAAAAAAGTTGTAGACTAACAGACTGGATACATAAACAGGACCAAGAATATTGCTGCATACAGGAAACGCACCTCAGTGACAAAGACAGACACTACCTCAGAGTAAAAGGATGGAAAACAATTTTCCAAGCAAATGGTCCCAAGAAACAAGCTGGAGTAGCCATTCTAATATCAAATAAAATCGACTTTCAACCAAAAGTTATCAAAAAAGATAAGGAAGGACACTTCATACATATCAAAGGAAAAATCTACCAAGATGAACTCTCAATTCTGAACATCTATGCTCCAAATGCAAGGGCACCCACATTCATAAAAGAAACTTTACTAAAGCTGAAAGCACACATTATATCTCACACAATAATAGTGGGGGACTTCAACACCCCATTCTCAGCAATGGACAGAACATGGAAACAGAAACTAAAAGAGACACATGGAAATTAACAGAAGCTATGAACCAAATGGATTTAACAGATATCTATAGAACATTTCATCCTAAAACAAAAGAATATACCTTTTTCTAATCACTTCATGATACCTTCTCCAAAACAGACCATATAATTGGTCAAAAAAACAGGCCTCAACAGATAAAAAAAGTTTGAAATAATCCCTTGCATCCTATCAGATCACCACAGACAAAGGCTGGTCTTCAATACTAACAGAAACAATGGAAAGCCCACATACACGTGGAAACTGAACAATGCTCTACTCAATGATAACTTGGTCAAGGAAGAAATAAAGAAAGAAATTAAAGACTTTTTAGAATGTAATGAAAATGAAGGATCTTCATACTAAAACTTATGGGAGGAAATGAAAGCAGTGCTAAGAGAAAAACTCATAGCTCTAAGTGTCTCCAAAAGGAAACTGGAGAGAGCATACACTAGCAACTTGAGAGCACACCTGAAAGCTCTAGAACAAAAGCAAGCATATATACCCAAGAGGAGTAGGCTGCAGGAAGTAATCAAACTCAGGGCTGAAATCAACCAAGTAGAAACAGAAAGAACTATACAAAGTATCAAGAAAAACCAGGAGCTGTTTCTTTGAGAAAAATCAACAAGATAGATAAACCATTAGCCTCTACTTTTATATCTCTCCTCAAGTCTCGCCTTGATTCTCGCCTTTAATCTCTCCTTGAGTCTCGCCTTGAGTCTCTCAAGTGCTGGGATTAAAGGCGTGTGCTACCACTGTCTGGCCTTGATTGAAAGGAAATCATGGGTATATCAAGGTAATTATCAGAGTGTTGTAGGCTGTTGAAAATAAGTCTCTTGTCAGGGTATATGGCTCAAGATGGCTGCAAAGATGATAACCGCTTTCTGCTCAGAGTCGGCTCCCAACAAACACCCTTGACAATAGTCACAAATAATATAAAATAACTTGGTGTGAATCTAACCAAGCAAGTGAAAGATCTGTATGACAAGAACTTCAAGTCTCAGCCAGGGAGTGGTAGCATACGCCTTTAATCCCAGCACTTGGGAGGCAGAGGCAGGTGGATTTCTGAGTTCGAGGCCAGCCTGGTCTACAGAGTGAGTTCCAGGACAGCCAGGACTGCATAGAGAAACCCTGTCTCGAAAAAACCAAAAAAAAAAAAAAAAAAAAAAGAACTTCAAGTCTCTGAAGAAAGAAATCGAAGAAGATCTCAGAAGATGGAAAGATCTCCCATGCTCATGAATTGGCAGGACTAATACAGTAAAAATGGTCATCTTGCTGAAAGCAATCTACAGATTCAATGCAATCTCCATCAAAACTCCAATTCAATTCTTCATAGAGATAGCAAGAGCAATTTTCAAATTCATTTGGAATAACAAAAAAAAACACAGGATAGCAAGAACTATTCTCAACAATAAAAGAACTTCTGGGGAAATCACCATCCTTGACCTCTAGCTGTACTACAGAGCAATAGTGATAAAAACTGCATGATATTGGTACAGAGACAGGCAGGAAGATCAATGGAATAGAATTGAAGATCCAGAAATGAACCCACACACCTATGGTCACTTGATCTTTGACAAAGGAGCTAAAACTGTCCAGTGGAAAAAGGACAGCATTTTCAACAAATGGTGCTGATTCAACTGGAGGTCAGCATGTAGAAGAATGCAAATCAATCCATTCTTATCTCCTTGTACAAAGCTCAAGTCCAAGTGGATAAAAGACCTTCATATAAAACCAGATACACTGAAACTAATAGAAGAGAAGGTGGGGAAGAGCATCAAATATTTGGGCAGAGGGGAAAAGTTCCTGAACAGAATGGCTTGTGCTCTAAGATCAAGAATTGACAAATAGGACCTCTTAAAATTTCAAAGCTTCTGTAAGGCAAAGGACACTGTCAATAGGACAAAATGGCAACCAACAGATTGGGAAACGATCTTTATCAATCCTACATCCAATAGAGGGCTAATATCCAACATATACAAAGAACTCAAGAAATTAGACTCTAGATAACCAAATAACCCCATTAAAAATGGGGTATAGAGCTAAGCAAAGAATTTTGAACTGAGGAAACTCAAGTGGCTGAGAAGCACCTAAAGAAACATTCAACATCCTTAGTAATCCGGAAAATACAAATCAAAACAACCCTGAGATTCCACCTCACATCTGTAAGAATGGCTAAGATAAAAAAAAAAAAACGCAGGTGATAGCAAATGCTCCCAAGGATGTGGAGAAAGAGGAATACTCTATTTTTGGTGGGATTGCAAGCTGATACAACCATTCTGGAAATCAGTCTGGTGGTTTCTCAGAAAATTGGACATAGCATTACCTGAGGACCCAGCTATACCGCTCCTGGGCATATACTCTAAAGATACTTCAACATAAAACAAGGACACATGCTCCACTATGTTCACAGCAGCTTTATTTATAATAGCCAGAAGCTGGAAAGAACCCAGATGTCCTTCAACAGAGGAATGGATACAGAAAATGTGGTACATTGACACAACGTAGTACTTCTCAGCTATTAAAAACAATGAATTCGATATATTCTTAGGCAAATGGACAGAACTAGAAAATATCATCCTGAGTGAGGTAACCCAATTAGAAAAGAACACACATGGTATGCACTCACTGATAAGTGGATATTAGCCCAAAAGCTCACAAGACCCAAGATACAACTCACAGACCACATGAAGCTCATGAAGAAGGAAGAACAAGGTGTGGGTGCTTTGGTCCTTCTTAGAAGGAGTAACACAATACTCATGGGAGCAAATTTGGAGAGAAAATGTGGGACAGAAACTGAAGGAGGGGTTGTCTGGAGACTGCTCCACCTGGGTATCCATCCCATGTGCAGTCACCAAAGGCAGATGGTGATGTGGATGCCAGGAAGTGCCTGCTGACAGGAGCCTGATACAGCTGTCTCCTTAGAGGTCTGCCAGAGCCTGAAATATACAGAGGCGGATGCTCAGAGCTAACCATTGAGCTGATCATGGGGTTCCCAATGGAGGAGTGAGAGAGAAGACTGAAGGAGCTGAAAGGGTTTGCGGCCCCATGAGAAGAGCAACAATAGCAACCAACCAGAACTCCCAGGGTCTAAACTACCAGCCTGGGAGCACATAGGGAGAGACCCATGGCTCCAGCTGTATAGATAAGGGAGGATGGCCTTTTTGGGCATAGGTGGGAGAGAAAGTCCCTGGTCCCTTGAAGGCTGGATGCCCCAGTATGGTGAAATTAGAGGGTGGGGAGGTGGGGGTGAGTGTATAGGGGGTATATCCTCCTAGAAGCAGGAGGAGCGGGGATGGGATAGGGAGTCTCTGGGTGTCGGGGGGAATGGGGAAAGGGGATAGCATCTGAAATGTAAATAAAATATCCAATAAAAAAATAAAAACAAAAAATCAACAAAAACAAAACAGAAAAGAAAAGAAGAGAAGAGAAAAGAAAAAAAGACAGCAAGTCCTGCTCTGTGCTCCACAAGTACAAACACATACACTCATATATACATATACACATAGTCACAATCAGACACACAAAGACAGTTGCATATACACAAAGATACACTTATACACACCTCATACACACATATATCCACAGACGCACATGTACAAACACACATACACAGACATGCCCACATACATACATACATACATACATACATACAAAGACACATATAGAATATATGCACATATATATTCAGACACATACATATATACATAGATACACATACAAATACATACACAAAGAAGCACACACATATACATAGCCACAGATGCATATACACATGTATACCCAAACACATACACACCTGCACACACACTCACATTCATTGTGTACTTAGTGTCACTAGTGTCACTATTATTATTGGATATGTTATTCCTTTATGATGGAGACTTAGGAAAACTTTTATATTAACTTACAACCATTTCATAGAGGAGAAAACTGAAATTTAGAAAAGTTCTGATTTGACTCTTGATGCTCAGTCAAGAGCTGAACTTCAATTAGGTGACACAGGAGTTTTTTCCTACTGGGTGACATGCCAGGAGCCAGAGGGTGATCCCAGGCCTCTTTAGTTCCCATAATCTGGGTGCCTGCAATCTACAGACTCAGCCCTGTCTCTAAAACAACAATCTGTGTTCTACAGACTCACAGTGTCCTCATCAGGGTGTAGGTCAGTAAAGAACAAAAGTAGTTCTGGGGTTGCTCCCTTTTCTATCAGGCTCTGAGGACATGTCCTCCTTTGCCTGTGGTCTTCACTTCAATCTGTATAATGGACCAACTGCCCTTCACTCTTTCTAGCCTTGGAAGTCTCTCACTTGGCATCTTCATGCCTCTCTCATTTGGCATCTTCATGCCTCTCTCATTTCGTAGTGGGATGCTGTGAATGTAGCCATGTGAGCTTTAGGCTTGAGTAATGTTGGTAATTTCAAAGCCTCATTATCTCACTCCCTAGTGATTCGGTTCTAAACAACTATAGTTCCTAAGGGAGGCAGGCAGTGTGAACAACAGTGCAGGAATAGTTCCACTGGGGAGGGTGAGAGGTACTCAGAGTCTTAAATTTAGAACCTTAGTGACTGAAGCAGCAGACTTTGTCCCCGGGGCTCCAAGTCCGTGTCAAGGATTCAATGTTTTAGAATTGAGCCTGTTATCAAGTGAGGACTGGGTGACAGAGTATGGCATCTTAAATGATAGGGCAGTGTACTGTAGGTCCTGTCTTAGTTAAGGTTTTACTGCTGTGAACACTCACCATGATCAAGGCTATTCTTATAAAGGACAACATTTAATTGGAGCTGGCTTACAGGTTCAAAGGTTCAGTCCATTATCATCAAGGTGGGAGCATGGCAGCATCTAGACAGCAGGGTGCAGGCAGAGTTGAGAGTTCTACATCTTTACCTGAAAGCTGATAGTGGAAGACTGGCTTCCAGGAAGCTAGGATGAGGCTCTTAAAGCCCATACCCACAGTGACACACCTACTCTAACAAGGCCACACCTCTTAATAGTGTCACTCCCTCGGAAAACATATACAAACCATCACATTCCATTCCCTGGCCCCATAAGGCTTGTTCAAACCTATGAATCTATGGGGGCCTTACCTAAATATAGCATAATGCAAAATACATTTAATTCAACTTCAAAAGTCCCTATAGTCTTTAGCAGTCTCAACAATGTTAAAAGTCCAAAGTTCAAAGTCTCGTCTGAGATTCATCCAATCACTTAACTGTAATCCCCAAAGCAAGACAGGAAACCAGCTGGACAAACTCCAAACTCTGCATCTCCATGGCTGATGGCAAAGTGATCTTCAGATCTTCAACTCCTTTTTCATCTTTGTTGACTGTAAGGAACTTCTTTTCCTGGGCTGGTTCCACTTCCTGTAAGCAGCTTTCCTCAGCAGATAGCCCATGGCTGTGGCATCTCGAACATCATGGGGTCTCCAACGCAACTTCAATGTTATAGCTTCTTGTTTTAATGTCTGGGATCCACACATGATGTTGTCGGCTCCCACAAAGGATTGGTGTCACTTCTGCAGCTCTGCCCTCTGTAGCATTCTAAGCTCAGGTTGATCCACTCTACTGTTGCTGCTGTTCTTGGTGATCATTCCATGGTACTGGCATTTCCAATATGCTGGAGCTTTATGCTGCAACTGGGCTTCACCAATAGCCTCTTATAGGCTTTGTTCATGGTGCCAAGACTCAACACCTCTGCATGACACCTTCAGTCTGGGCCATCAACTGCAACCTGAGGCTATACTTTCACCAATGGCCTTCCATGGCCCCTCACAGTGCCAAGTTTTAGCTGTTCTTCATGACCCCTTCATGCCTTCAAAACCAGTAGCACCTGGGTGATTGTTACACATTACCAAGTACAGTTGCAGCACAAGGTACAACCTTGGTTATCTCTGGGACATGGCTTCTTTGTGTTCTCAGAAAACAATTCCCAGAAGACTTCACCTCAGTGATCCTGGTCTCTTCTTCTTTTTTTAAAATGTATTTTTTTTTTTACTGGATATTTTACTTATTTACATTTCAGATATATCCACTTTTGCTGGTCTCTTCTTAATCACCACTAATTTATTAGCTCCAGCTAACCAGTATCAATTGTCCCAGTAGTCTCCTACTCCTCTTGAATATAAAGCCAGAGCCACTTGGCCGAGTTCTGATGCTTGCAGGAGCTGGAACATTGGCTCCCCTGTTCTATTCCATTATCACTAACTTCCGCTTTTTCAACTCCTTCATTACCTAAGCTTGACTGTCCTGGATCTTGCTTTGTAGATTGACCTTGAACTCAGAAATCTACAGGCCTGTCTCCTGAGCACTGGGATTAAAGTTGTGGCCCACCAAACCTGGATTTAAGTTTTTTTTTCACCTAGAGTTTGCTCTGTTTTAGGCTGGCCTTCAACTCAGAGATCTGCTTGTCTTTGCCTTCTGGGATTAAAAGCTTGTACTCCCATGTCTGGACCTAAATTTAGCTGGGTGGGATTTTGACCCCAGGTCATTACTCCCTTAATTCAATTTAATATCTTTGATATTAAATCAAAGCTCCATTTCACTTCCTGGTGCCCCTTTAGTATTTTGTAGCAGGACACTTATTCTGCGACATTGTATTTGCATTAGAATTAGATTAGACATTAGAAGAGGAGGTGGAGCTGCGAGAGAAAAAGAGGAAGGGGAGGGGAGAAAGAGAGGAAGGGGAGGACAAAGAGGAGGCTATTAGCCATAGAGAACCACAGATGAGTCAAAAGCTGTCTTGGGTAGCGACGTCTATCAAAAGGTTAGATATTGACTGAGTAACAACTCTAATTGTGTGGGCATCTTGTTGATTGAGCATTTCTAAATATATAAATCCTTTAGATACTCATTAAGCTTTAAGAGTCTCATTTCTAACGGGTACTGTGAGTATGGCAGATATTGTCTGCGGTTCAGCCAAGCTTTGTGAAAGCAGCGTGGTGGATTGGCAGAGACATCCCCCATGCTGTTAGCAGAATACTCGTCTTTTTCCTTTCTTAGCTTGCTATGCTTGTTTAAAATGATCTTCATGAGACTTAACCAGAGAACAAAGTCTATGATGGGTGTTTCTTTTCTGAGATTTCCTTTGTCAATGCACTTAGTCTGAGTCTCTTGATCTTAGCTGCAGGCAGATTCTTTGGACAATGTCAAAAAGCATCCACTTTTTTCACCAAAATATAACAAAACAGTCTCCAGGCAACATACTAAAATTCTCCTCTGAAAGAAACCTCTAGAACCATGCTTCCACAGTTCAAATTATTTTCAGAAACAAAATGTTCTTTATTCCTACTAGGGTGACCCATTAAGCCCCACTTAAAGCATTTCACTGCTTTCTAAATCCAAAGTCCCAAAATTCACATTCTTTCAAATAAAAGCGTGGTCAGGTCTATCACAACAATACCCCAGTCCCTGGTACCAACATCTGTATTAGTCAGGGTTCTCTAGAGTGACAGAATTTATGGGTAGTCTCTATATAGTAAGGGAATTTGTTATGATGACATACAGTGGGTAGTCATGGATGGGAAGTTCAAGGATCTAGTAGGTGCTTAGTCCCATGAGGATAGTAGATCCAACAGATATGCTGGCAAGTAAATGCAAGCAGGAGAAGAGCAATCTTTCTTCTTCCAACATCCTTATATGGGTCTCCAGCAGAAGATATGGCCCAGATTAAAGGCAAGTACCAACCACCATGCCTGGATCTGGGACTTGTTTTGTCCCAGGCTTACCTTGAACTCAGAGGTCTTGCCTTAGTCTCCTGGAATTCATATACACTATGCCTCAAGATCTCCATGCCAAGATTCAGGTCAGAAGCTTGTATTTCCCAGCCTCAAAATCTGGATCATGGGTGAGCATTCCAATTCTGGAGTGTAGTTCATACCAGATATAGTCAAGTTGACAACCAGGAATAGCTATTACAATCCCCCATTGTATAGATGAGAAAGTATAGCCGAGGTGAAGTGAAACAATTTACCTATACATATAGAGTCAAAGCTAGAAGCACATTGTGTGACACAGGACTCAAGTCCTATTGATTTGGACTCATAGTCTAGCAGATTTTAAAAATTATTTTATTTTCATTTTTAAATTTAAAAAAGATGATTTTAAGATTCCTGTCACTGACTTGGGTACTTAGTGATCTTTGCTCTCCAGCCTCCTTCCCCTTGAAGTCTCCTAATGAGCATCTTAAAAGAGCTGTTACTCTTTTGTCTCATACTGTCCAGAGGACAAATGACCTTGCCTTTCAGACGCTTCAGTAGAACTGAAGCTTCTGTGATGTATTAGAAAGCTGGAAACTTCCTGTGCAACAATTGCACCTTAATGGGGATGTAAATAAATAAAAAAAGAGAAATATCCCATAATCAAGTAGGCTTCATCCTGAAGATTCAGGGATGGTTCAATATATGAAAATCAGTGGGCTGGGCGGTGGTGGCACACGCCTTTAATCCCAGCACTTGGGAGGCAGAGGCAGGCGGATTTCTGAGTTCAAGGCCAGCCTGGTCTACAGAGTGAGTTCAAGGACAGCCAGGGCTACACAGAGAAACCCTGCCTCAAAAAAAAAAAAAAATCAGTAAATGTAACTCATCACATAAATAAACTGAAAGAAAAAAAAACCCAACACATGATCATCCCGTTAGATGATGAAAAAAACCTTTGACAAAATCCAACACCCCTTCATGATAAAATAAATTGGAATAATTTAAAATGTATGAAAAAGCTGGAAAATCAACGCACTTACCACCCTGCTTTAATTCTCCATGAGACTGCTGTACTATTGTGGTATATTTCTCAAATCTAAGAGACCAGCATTGGTCACTTATTAACTAAACTACCCATGCATTTTAGGATCTAATAGTCTTCCATCAAAGCCCTTTGCTTTTTAAGAGTTCAGGTCAAAGTACTACAATGCCTTCAGTTGCCATTTTCCAGATTCTTTTGGTCTGTGGAAGAATTTCATCAAGTTTTTGAATTTAAGTTTCAAGAAGTATTTTGCACAGTTTTCCTCAAGTCTTATGTCTATTTTTTTTTTTTAACAATTATACTGGGATTGTGAGATTAAAAAAAAAATACTGGCCAAAGCTCCAGCCCAGACTCCCAAAGGTGCCCAGGCCCCTATGAAGGCCCCATAGAAAAGGCTCCTGCCAACGTGAAGACAGATGGACTGCCGTGACACACCTACCCACACACTATTTGCAGATGACCAGTGTCCTATGCTGTTTTTACAAATAAACTCGAGGCAAGAAAAAAAAATACTGCAGATACAGAGTTCTGTTCTTATATATCCAACTGCACTTGTGTCTGATGATATTAAGTTTAAACAGTTGGTTAGAGAAGTGTTTCCTTTATCCAGTGTTGTACTTCTCCAGCACAGTGTGTCTGGGGGTGAGATGCCACCTGCAGTAGAGGGTTGATGGCTGACTGTTAGAGGAAAACTTGCAAGTGTCAACTCTTTCATTCGACCTTGTGGCTTTTAAGGATTAAAATTCTGTCCTTAGGCTTGATGAACATCTTTCCCCCTGAGCCTTCTTGTTGCATGGCTACTCTACAGTGTTGTCTGATCTTCTGCATGCCACTCTAAAGCCAGCTCTCAGAATACACTGGCTAATCTTCCAAGTTTAGTCTCTTATGTTGATAATCCATTACTACTCCTTCCTGGTTCTCATGCCACTTTTGAAATTCTTAGAATCTTCTTGGATTCTGATCAAATGTCTTTGTCTTTATTAACTTTTTAAATAAAGACATATCAGAAGAGGGCATTGGATTCCATTAGAGATGGCTGTGAACCACCCTGTTGTTGCTGGGAATTGAACTCAGGACATCTGGAAGAGCAGTCAGTGTCCTTAACCACTGAGCCATCTCTTCAGCCTATGTTTGCATTAACTTTAATGAATCCATTTACTTATTTCTCATTTCACTGAGGACTATCTCTGTGCCTGGCTATTTTCTAGACCCTGGGCTAGGAGGTGAACCAAGTAGAACCCCTGTTCTCTGGTATCTAGCCAGGATGAAATAATAGCAAGTTCAGTAGTCAAAAAGTAATACTTCTCCTCTGTTGAGCACATTCATGTCATAGAATTATTAGAATGGAATTGTTCTACAAATCTTAGGTATGCAATTAATAAGGTATGAATTAAGAACAAATTCACACACACACACACACACACACACACACATTCTGTGAATCAGTAATAGTTGTGGTCAGTGTCTGGATGTTGCTCTTGGAGTCACTGAGAACAAGTGCTGCTTGTCTAATCCATTCTATTGTTGAAGTATGAGTCAGGAGCATGAAGAGGTAATTCAGTGATGGTGGGGGTGAGGCTCCATCCTTCAGGTCTTATACGGTTGTGTCTTGTTACTTGAGCCCAAAACATTTGAAGCCTGTTTGAACTTTTTGTTGCTCACAAGAATTTAAAAGAACTAGAATTCACTCTTTGTTTGTTTGTTTGTTTGTTTGTTTGTTTTTTTCAAGACAGGGTTTCTCTGTATAGCCCTGACTGTTCTGGAACTCACTCTGTAGACCAGGCTGGCCTCGAACTCAGAAATCCACCTGCCTCTGCCTCCCAAGTGCTGGGATTAAAGGTGAGCGCCACCACTGCCCGGCTTAGAATTAATTCTTCTAACCAAGGTCTGGCTATGTGGGGTGAAGGTGAGGCTTGAGGAAGAGCAACCCAATTCTTCATCTTCTACTGGGTTCTGATCACTGACCACTTGACCCTTAAGCCCAAGTCTAAGAACTAATTTTTTTCTGACAAAAAATGGGTAACAACTGTCAGTTTTAAAATGCAGATTTTGCCGGGCGGTGGTGGCACACGCCTTTAATCCCAGGACTTGAGAGGCAGAGGCAGGCGGATTTCTGAGTTCAAGGCTAGCCTGGTCTACAGAGTGAGCTCCAGGACAGCCAGGACTACACAGAGAAACCCTATCTCGAAAAAAACAAAACAAAACAAAACAAAACAAAACACCCCCCCAAAAAAAGAAATTAAAATGCAGATTTTGTGGCAACTTATAAATATGTTTTCTATTACAATAAATTGATACTCTGATCAAGAAAACCATAGAACCAAATATCCTTTAGTAATAAAATATAAGTGCAAATTTATACTTAAAATTCAAAGCTGTATGCTTTGCTTGGCAATGGTCCATTTCAACACTTAATTTAGCTTCTAAAAAGATGTTTATTGTTTTGAGTGTTTATTTAGTATGTGTGTGTGTTTGTGTGTGTGTGTGCGTGCGCGCGCATTTGTGGGCAGGTATCATAGGGTACAAGTGGAGGTGATTCTCCATGTGAAGAGCTGGTTCTCACTTTTCACAGTGTGGGGTCAGGGAATCAAAATCAAGCTATCAGGCTTGGAGGCAAGGATCTTTATCCATTGAACCATCTTGTTATCCTTAAATTGTATTTTTTAGACAAGCATTGATGTTGTTCTTCTAGTTAGCTTTGTAAGCCTGAATTAGCCTAGAGTCATTTGGTCGGAACCTTTTGATGAAGAAAATGCCTACATCAGTTTGAGATGTGGGCTTGTCTGTGGGGGAATTGTGTTGATTATTAATATATGGAAGAAGGCTCAGCCTACTGTGGGCAGCACCATCCCTAGCTAGGGCAATCCTGGGCTGTGTAAGAAATCTAGATAAGCATAAGCCTGTAAGTGAGCCAGAGAGCAATCCAGCAAAGAGAGTTTCTCTGTGATTCTTGCTTCCTGGTTTCTGCCTTTTTTTTTTTTTTTTCTCGAGACAGGGTTTCTCTGTGTAGCCCTGGCTGTCCTGGAACTCACTCTGTAGACCAGGCTGGCCTCGAACTCAGAAATCCACCTGCCTCTGCCTCCCAAGTGCTGGGATTAAAGGCGTGTGCCACTACCACCCGGCTACCTGGTTCCTGCCTTAAGTTCTTGATCTGATGTCTCTCAACGATGCATTATGACTTGGAATTGTGAGTCAAATAAGTAGGTTTTGGTCAGACCATTATTTACAACATTAGAAAGGAAATGAAAACAGACATTCATGCCTATAATCTCAGTACTCAGGACCCTGAGGCAGAAGGATTGCTAATTTGATGTCAGATTGAGTTACCTATGAAGAATGTCACAAAACAAAATGTTTTTTTTAGAGAATGCAGTTGAATCATCCCATACCTTCCTCTACACATTGGTAGAAATACTCCTTGATTGAATGTAGGGGACTGAGTTTTTTCAACCAGCATCAGAGCAGAATCTATATTACTGCCTTGTCTCCAAGGAGCTTAGCTTCAGCCTGTAGAGATGGTTTACTTTGGAAAGTAACAGTGAATTGGTAGTTAACAACAGTGCTAATCATTATACACAATGGACTTCTTTGGAGATCTTTTGCATTAGATTTCTGTAGTTTAGGTATGTCCAGAATTTCTTCCTACTCTTAGCTCATTCCTTTTCCCAGTGACCAACTCTGACCATTGGAACTGAATTCTGATCTCCAGGGTAATCTGTCTAAAAATGTTCCCCAGAGCCACCACCATCACCATCCTTTGGGGTTATCAGGAGAGGATGTGGAGCAATATTCCATCTCCTACCATCAAAATATTTTGTAAAAGGAAATCCTCCATGAGCTGGGACTCCCTTACCTCTGTGCCTAGTTATTTCATACTCTGGGGACCCATACGGGTAAGTGACACACTCCAGTGTCATACCCTGATTTTCAAGAGAGCTAGCCAATCAACAATTCCATGGCCAGCTTTCCACAATGGAAACTTATTATTGTAGTTTTCTTTGTGACGTTTCTTTCTTCTTTTTTAAAGAATTATTTATTTACTTTATGTATATGAGAACACTGTAGCTGTCTCTAGACACACCAGAAGAGGGTATCAGATCCCGTTACAGATGGTTGCGAGCCACTATGTGGTTGCTGAGAATTGAATTTCAGGACCTCTGGAAGAGAAGTCAGTGCTCTTAACCACTGAACCATCCCTCCAGCCCTATGGCATTTCTTTTTAATTATCTTCTTTCCCACTGACTTTCTTTAAAGCAACTGCAGTTTTGTTTGTTTGTTTTTTTTGCCTTACTTCTTAGCTGCCTGTTGCTGTCATCTCTCCGTTGTGAACAAGGTGTGAATTCTGTCCCAGGTATCTCATGAAGCTCTTTACCTGCTCATTTAAGTATTCTTTCTTCTTTCTATTAATTTGATCTTTTGGGGAGGGGTGCACATTTTTTCTTTTTCCATTGTGTGTGCGTATGTTTGTGTGTGTGTGTATATGTGTATTTACATGAATGTAGACAGATATATATATGTGGATGCACATGCATGCATGTGAGTATGCTTGTGGAGGCCAGAGGTTGATGTCTGGATGCTCAATTGCAGGTTTCTCAATCTATCCCAGAGGTCACCTTGTGACTTGTCTCGTTAGGCAACTAGTTCTGAGGCTCTTCTGTCTCTATCATCTAAGGCTGGAATTACAGGTGGGCTGTCATACCCATACCCACCTGGCATATTCTACATGGATTCTGGGAATCCGAACTCTAGTTCACGCTCATATGACAAGTGCTTTAACCACTGTGATATCTCTTCAGCTTTGCAGTGCAAAAATTTAAAGGCAGAGTCTAATAGTTTCAAGTTATTAACCCTGAAATTGATCCTTCTATGATGCCTTCTTTATTTCTTCTCACTTGGCACTGCCGGTGAGGGCTCCTTAACAAGCTCTGTGGTAATAAATTGTGCTTATCTGTCACAGTTTCAAGAAGCACCATATCAGCCCCCTGCAACTCTTTAGAGCATCAAGTCAGCAAGCTAGAAAAGTCCTACCTTCATCAGTGGCTTGACCATCAAAACTGGATGCTTGTTTTCCCAAGGACTTTCTAAGATCCCTCTGAGGGAGGAGGAAGTATTGAAAATGAGAGAGTCAGAGAGGATGCCTTGGCTTGCATGTATGCCATTGACAATGAATACATACAACATATTCCTGTAGAACTTTCCTGGGCATGTCTGACATGACAAAAGAAGGTTGACTGGGAATTGAAAAGTACGAGTAGTGAACACTTTGAAAACGATTTAAATTGCAATCTTCCTACCTGGGAATCATCTGGGACAATGGGTTGAAAAGGCAAATGTGGCCAGTTTTCTTGAGGAGAAAGAGAATGGGAAGTCTCAAATTTCCTTATCTATGAATTGAGGTTGCAGCACAGACCTAGCACGCAGCAGAGACAGGGAGCCTCTGAAGAGCCCCATGTGACTCACCTTGCAGACACTCAGCTGTGGAAAGTATTGGGTAACTGGTCTAGCAGCGGTCCCTCCCAACGCAAGAGAGTCAAAGTGTATCCATTTTTCTCAGACAGGAAGAAGTTTAACCATCACATGAAGGAAAGTCAGAGTGTGACACCTAAAACGTTAGTGCTCAGCAAGTATTGGGGGCTTTGTATGTTCCCCAGGTTTCCTCACAGAAAAACAGGGGTCTGTGATTGGCTTTGGCCAATGGACCATTTCCAAGTATAGGTAAAGAAAAGCACAGATCTTCCTTTGTTCCCTTCATCTCTAGGTTCACACGGACTCATCCCAAGGATTGAAGGATCTTTAGTCACCAAAGAAAACTATTGTGGGGTGTTGCTTGGCCTGAATTGGGTGTTTTGTCAATAAGAATCAAGAATTGACGGGAAGCCACTGAGACCTCAGTCTATTTACTGCTCTGGCGTGTGTTCAAATGAAGACATGGTCATTTCATTGTGTGTTGATTTACTTCTTGACTCCTGATTTTTTTTTTTTTTATGATGTTGCTTTGATATCACTTTGGTGTGACAGGCATGGCTTGAGTCAGAGAGGTCTGCTCCTGGCTCACTCACTAACCTTGAGGGAGTTGCTTTACAGGACTGAATTTCCATTTCTTCGTTTGTAAGAAATGGCAAAAGGAGCCAGTGAGATGGCTCCGTGGGTAAAGATGCTCACCGTGTGAGAAAATCTGAGTTCCATTCCTGGAACAGTGTAAAGGCAGGAGGAGAGAGGTGACTCTCCAAAGCTGTCCTTTCCACATGCACTGTAGCAATAACAATCAAGTTAAACCTTTTTGTTGAATTGAAAACTGAGTGGGTATCATAAGAGATTCTAGTACTAAGTGGTCAGATAATTTTAAGCAGGGTTTCGGTTGTCTAAACTGCACTCTCCTTACCAGTTAGGAATTGAAAATAATGTTCCTTGTATCTCAAAGTCAGGCAAGTGAGAGAATTTATTTTTAAAATATTTACCTTTCCTTGTTGCATTTCCTTTTATTTTTAATTTTATAAATTTTTGTGAATTTATAAACCTATAAAATTATAAATTATTTTTAATTTAATACATTTATAACATTATACAAATTACTAATTTCATGCATATAAAAATATTTCATTTTTACTTTTTTTTTAAGATTTATTTGTTTTATTTATATGGGTACACTATAGTTGTCTTCAGACACACCAGAAGAAGATATTGGATCCCATTACAGATAGTTGTGAGCTACCATGTGGTTGCTGGGAATTGAACTCAGGACCTTTGGAAGAGCAGTCAGTGCTCTTAACCACTGAGCCATCTCTCCAGGCCTCATTTTTACTTCTTTATATGTCTATATTTTGCTTTACTTAAGAGTCTCTTCAGATAGTGGCTATCAATGCTTGAGGATTAGAAACAGCTCCTCTGAAAATTTATAGATTTTATGCATTTATTCTTAAATATCTTGAAATTCCAGTAGGAATTATGTATCAATATTTGTTCACTTTATTTGTAGTTGCGGC
>NW_021620791.1:4101897-4119397 GCF_004785775.1 Grammomys surdaster | reverse complement strand
AGTTTATCAACCATTTTAATGGTGATGTACTCAAGAGCAATATATAATCAACATGGGTGTCCATAGCAAGTTGTGAAATCTTTTGTAAGTCTGCACTCAGCTACAACTGGTCAAGAAAAGAATGATGGGAGAGGAGTGGAGGGAAGGAATTTACCATTTTTCTAGCTTTTTGCACTTTGGAGGCTATCTGGCTTAGGTTGTATGTAGTTTGCATTTCCCAAGAGCTTCAGATCAAGTGACACCTGCTCATTTGTCTTCATCCCTGTAAAGTACAGAAGAGTCCTAGCCTCTTACTTCCCTATTTATGTGGAAGGTGTACACTTCATGTGGGGCTTATGTACCAACCTGGATGTTTAGCTGCAGTTGCACAGAGATGAGTGAGATATAGTTTGACACCGTGATGGTTTATATATGCTCAGCCCAGGGAGTGGCACTGTTAGAAGGTGTGGCCCTGTTGAAGTAGGTGTGTCACTGTGGATGTGCTTTAAGACCCTTATCCTAGTTGCCTGGAAGTAGTATTCTGCTAGCAGCCTTCAGATGAAGATGTAGAACTTTCAGCTTCTCTTGAACCGTGCCTGCCTGGATGCTGCCATGCTCCCACAGCGATGATAATGGACTGAAACTCTAAACTTGTAAGCCACCCCCAATTAAATGTTGTCCTTTATAAGACTTGGCTTGGTCATGGTGTCTGTTCACAGAAGTAAAACCCTAACTAAGACAGCACTTTAAGATTTAAACTATAAGGGAAAACATCCATGTAGAAATGATTGCAAGGGAGAATGGTAAATGCAACGGAGGGGGTTATAACCAGAGTTAATAGTGGTCCAAAGCAGCTGGGGATAAGCCTGGGCATTGGTGTTTTCCCCTAGCATGTGATCTCTTTGTCAAAAGGTTGAGCAAAGTGATCACAAGGGTTCTTTCCTTCTCTCTCCCTCTCATTATCTTTCTCTCATTTTCTTTCTTTCTTTTTTTTTCTGCTCTCCCTCTCTGTGTGGTATGTGTGCATATATGTTCATGTAGATAACTGCAAGTATGTTTACGCCATGTCTGGAGGTCAGACAACAACCTGGCTGGTCTCCCCTCCTACCTTGCTTGAGATATGATCTCTTTGTTGCTTTGCCACTGTGTATGGCAGGCTAGCGTCTGGGGATTCTGTTTCTGCTTCTCATCACTGAATAGGAATGTGCTAACCTTGTCTGGCTTATGTGGACACAGGGTTTTTTTTTTTTAATTTTATATTTTACTTAGTCACTTTACATTTTGCTCACTTCCCCTTCCCTATCACCCCTCCCATAATCCTTCCCCCTCTCCATCTTTTTTTCCTCTGAATGGGTGGGTTTCCCTAGGATTCCCCCCAGGCACTTCAAGTCTTTGTGAAGCTAGTTGCTTCCTCTCCCACTGAGGCCAGACAAGGCAGCCCAGCTAGAAGAATGTATCCAACATACAGGCAACAGCTTTTGGGATAGCCCCCACTCTAGTTGTATGGGATCCACATGAAGATCAAGCTGCTGTGTAGGAAGGCTACGTCCAGCCGGAGTATGTTCCTTGGTTGGTGGTTCAGACTCTGAGAGCCCCAAGGGTCCAGGTTAATTGATTCTGTTTGTCTTCCCGTGGGATTCCTATCTCTTTTGGGGCCCAAAATACTTCCTCCTATTGTTCCATAAGAGTCTCCATCCACTGTTTGGCTGTGGGTGTCTGTAACTGTCTAAGTCAGAAACTGGGAGGAGCCTCTCAGAGGACAACATGCTCCTGTCTACAAACATAACAGCGTATCATTAATAGTGTCAAGGATTGTTGCTTGCCCATGGGATGTGTCTCAATTTAGGCCAGTTATTTGTTGGCTGGCATTGAGAGATTTGAACTCAGATCTTCATGCTTGTGGGTAAAAGTTGTATCCACTGAGCCATATCCTGAAGCTTTCTTTAGCTCACCACTATCCTGACACTGAAATTCTATTCTTGGGGTCTATTGGTCTGCATGGCCCCAGAAAAAAATCTCAAGGAGACATCAAAGCTTTTCATAGCTTTCAGTTTTAACATTAAGTAGAATCTCTGTAAAGGAATGAAATCATCTAGTCCTGTATAATCTAAATGGAGAATCAGAGCTGACTGGGTGGGGTATTACAGAATGTATGTATAGCTTCTCAGGTAAGGTTTAAAAAAAAGTATAACTTTCTTCTTTCCACTTAAAACTCTAGCTGTGCTGGAACTCACAATGTAGACTAGGCTGGTCTCAAACTCACAGAGATCAGCATGCCCTTCCCTGTGAAGTATTGGGGTTGAAAGCATGTACCACTATGCCTACCTGGTTTGGTCTCTTGGTTTCCTGCCCTGGAAGAAGCCAGCTGCCATGTTATCAAGATACTCAAGTAGCCCTCCAGAGACCACATTATACAGAATTGGCCAAAGTCAGCAGCAACTTGCTACATGTGTACACAGTCCTCTTTGGCATAGATTTTCTAGCCAAAGTAAGGTCTTATGATAACCATGTCCCTGGAAGACATTTGACTGTAGTTTTAATGAGATCCTGAGCAAGAACTGGCCAGAGGAGCCAGTCTTAATTCCATAGGCACAAAGCCATAAGCCGTTAGAGCCTCTGGTTGTTATTTTGAGGCCTCAGTTGTGAATGTGATACTCTGTGATTACTGTAATACATTATGTAGCACAAGGATGACCAATAAGGGCTCACAGAGCAAGCCTCTCTAGCAGACTGTGCTGGCACATATCCATACTCCCAGCTCCCAGGAGATGGAGGCAGACATTTTTTGAGTTTGAGGATACCCTATGCTACATGGTGAAATAATCTCAAAAAGCAAAAAGAAGGAAGGAAGAAAGCACATAAAAGAAAAGAAAAAAAACAGCAAAGAAAGTGTCTTCTTTTGGAATGGGAAACAGTTCTTTCCAAAGAAATCAAAGCATCCTCGCTTGATTTCCATAGTTACCGAAAACCAGATGTATGTTGCCAGTCCTGTGAGACAACTTCCTTGTGTGGGTCATGAATGGTAAACTTCCTGGAGAAATCACTGAATGTAGGAAAAGAAGTGCTGCTGCTGCTGTCTGGGTGTCCTGATCCTCCTTTTATTCCTGCAACTTGGAGGAAGAAAATTAGCATAAAGGGTCTGGGGAGATAGCATGGGTGCCCTGCAAGCATGAGGGCCTAGGAGTCACATAAAAAGCAGCCCCACATAGTGGCTTGCACTTGTAGCCCGAGAGGAGATTGGGAGAATCCTTGGAGCTCACTGGCCAGCCAACCTAGCCAAATCAGTGAGTGCTAAAGCCAATGAGAAACCCTTATTTCCAAAATACGAGGTAGATGTCGCCTGAGGTGTGACACCTGAAGTGTTCTTCTGTCCTCTGAATGAAATTGCACGCCATTGTTGTGTGGCAAAACTTTTCCTACAGAGGTGAAAAACACTCTGTTACCCACCTGAGATAGGGAACCCACGGCAGACCACATATGGACACTACTAAACTCCAACTTAGTGAACCAATGAGCTCTATTGGGGCTACTTACAGAAATATGTATGATGGGTTATTTACAAAAGCAGAAATGACTCAAAGACAAAACTTTATCACCAAGATCCACCCCACCATGGGAGCCTGGAGCACACTGTGTAGCCTGTAGGCACCTCAACAGGTTGGAGAGTGTCCTTTTCAAGTGACTCTGGTCAACTGTCTTCTAGAAAGCTTGGTTGGTTTCTGCTTCTCTCAGGCAGCTGGTCTTGTTGGAGTCTTCTTTGCAGCAGACTCTGTTTACTCTGGCAGAGAAAGGCCTAGTGAATCTGGTCATGTTTATGAAATTCTTTTTTTTTTTTTAGGTTTTTCGAGACAGGGTTTCTCTGTGTAGTCCTGGCTGTCCTGGAACTCACTCTGTAGACCAGGCTGGCCTGGAACTCAGAAATCCTCCTGCCTCTGCCTCCCAAGTGCCGGGATTAAAGGCGTGCGCCACCACTGCTCGGCATTTATGAAATTCTAAATGCTTCTATTTTTTTAAATTTTAATTTTTATTGTTGTTGTTTACCTCCCTGGTTAAGGAACTTTCCTACATGATGGAATGTTTTAATCTCATAGAAGACTGTTACATAACAGCACTACCCCTGTACCCCTATGTACATCTGTGCTCATCTGTTATACAGAAACAGATACACAAAAAGACTGTATATACACACAGAAAGACAGGCAGACAGTCACACAGGGACACATAGACACACTGACACACACACATACATTAGACACACATACAAACACATACATATATACATACACACAGAGACACACAGACACACACACAGACATAGACACATAGGAACACATAAACACACACAGACAGACACACTGACACACCCACACATATACAGACACACAGACAGGCACACACATAGGTACACAAACATAGAGACAGACAGACACACACACACACAGACACACACAGACACACACAGACACACACAGACACACACAGACACACACAGACACACAGACACACACACATTTTAACCCCAACCTGGATGTCAATGAGACCAGTGTCTTGGTCTGGGATACTTCCCTTCTCTATATCCTGGTGATACTGTCTGTGAATTGCCTTTGAGAAAGCTGCATTGCAGAGCTCAATTGATTTAGTGAAATGCTATCCTAGCTAGGTTGGGTAGTCATGGCCTTGGAAAAAAGAAATAAAAAACGGTAGGAATATTCATTATAAAGCAGAAGTCTGGAAAGCTGCCCGTGCTCCGCAAAAACCTTCCCACCAAACAATTCAAATCCCTGTTCAGATTTGAGTGAGTAAAATTCCAAAAACAGTCTCTCTGTTTGAGCAGGGAAGAGAGAAGGTGCTGGGGAGAGAAAAGCATGGAAACAGGAGGGGGGGACCCACATTTTTAGCAGTGACCTAATTCTGCTAATAAGGAATTTACTTGTGAGGATTAGATAATTTATTAAATATTTAATCACAGACTTCTAAGCAACAAAGAAAAGATTGCTTCATGGGTGCATCTGACAGAATGTAGTACTAGCTGCTGTTTTCCTCTAACGGCTTGTGTGACCCTGTATAACACGTGTGAACACGCTCTGCCTTGCTCTCCTCCATATCTGTTGACCTGAGATAAAATATCAGAGGACTTTGAAACACAGTAAATGCTTTACCTGTTTGAGGTTTCATTATTATTTTCTCTTTTATATTTAGTCATTTTCTAGAAGAGAGGAGAGAAACGGTTTAAATGACTATTGAGACGCTAAAATTCAAATAAAAACAAGCCAAGGCCTGATGACTGTTAAGTAATTTTCTGTTAATTGAATCATTTTCCCCACTGATTTGCATAAAATATGACGATTGGTTTCCATGGGGGCAGGTGGCTTGCAACGAAGCAAAAATTACACTGAGAAGTGCAGAATGTCTTCAAGCAGTCCTGCAGAACTCCTAAATGGGTCAGGGGTGAATGTGAGACCTGACAGTGAACACATTGGTGTTTTGACGGAAGGGTGGGGCTTGGGCACTAGGACTTTTACCTCAACTTGGAGGAACTGGAATTTTTCTGTTTGCTGTGGGCCAGATTCTACGAATACAGGACCTGAGTAGATACCCAGAGTCAAGGTCTGCTAGGAGACTAGAAGCTACTGCCTGGATTCTAAAGATTAAGGCATGATCTGTTTGTCTAGTTATTATTATCTATCCTTTATTTGTGAGGTAGGCTTTTGCCATAGCCCAGTTCGTCCTTGAACTTCCTCTCATATATAGGTTGTCTTTGAATCTTTGATCCTCCTCCTGCATGCAGCCTTTAAAACTCTGAGATTGAAGGCATTTGCTACCATGCATAACAAGGAACAATGGATGCATCCAAAAGCATTAGGGTTACATAGGGCTTTTTGGGACAGCTGAAGGTCAGGGACAAGAAGCCCGGTGACCTAGCCTGAAGGAAGGCACAGTGGTTATCACATACTCTCAACATCTTTCTCTGCCTCCCCACTCTCTGTTTCTCAGAGGGCATCCCAGGCTGCCTTAGGAGACCTCCAAGGATCTGCTGTGTTTTATAGACTAACTGGCATCCACCTGCACTGCTCCTTCTGTGTGCCAGATTCTGATGAGGAATCATTCACAGACCAGGCTCACAGAGAATGAGCTTCTTGAAGTAAGAGCAGAGAATGAGACAGGTGCTGGATAGACTACCAAAGTGTCCAGCAAATTCTCTGTGTGCAGTTCCTGTGGTGGCATATCCAAGTTATCTCATGAACCCACTAGCTGTTTTGTTCTGTTTTGCTTTAGCCCAACCTTCAAGCACAGATGATGAAATTTAGGCTTATAGAAATTAAATAATTGGCCCAAAGTTTATAACCAAGGTTTATTCATTTGGATCGGAATTCTGTTCTATATAAGGAAAGTTCTCATCTATTTCAGTATTTCACATATCTAAGACAACAATTCAAACATTGGCAGTATCAGAGTCACCTAGGAAAAGCAACTCTTGGAATTGAGTAGGTATTGAGATGCTGTTTTTCAGCAGATTCCCTGGTGATGCTGAGACTTTAAAGCCCTAGAGCAGTGGGGTAACCCTTATCCACAGGTGTTGGCATACAGCCAGGCAGGGTCTATAAAACTTGCAAATATTTCCTGCCCTTGAAGATGTTTAATAGAGTAGTACAGATATTATACATTTCTCTTTTCTCTTTTCCTCTCTCCCTCTCTGTGTATGAGAGACTTTCTGTATAATGTAGGTATATGCTGTCAGTGTGGATGGGCTCATTTTTCTGAGTATCATCATGGAAAAAGCTTAAAGAAAAGTAGTAGGGCTATGCATGGTTTTCTGTTGTAGTAATAATTTGGGGGTTTCCACCTTGCCTTTGATTATTTAGTTCCCAGATAAAAGATACAAAACCTTTATATTTATAATAAGCCTTAATAGCACTAGATCTGGGTAGATATCAACCCTCTAAGGTATTTTGTCTATTTCCCTGTCAATAACCCTGAGATATGACTTGCTATGTTTTTCCTGGGCCGTTCTTACTCTGATTGGCCAGTCTTCATGGCCAGTTCTCATGCTCCCTTACCCCATGACATCTTCTCTTCTCTCATTGCTCTCCTCATGGTCTCTGCTTAGATCCCAAGTCCCGGAAACCAAAGCCCTACTTACCTCTCTTCTGCCAGATGCTGTAGGCATCTTTATTCAACCAATAGTTTTAAATTAAGGAGCAAGGTTATATAGCATCACTTGGTGTACGTGAGGATCTCCTCATCCCTGAGGCAAATAGATCTTGGGAGCCAGTATTTATCATACAGTATATAGCAACAGACCAAACTTCAACAATTTCCTTTTTTTGTCCAAATAAAAAGACTCTTTCTCTTACAACAATAAGCAACATACAGTAGAAGCAATTATGAAACAATTATGAAAGTTATTAGGTAAGAATTACATATCTTGTATGTTTGTATTTGACACCTCAGGAGAAAGTGTTTCATTATGTATCCTATCTTGGTGAGTTTAGAGTTCTACATCTAAATCAATTTTTTATCATAATGAGCATTATTAACCTAAACACATCTTATAAGACCTAAAAAATATCTTCTTAAATCTTAAACATTTTAAGCTTAATTATAAGACTATAACTATCTAGTCTTCAACCTCATCAGAGACTCAAGAAAGACTAAATATTGCCTGAGTATGTAGAAAGTGCAGGCATACAGCTTTCAAAAATTATAGAAATTACAAAGACAGCTGACTTCCTGGACAGTCCCCAATGTCTACTGTAATGTTGGAACATCTATCTTTAGCCTTCTAGCCCAGAATATCAGACAGACCTTTTGTGAAGCAGGAATATGAAGGACTTGCTTACCTTGTCTAGGCAGAGCTTAGCAGTGGATTTTCCTGTATCCATTTGTCTTTTTGGTCAGCATTCTGTCTGCAGATGAAGGTAGGGCATTTTCTTTGCTCAGTGGCTAGCTTGTCATCAGTGAAGTAACTCCAAATGCTGGGTTTTGATACTCATCATCTTCTTTCAAATTGAGTGGGGTACTGTCAGGAGTTGACATGTTTCAATGTCAAAAAAGTTTTTAAATTATTAAAATCATTTTAAATGCCCTATTTGCAAGTGTCTAAGGATTTTGAAGACTATCTATTTACAGTATATGTGAACAAGCAAGCATTGCTTGCTTTTAGCATTTATCTGTTCAACCTAGGATGTACATTTCTATGATAGCCTAGGCTAGTATTTAACAAGTCCATGAGTTTGATTGACTGACTATTAACTTGCATTGCATAATTGTCCTAAACAGTTTGTAATGGCAGCTATTAAAAGGACTTCAATTAAACACTGTATTTTTAAATGAGTAGTATTCATGACACCTATATGAGTGGAAACATACATACATTATATTGTAACAAAATTAATCTAAGTTTTGTATCAATATGCAAAGATTCTTACCAATGAAACTTTAAATTTTTAACAATATCTAACATTTTGTACCAATGTGACAAAAATAGCTTTATTTGAGAATAGCAAGAGCTGGAAATTGAAAAGTAGATTCAATAATCTATCCTTTTATTCCTGAAGTGATGAGATAGTATATCGTTAATGTGTGCTAATTGCCATGCAATTTCTATGGAATTAAATTATACACATTCAATGAATAAACAAATAACTCACCAGGAGTAATGTTAGTTCTAGGAATGCTGTGGTAAAATGTGGGCTACTTACTTATCAAATATTGATTTAAAAAACCTCAAAATGAAATAATAAATAAATAAATCATCAACCCCAAATTTTTAGTTCAGTCACATTGCTTTTCTTTTCACTGTCGTCCTTTCATGACTCATTCCTCCTTAGTCTTCGAGATAGAGCCTGAATGATCTTGATCATCTTCAGCAAAACTTAGAATGGTTTCTCACAGCCCCTTCTGTCTTGGCACTTTGTCTGAAATTGTGTACATATATGTGGTCTCCAAATGCTAGAAAGTCCTTGAGAAAATATCTGGGGCCTTCATATTCATGACCATTATCCCATGCCAGAGATTAGTAGCTGGTGACTTGATGAATTCACACTGCCTCAGATAAACATACTGCCTGCCCATTTTAAGATCTCATGGACAGTGTGAAGGCTCGGGTGAGTTGGTTGGTGTGCTTAGAGTGCAGAATCTGAAGATGCATGCATTGACAGCCTTGTTAGACAAAGAATTAGAGAAAACATCAGACACTCCATCTACATACACTGACTAAGAGATTTTTATTGGCAGGTAGGCTTTAAAAATTGAATAGTCATTATTTCTAGGAACTGCCATTGCATTATCTAGAACCTTGAATATTCAAGGTCACAGTATTGTTTATTCATTGCTCCCAGGTGTGCTGAATGTCTGTCTGTCACATGCCAAGCACTAAGCTAGCTGCTGGAGACATAGATGTAGACAAAAATTATCTCAGCCACATCTTGGCTTCCTACAAGTCTTGAAACATCACTATTGGAGCTAGAGAATCATCAAGGGCTGTATATCTATAGTTATGAATCTAAGAAGTTTGGAAAAGTTATTTTCTATAAGGAGTACAGAGATTAACCATTGTATTAAGTTGGAGATGAGCTATGGCAGAGAGGTTGAACAGATATGTGAGGAAGAGGAGGAGGCCTGTGATGGCTTGGACCCAGGAAGCCATGTTTTTGGTGGCTTGCCCAATTCCTGCCACCTAGCCCAGCTGGTTGGAGTCATACACCTGTGTTTTCCTTTCTTTTCCTTTCCTTTCCTTTCCTTTCCTTTCCTTTCCTTTCCTTTCCTTTCCTTTCCTTTCCTTTCCTTTCCTTTCCTTTCCTTTTCTTTTCTTTCCTTTCCTTTCTTTCCTTTCCCTTTTCTTTCCTCTTTTCTTTCTTTCTTTTTTAAAAAAAGATTTATGTATTTATTTATTTTAATGAGTACACTGTAGCTGTCTTCAGACACATCAGAAGGCATTGGATCACATTACAGATGGTTGTGAGCCATCATGTGGTTGATGGGAATTGAACTCAGGACCTCTGGAAGAGCAGTCAGTGCTCCTAACTGCTGAGCCATCTCTCCAGCCCCCTGTCTTTCTTCCTTTCTTCCTTTCTTTCTTCCTCTCTCTCTCTCTCTCTCTCTCTCTCTCTGTCTGTCTCTCTGTCCCTCCCTCCCTCCCTCCCTCCCTCCCTCCCTCCCTCCCTCCCTCCCTTCCTTCCTTCCTTTCTTGCTTCCCCCTCCTCTTCCTGCTCCCCCTCCTTCTCCTCCTTCTCCTTCTTCTACTTCTTCTTCTTTAAAAAAGAGATATAGCCAATATCAATGCAAGCTTCTCTCTAGAGCTGCCTGGAGATTATTTATCTGTTGAATGGCTTTTTCCCCCTTGAGAGAGTATGAACAAGCACTTATTCACCTCACATAGGAAACCAACAACAGACTCCAGAAACAATTCCATTCAAGTCTATCTCAGCAAACAAGTAAGTTGACTGGGGTCACTTACAGAAGCTTGAATGACTTGTACAACAGAGTCATTGTAAAGACCAATGGTGAAGGCTCATGGAAGATGCACTCCTGGGAGCAAGCTCATCTTGGAGGAAGCTCATCTTCCCCAGAAGCTGTCTACTGCTTTTATAGTCTTGCAGAGAGATCTCCTGAGTCTTATTAGTTTCTTGTGAGATTTGTAGGTGCCCTACTCTTCAAGCCTCTACATTTCAACCCAGGGGAAATAGCTCCTTAACAGCATCCTTCCCATGAGTGATTTTGTCCTATTGGATAGGCAGCTAATGCCCAATGATCAATGCTTCTTCTCAGCTCTTTGGTGCCCTTTTGGTCTAGGGCTTCTTGTGGGTTCAGGGAGTCAGCTAAGATGGCGCTGGGCTGAGATTAGTTCTTCCCCTTTTTATCTCTTCCTTTTCATTCAAGAGCAGAGACCTGGCAGCCCCTATCCACAAGAACCTATCTCGTGCTCTGTTTGTAGGACTTAGGCTTGAGATAAGCTAGGAGAGCTACGGTGCTGTTACTATAAACACCATGGCATTGAGGGCTTTCTGTACATTCTCCAATTCTTCTCCAACCTTGAGATGTGTCACTCCTAATTTGCCAGCTAGGAAGCTGAAGGCTAGAAAGATCTAAGGAACTTTGCTTGTACAATCAACTGCTAACCTGGGGTCAAACTGGCTCAGCTTTCAGTTCATTCCATGGCCTTCTATCCCTGTACGTCAGACATTTCTTTGTCAACTGGAAACCATGAGAAATAATGTCATCTGTGATTTCTTTCTGTCACTGTGGAGCTCTAGATTCAGTGGGGATGGAGAGAAAGAAGCCCCATCTCACAGTGTGAGATGTGCTTTTGAGGGTTGTGACCATGAGCTAGGAGTCATGCAGTGCTGGACAGGACTGTTTTGGCTTTCTGTTTTATATGACAGATTGGGAAAGATGTGGCCAGAGAGGGCAAGAGAAAGAAGAAAACAAAGGAGATTGGTGCTTGGTACAGTAGAGAAGACATTCATATATATAGAAAGAGCTGGGTCCTGGATGGGAATAAAGTGAGTGTTCTCATTATAGCTAGTCCTGCTGTCAGGTACTGTACTTGTTTTAGAAATGATGGAATAAAAACAGACACAAGAGTCAAAGTCGACACTGAATGGCGGTGGGCATTGGCCCAGTATGGCTTCAGGTAGAAGATACCTCTGATAAGGTCTCTAAATCCAGCAGCAGGCATGAGATATGGCCCTGGTACTGATCACAGTGAACGAATGAGCAGCTTCTGCCTCCTGTGGCTGAAAGGTTTTACTAAGGCAGCTGCTAAAACTGTTCTGCACAGAGCTGCCTCTGAAAACTGGGTCAGCAGGTCAATTGGGCCTTTTATATGCCAACCAGGCTGCCTGTACTTATGTCTAGGGTCAGATCTGGGACAGAAAAAGACTCAGGCAAAAGAAATCCATTTAGAACTTCCCTGTGTAGATTCTGATTCTGTGGAGGAGCTGTTCATTATTTATAGACGGCACAATTGTGTTTTGCACAGTAACCTTATTTGGGCATCTGAACAAGCAAAGGCTAAGAGGGGAGAACAAAAATGCCTTGATTTTTTTCCCCTCCTCAAATGAAAGGTAGCTAGAGTGACTTTATATTTATGGGTTCCTGGCTGGTTGTGGTTCAGACATCAGGAGTTAGAATGGATTTAATCCTCTAATCTATAGTAATGGGGGCATTGAGAGCATCGTTTTTTTTCCCCTCTAAATTCATCTTTTTGATGTTCTTAATAAGTTTCATTGTATCCTGGCATGGGGTATAATAATGATATTTAGCATGTATTAAATGCTTATTGTGATTGGGTTAGGCACTGTGCTGAAGTACATGTGTCTTATTCAGTCTTTAATGTAGAGCTATGGGATGATGTATATCCAACTCCCATTTTATAGAGGAGAAAGTTGAGGCACAGAGGAGTGCACTGACTGGATGAAGTGAATCCTATTGCCTCAGCCAAGTCTTTTTTGTACTAGATTTCTACTTTATGCAACTGCCCAAGCTACAGTTACCCAGGAAGGCTACACTCAAATTCCTGTCTTATGATACTGAGCTAATTTGAAAGTGATGGTTTTGGCCACTTCTGAGTAAATGTATTAAGCAGTGATTAATATAAGTGAGATGCTTTAGGTGGAAATGTTGGGTGGAGATGATGAAGACAGCAATCTGGAAAGGCTACTGAGCTGTGTCTTCAAGAATGGGTAAGAACAGAAGCAAATGAGGCACACACATACAGACACACACACATGCACACACACAGAGACACACATACAGAGGCACAGAGACAGGGAGACACACACAGACACACACACACACAGAGAGAGAGAGAGAGAGAGAGAGAGAGAGAGAGAGAGAGAGACAGACAGACAGACAGAGAGAGAGACACAGAGAGAGAGAGACAGAGAGAGACAGAGAGACAGAGAGAGAGACAGAGAGAGACAGAGAGAGAGACAGAGAGACACAGAGACACACACAGAGAGACACAGAGACAGAGAGACACACACAGAGACAGAGACACACACAGAGAAACACAGAGACACACACAGAGAGAGAGAGAGAGAGAGAGAGAGAGAGAGAGAGAGAGAGAGAGGAAGAAGAAGAAGAAGAAGAAGAAGAAGAAGAAGAAGAAGAAGAAGAAGAAGACAAAGAAGAAGGAGACTTTCTAGGCCAAAGGAATACTATATATGAATATTTGGAGACTACTCAGCTGGGGATAGAAAATTCAGTGCTTATTGGGCCAGGTAAGCAATGAAGTCAGTGAAGTAGATGTGTCCCAATGGGGCTGCTGTAAGTGTTGCTATGGCCACACACTTATGCAGAAGAAGACTCACTCACTCTGGAAATGAGAAAACAGAAATTGGAAAAGGAAAATGATTTGATTAATAGTTTGGTCAAATAAAAGCAAGGGTTGGAGTTTACGTTGTTTTCTACCATGCCTGTGGCCATCTTACAAAGGCTATGTCATATGTAAATTTAACTGGGAGACAAGTTAACTCACCCTTAGGTCCTTTCTTGTGGGTGATGCAAACACAGGGCCAGGCTAAGTCTGTGACAGAGGCAGTTTTCTGTTCTAGACTAGAGGAGGGAAATGGAGTATTAAAGATAGTCCATATTTTAAAAATTATTTATTTTGTTATTGATTTATATGTATGTGTGTGTATGTGTATGCCTGTGTACATGCATGGGGGTACTCACTGAGGCTGGAAGAGGATATCAGATGCCCTGGAGGTGGTTGTGAACTGCCTGACATGGATGCTGGGAACTGAACCCCCGATCTTCTGAAAGAGTCCAAAGTGTTCTTAACCACTGAGCTACCTCTCCAGCTCAGGGACCCTCTATTTATGAATGAGAATTGTAACATTTTTGCACTTAGGAGTTCTCCAATCTTTGATAGGTGCAAGGTAGAAGCCCTAGAAACTCTTTCTTTGGAAGTCAGCTTCCTCTTCTGCTTCTGCACATCTATTACACACATGGATTCTGAAAGTGAAGAACGGTGATCATCAGGCAGCCAAAGGGAGCATTTTTCCTTAGAACATCTCTGTACCCACCTGGATGTTGGCATAGGGTCACCATGACAGTGCAGCCAGTGAGACGTGGAGACTCAGGTCCCTGTGAATGGAAGGAAGCAGATTGCCATTCCTCAGTTCTGGCTATATTTGCTCCATGCCTAGGTAAAGTCTCCATTTGCCTCACCTTTCAACATGTCAAGAGAATTTAGACATTGCTTTAAATTTAAAAACCAATTTTCAAAAGGCAGCTGATCCAAACTGCTTAGTGAGAAACAGTCCCCACCTTTCCACATCTTCTGAAAGCCTCCATGAGTCAGCTGCTAGAGGCTTTGACTGTCTATCCTATTTGTACCAATTACAGACCTTTGTCCCCTGCTATCTGGTAAGCCTGAATACCATGGGGTTGGTGCAATGATTAACTAACCCAATGGCTTTCTAAATGGCAGTGCCTACTCACCAAGCAGCCACACTGAGAGGAGGAAGCCAATTTAAGGACATATGAGGAACTACACAGGAACTAAGCCAAGCCACCTGCAGCTCAAGGTTGTCATGGAAAAGGTGTCAGAGCAGAGCTGCAGAAGGTAAGAAACCTGATAGTTTCTTCACATCGAGTCCCATGTGTCCCTCTCAAGTCACAAAGCTAAGTTGTTTGGGCTCATTTGCCAAGTTTTAAGAACCTAGCATCTGTGGAAGTGGCCACTGAGTTCACAGAGCCATTTCTATATATCATGCCTGGAGGGTGCAGGTGGGGGGGGTGTATTTAAATCTCCATAGCAGCTCTAAGAGATTAGGCTTATTATGGTTGAGTCCTAGGGTCATTGAAGACCTTGCTCAATGCCTTGAATCCAATAGTGGGCAGGGCAGGGGCCTTTCCTAGGCTCGTTGAAAGCATACATTTCCCCATGTTCCTTGCGATTTTTCCTCCTGGAAATTAATGGAGGAAACAGTGAGGGGTCTCTGAGTTTTCTTTCAGGGTGGAATCCAGTGGTGGCAAGTGGACAGGTGACTGGTGTTGAGGAAGACATGTTTAGACAGCAAGCAGAAGTTGGCTTGCTTTTTTCACTTAGAACAAAATGTCTTCTTTCCTGTTGTCATTGTTGAGAGACACTTAGGTTTGAACAGAGTTTGATGCATGAACCATGTATCTATCAAATATGCTGAGTTCTACTCACGTGACGTCTCATTCAACAATTATTTCCGTCAGACCACGTGCTTTGATGTATGGCAGGGAGAGCATTAAGTAGTGGAGAAACTCTGTGTGTTAGAACCTGGAAAATGTGGCTTTCAATTCTGATCTGGACACTGAAGAACATCCCTGGATGCCTCATGAGGTCTGTCTGGGTATTCATCTAGGTGACACAAGGTCAGAATTACTAAAACCTAGAGTCCCTAGTGCTCTGGGCAGAGGCTGGGACATGGTAAATGCTCAATAAAGCCTCCTTGTGTTCATAAATGAATGGGTGACTTGGCTGGAGAATGATACTTGGTCCTGAAGTATCTCTGTAGGATTTAATATGTCTAAAGGAGGAAAGAGTTCTAGGGGAAATTGAGACAGACAACAGTGCGGTGACGAGGATTCCAGGCTTAGGAGACAAGGAAAGGACAGAGGGGAGGAGGCTGGGAGAAGTCTGGAAGCTGGGAGGGCCCAGGGGACCAGAGTGACTTCCTTGTCCTGATTAAATTTCTTAGAGCCCAATGCCTTGCTGGGTGCTGACACCCTTTTATCAGGTTCTTTAATCTCACATCTCAAAACACTGCAAGTGTTAATTAACCCTCTTCACTCCTAGTGAGTCAAATATCATCTATCTGCCTTTCCCCGATGAGGAACTCCAGACACACCAGGTGATTTTCTAGGGCAATGCCCAGGTGGGTGCCAATTTCCACCCTAGCTCGGAATTACCAGTCTTAGGAGGAAGCAGAAAGCACGCTTGCATTCTTTCCTTTCACCTCTCTGAAAACCTCTCATATACAGGAAGCCAAGACCTGTTATGACCCTGAAAATCATTATAAATATTTCTCAGGGTTATTTGTATGGTTTACACTTGTATTCTCAAGCACACACATCTCCTTGTGGGTTTTGAGATTTGGGGTTCTCTTCATGGTGTTGTGAAGAATTAGTGAGTCAACCTGTACCTGAGTGTTCATCAAAGGGCCAGCACCTGAGAAGTCAGGTGACGATTCCAGTGGGGACGGAAGGAACCCTGTGATCTTCTCGATTCCTCAGACATTTTTTTCTTCCGTGTCTTCCTGTGTTTTCTTTTGTGGGATAAATATTTATTTTATTCCAGGTTCAATTTTTGGGGGAACTAGACACAACAGAGGCAAGGCTTTGAACTCAAGTTCTGTTTTGTGTTTCAGCCCAGGCAAGGTACCACACTGTAAGAACAAAATGTCATGCTGTAATGCTCCCATTGAAGAGACTTCTAGAAGCTGCAAGTCTGTGATGCTCTGCGCTACATCAAGGAAGAGACTTCTCCAAGTCAATGAGGGATCCTGGGGCTGATACTCTAGCTAGGATTGGGAGGGAGAGAGAAAGCAAGTGGTCAGAGTGGATAATAGATAGAGTAACAGTGTAGGAGCAGCCCAAACTGAAGAGAGGTAAGGAGGTTCATTCAAATGGTGAGGGGAAGAAGTCAACTTGGGTAGAAAGTGTGTGATAGGAAAAACACGGGGATGCTGAAGGATCCAAAGTTTAAGTTGGGTTGGAGTTATGAGTAGGTTGGTGGAGGGAAGACGTGGGACGTAGATTAACTAAAATGAAGGATATTGGAGAAAGCCATTTGGAAACCCACTATTTTGTTAGTTAATTTAAAAAAAAATTAAGTAAGGCCTGAAGTGATGGCTCAGCAGTTAGAAGCATGTTCTGCTCTTGCAGAGGACCCAAGTTTGATATCAGCACCCAACTTGTGTGGCTTATAACTGTCTCTACCTCCAGACACAGGAATTCTGACAGCTCTAGCCTTGGTGGGCACCTGTGCTTCATATGTGCATACCTAAACCAACACATATAATTCAAAGTTATAAATATATTTAGAAATATGTAATTAAGAAAAAAAAATGGAGTAGGAAGGAGGGACCCTGCATATATGGACAATATTGCTCCCACTAGACATAGGGCATTAAACAAAAACTTCAGTGCCAGTCATGGAATACCTTCCTATGAGTTGCCAGTCAGGAGGATCGAAGAGGCCCATAAAACAACACAGGCTATTGCCATGTCTCTTGATTTCCCACCAGAACAAGATGGCAAGAAACTGTTGTTTGAAGGCATCACACAGTTTTGTTGTAAGACATAGAGAAATTAACTTCAAGCTGACCAGGACACATCCTTCCTACCAGCTAGCTTTCATAGTGCCAGAAAATGCTATATAAGCAGCTGAGGGAGAAACCGCATCATTGATTTTATCCAGCACAATAATTAGCTTCCAGGCAGGATTTGCCCATTGGTGCAATAATTGTATAACTGGTATAGGGGTAGTAAATCTCTCTCTCTCTCTCTCTCTCTCTCTCTCTCTCTATCTATCTAT
>NW_021620791.1:4089595-4101497 GCF_004785775.1 Grammomys surdaster | reverse complement strand
CTTCCTTCCTTCCTTTCTTTCTTTCTTTCTTTCTTTCTTTCTTTCTTTCTTTCTTTCTTTCTTTCTTCTTTCTTTTTTGTGTGTTAGCACATAACTCATAACACATGTGGAGGTCAAAGGACAATTTTTGGGAACTGTCTTTCTCTTTCCACTATTTGAATCCTGTGGATCCAACTTAGATCATAGGCTTGGCTGCAAATGCCTCCACACCCTGAGCCATCTCACTGGCCTCAAATTTGACTTTTTATGTGGATACTGAGGATCGATCCTGGGTCTTTGTGTTTGCCAGGCAAACACTTTAGCGATGAAGCCATCTTCCCAGCCCACACTTTCCTTTCTGATTGAACTTGAGGCCCACTCAATAAGAGGGAATTCATGCTTACCATTCTGGTCAGACTACCATGGCTGTGGAAGTTGTAGGCTCTAGGGTAGAAGCTACTATTGTTCTATTGCTTTTTTTGTTTGTTTTTTGTTTTGTTTTGTTTTGCTAGACAGTCCTGTTGTCAATTGCCTTCTAAACATTTATGTTCATATTTATAGATTTGTATTGCTGTCTAGTTTGGTTAATTAAGCTGTTTTTTTTTTCTCCCAGCAAGAAACAGTTAATGTACATACAACTGGTCCAAGAGCTGAGAATAAATGATTGTGAATTATCAGAACTAAGTGGGGCATATACCTCAAGTCTTCACCCCTAAGGCTCAGACAACATTCCAGAAGAGGGGAAAGGGAGAATGTAAGATGCAGAGAACGAGTTCTGTGTAATGTTGTCTTTTGGAAACAACATGGCCATTGTACTCCTGAACTTAACACAGCTGTGGTTATCTGCCCAATACCCAAAGAAGAACAAACTCAGAAATATTCTAGCACAAACCAGGGAGGGATCGACCCCATCATCTCCCTACTAGCTAAGGAGCTATTGGTTTCTGGGGAGGGAGAGTCATTTTTGGTTAAGGAGTGTGACCACTAATAGGTTGTTCATGCTTCACTGATGCTTCTCTACCCATGTGCATGTACCCATGGGCTACATGAATTAGTTAGGCCCAGTGGGTTTTTGATAAGAAAAAAAGCAAAAGAAGAGGACATGGAGTTGAGAGAGGATGCTGTTTGGAGTTGCCTGAGTGGTACTAGAAATAGTATAACAGGGGGATATGTTAAAAATGCATTAAAGACATGTTTGACATTCTTGGAGGATAAATTTTTAAAAAATGTGTATTTGTATGTGTGTGTGTGTGTGTGTGTGTGTGTGTGTGTGTGTGTGTATAAAGATTCATTTGGAAATCATCACCAAAGTACATGTTTAGAAAGGACATTCATCTTCTATTTAAGTACTTACCAGGCCTAGCCTTGTTTAGTGTCTAAGCTTTAGCATGTTTAAGGTGGTATGGCCTAAGGAGGGACAACAAAAGCTAAGGGCCATTTGAATAGCTATAGAGAAACCTACTTTGTAGAAGCTTCTTAAATTATATACACATATAAAAGGAATTTAAATGAAGTTGCTGAGACAGTGTCCCTGTCTAGGTATCTTATTCCATCAAGTAAAACCTTCTGTGCCAGGTATGGGATACAACACACTGAGTTATTAGACAACTGGTTCCCACAGATTCCCTCTGCACCAGCCCCACAAACCTGGAACATCATAGGTTATTGCTTACCTTCCCTAACTGGATGGCAAAGCCTCATTGCTGAATGTAGTACTTGTTTATATTATCAAACATGGAGAAATACAGCTAGTGCTCAACTAGAAGCTTTGTCTCAACTGACTAGTATCCATGGTCCTAGAAAGTACTTTACATGCTACCAGGAAAATAATCCTAGTTATTACACAGTTACAAACGGTGACCTATCACAGTGACCTGCCTGCCTGTAGGATATACTGGTATTTGGGAGTAATCACCACTTTTGGATTGGATTTAAGGCCCATTCTATGAGATAGAACCTATCTATACCTGACACTGCTAAAGTGGCCAAGAACGAGAGACTAGCTAGTTCTATCGGAAAACCTGTTACTAGTCTTCGAAAGGGATATTGCAATAGAATGACCCTTAGTGATATTTTGCTTTATCCATTGGTTGGTGTATCTTTCAACCCTCACCAGAGAAACTTCTTCTTGTCCTTGATGGAAATCAATAGAGAGCCACAACTGGATAATATTCAGAAAGAAAGAGACTTTGGACATTCAATCTTAAATGGGATGTCTTTAACGAAACCCTCTCCTTATGGTTCAAGAATTTGTGTGGGAGAGAAAGCAGAAAAATTATGAGTGACAGAGATAGTGCTTGACTCCAGGGCAGCAACATTATCCAGATACAACAAGACTGATAGACATAGGGACTCAAAGAGACTGTGACAGCCCATACCAGACCTACACAGGTTCAAGCCAGACAAAGTACAAGTCCTGAGAAAAAGGTGGACACAGAATCCCACTTCTCATCAAGAAGCCATTTGGAATTGATACTGGCTAGGAAGAAGAAAAATCAGTTTTCTCCAATAGACTGTCACTGGGTATATCAACAACCCTCTAGGGCAGGCCTCATTTCTAGGATTGCTTGACCAATCCAATCAGACTCCATTTGTGTGTGTGTGTGTGTGTATTTGTATGTGTGTGTTGTTTCATTTTGTTTGATTTGTTATTTTTTTCCTTGTTGATGTTTTGTTTGTTTTGAGAGAGGGAAGCAAAGAAAGGGAGGGAGGGAGACAGAGAGAGAGAGGGGAGGAATGTGGGGAAGGATATGAGAGGAATCAGAGGAAGGGGAAGACACAAAAATTTAAATAAAAACAAAAGAAGGAAGCTTGGCAGTAGAAGGAAAGGAATTAGGAAAATTTAATTGTAAAAATACACTTGCACATTTATACTTTTAATTTTTCTTTCTATGGTAGTCTGAGTTATATATAAATTGTAGTGATATGGTTTTGTTCCTATATAAATTATAGTGATGCAGTTGCTATTTATTTTACAAAGCTTTGTTGTTGTTGTTGTTTTTCCTTGAAATGTAAAGGCTCACCCATGTCATAGATAGTAGGCCTTATCCCCATTCTACTGATATGGAAAGAGTTCTAATAGTTTATGGGATGTCTTTATTCCATAACCTGGATGGGATTGATGTAATGCTGGAGAAATGACAGCTAGATGCCATGAAACCCCGATGGGTGATTCTGATGTCACTATTGATGCTCAATCAGTGAAAAGGGAGCTAGAATTGTCCAGATGCCTTGGTGAATGGCTCTGTCTTGATTTGCGGGAGCAGAGCCTCCAACTTGGAGTAGGAACTGGGGTTTTCTTTATCCATTATGGAGCTTTCTCTAGGAGACCAGCAGCAGATATTTCTGCATGTCACTTTTCTTGTCACTGCTAAAATACATAACAGAAGTGACTTGCATGCAGAGAAGTTTCCTTTGACTCAGTTTTAAAGTCAAAGTAACCCATCATGGAGGGCAGAGTATGGCAGCAGTCGCAGGTAGCAGTAGACCTTCCCATGGTGCTGATGAGACAGCACAGAGAGCTAGATCAGGACCAGAGACAAATGGAATCCTCAAGGTTTGCTCATCGTTACTTACATCTGCCAGCCAGGCTTTATTTCCCATAACTTTCACCCATTTTTTAAAAGAGCCCTGACAGCTAGGGATGACATATTGGTGGCAGAAGTCTTACATTCAAATCTTACCAAGGAAGGACTAAGAGAAGATCCTTCCTCTGAAAAAAAGTCACAGTGGAATAGTAGACACAGGCATCAGAAAGACAATGGGTGTGACCTAGTTCTCAGGAAAGTAGTGGAGTCGGGAAGGGTCATGAGAGGATCTGAGAACCTAACACAATTGAATAGTTAAGACTTATGTGCGCTCATGGAGTGTTACAGTGGAACCCAATAATTTATATAATTAATATACATTAATAATTATAATTAGAAAGACATAATCATGATACCTGACTAGCTAATAACTATTAGGATCCCATATGCCCAACAGACTAGAATACATACACATTAGCTTGTTGGATATCCCATCAGCTTTTCAAGGATGTGCAATAATTCTGTTATTGTTGTTGTTTGGTCTTATTTTTGAGACAGAATCTCCTGTACCCTGAGCTGGCCTTGAATTCTGTATGTAGCTAAGAATGACTTTGCACTTCTGATCATCCTGACTCCACTTCTCAGATACTGAGATCATAGGTGTATAACACCGCATCTGTTTTATGCAGTGTTGGGAATAAAAGCCGGGTCTGTGTGTATGCCAGGCAAAGTGCTCTACCATCTGCAGCCCTAACCCACATTTAAGCCGATGAAATCAAAGCTGGAAACGTGAATTAATGCTATTTCCTGACCTTTGCACTGTGATTCTGATGCTGCGTGCTGGAGCTGGCATCATTTGGGAATGGATCTGTGAGTGGCATGGATAAGATTGAGGGGAGGTGTGTGATGAGATCTTTAGTAATGCAGGGTAGGGATGGGGAAGGTCTGGGAGCCAGAGGTGAGGGATTGTGTATGAATCACTGCCAAACATCCATTTGAATCATATCTGAGCTCAGGTGGTTGTGTGAAGCTCTTTCCTGCAGCAGAAGCTGCAGCTGGTGCCCATAGCAAATAGTCTTACCTGGCTTTATCAGTCTCCTGAGAATGCCAGTAATAGCTGTCTCCCAGGAGGAGACACCGCATAGCATTTCCTGGAATATAGTATTTCACTAAAGCAAAACAAGCCAGTGCTGTAATGGTGACACGGGTTGCAATCCCAGAGCTTGTAAGTTGCAGTTATGGGGACTTAGAGTTGGAAGCTATATTAGTTACATTTTTATTGCTGTGATAAAATGCCATGACCAAGGCAATTCATAAAAGAGAACATTTAATTTGGCTTACAGTTTTAGAGGGTTAGAGTCCATGATGGATAGCAAGCAAAGGTAGAGTTTAAAGCTTACATGTTATCCACAACCATAAGGGAGAGAGGGAGGGAGGGAGGGAGGGAGGGTTAGAGAGAGAGAGAGAGAGAGAGAGAGGGAGAGAGAGAGAGAGAGAGAGCGCAATCGCACTGGGAATTATAGGAGTCTTGAAAATTCAAAGTCCACCCTCAGTGACACGCCTCCTCCAACAAGGCCACACCTCCTAATTCTTCTCAAACACTCCACCAACTGGGGACCCACTATTAATATATGTGGGCCTATGGGAGCTATTCTCATTCTAACTCCCACAAAGGCCAACCTGGGCTACAAAGGAAAAACTGTCTCAAAAATCAACCGACAAATGCAATTAGAGAATTCTATAAAAAATATACAGAGTCTCTCTGTCCTAAGGACACTTATAGTTCAGTGGGGTAGTTAAAATAGGAACACAAAAACACTTTAAGCAAAAATGATTCATGAGAAATTTTTGAAGGGAGGTAGAAATAATTCCCAGGAGTGAACTTGTAGCAGAAAAAAAAATGTAGAAAGACACCTACAAGGCACACTATTTACATTAGATTAGGAGAGAAGATCCAATCACGATCCCAGAAACCAGAATAGCAGCTGGGTGTGGCAGTGCACACACACACACACACACACACACACACACTCCCAGCCCCGACTGGAGGGTCAGAGGTCTGAGCTCAGCCTTGGCTACATGAATGAGCTCCTGCCTCTAAAATCAATCAATTAAATGAGTTCGATGATTAATAATAAAATGATAGAACTAACTTAATTTATTTCTTGTGTCTTTTGAGATTATAATAAAATGACATCATTCTCCCCTTCCCTTTCCCTTCTCTAAGCCATCCCATGTACCGCTACTTGCTTTTTATAAATTCATGACTTCTCCTTTCATTAATATGAATATATACATGTATGTATATATATTTGTAAAAATCTATTGATAAATATTTACATTAATGTTTGCAGCAACATATATTGTTGAATGTATGCAGTATACACACACACACACGTTCTTAAATATATAAATCCAATCTGATCAGTCTGAATGCTTGCTCAGCCTGTGTAATGTTACTTGACTGCACATGTCAGGGATGCCCATTTGGTAGTGTATAACCAGTTGGTGTGCTCTTCCCTGGGGAAGACTCTTTCTCCCTTTCAGAATTCCTTAGTGCCTGTAGTTCTTTAATGACTTACTTTTAATAATTTGCTATGAATCCTCCTCTATATACTTATGAAAATTATCTTTCTTGCAATATGCCCAGGAAAAGAACTATTATAGTTACTCTCCCTTTGACAGGTTAAGAAATCGAGGCTTCCAAACAGATGCCTAACTTGGGTAAGGTTTTACTGCTGTCAGTGAGGGATCAGAGTTTGATCCTAGGTTCCATGGATCTGGGGTTTTTATACACTTGAGCCCTACAGGGAGATAGGGGTACAGAGACTCCACTTTGCTGAAGAGCATTTAGTGAAGATTTGGATATCCTCTCATTCCTTCCGTGCATGCATCCTTCCTCAAAGGCTGAAGACTACTGACAGCAAGAACCCAGAAGGCATGCTTGCATCTTTGCAGGCTTCTGGCTTCTACAAGGCCCCGACATGGTGCTCTCTACTCAGTGGATGCTACAAACATATCAACAAAAACATGATATGATTCTTGCACTTCTTCAATTGAGGTTTGTGTTGTCAGTACTCTGTTTTATGTGTTTTATGTTTTATGTTAGCTCTCAGTTTGACCTTGGCTGTCAGCCCCTCTGGATCTCAATTCCCTCATCTGTCAAATAGGGTGATAGTGCTAGCTACTGATGTGAAAGTTTTGTGGGATACTAATGTGTAGACTGTTGTCTGAATGTAAGAAAAGTATTCTGTCTGCACTAACCATTCCTAGTGTATAATCCAAACATTGCCACATGTAATGTGAGTTCTTCAGTCAGGCAGCCAGCCTTTGAATTTTGATTTCTATATCAAGTCTCTGGTGAGTTTTACACCTGTTTCTGCTGTAACGTCCACAATTGTAAAGTGCAGACTGATTTCCTTATCCTGTAGGATTCTAGTGCCATCCACGCCAAGCTCCGAGTTTAAGACAAGCACACAGTAAGTGCTAAGGGATACCAATGGCCTTATGATGCCATTATGTATCCTCCATTTGGTGCATAAGACATGGAGGCCCTGAAGAGGCTTGGTGGTAGTTTTGGGACTGTTTCTTCAGGAGAGCTAGCCTTCCTTAAAGTCTTGAACTACCGAATCATAGATTGTTCTGGATCCTCTTTGCCCCTTGGCAATGAGGTTTCTTGTACTCTCTAGGCTTCTGTATCATTCATACATTCCTATTCTACATCAGCACCATAACAGAACACCCTTCTTATCCTCTAGTGCGTCTTCCAGGCTGCAGCGCCTCCATTAGTCGTTCATTTCAGGGCCGGTCTCTGTTGCCCTATTGCATTTTTTTTTTCTTTCAAACATTCCCATTCTGGGGAACACAAGCTGGAGAGGAAGGGCAGAGGTAGGATGCTTCATTTTTTATTCTTGCGATAGCAACAATTCATGCGATAAAACCCAAGCCAAGGGGACAATGAAAATGGTCTCCTTCACTTCTCTCCAGTGCTTTGTTCAAAGCATGCAAACAGTGGAGCGTAGTCTCAGACAATTTGCACTGCTGGGCTGGACGCTTTATGAAGGCCACAGTCCGTGGTAGGAGCACTGCTGGCCCTCCCTGGGTTTGGAAAAAAAAACACAAGCCACAATACACATAAAACCCTAATGTGCCTTCAAAATTACCTCATCTTTTATTTAGAGGGTATTTCGCCCTTGTCTTCCTTTATCGCTCTTTATATGACTGAAGTGGGCCAGCAGCGCCAAATGAGGCCATCGTGGACGCTGCGCGCTGGGAGTGTTTATGGCCTAACTTTGGCGAGGCAGCAAGGCCCCAAGAGTCCCTTCACTGAGGCCCCTGTTCCCTCCCCAAAGCCAGCTTCTTCTATAAGGAGGCTGCTGCTTCCCTATTAGGCCTGATTCTCTGTCTCTTTATTTATTTATTTTTAATTCCAAATGTGAATTTTATTGTATTTCTAAAGGAAAGGGAGGTGCCTTTCTGAGAAGCTAAATTTTCAGTGTGGCGCAATGGCCTAGAGCTTCTTCCCTGATCTAAGTATGGGGCAAAGATCCGAGGTCCTTGTTCTCTGAGTTTAATTCCAGGTCAAGAGGAGAGCTGGGTATGGTGCCCATTTGTAATCCCGGTACTGGAGAAGCTGAGGCAGGAGGATTAGGAGCTTAAAGCCAGCCTCAACTACATAGCGATCTGGAGGCTAGCCTGGGTTACCTGAGACCTTGTCTCAACAAAGAACTTTAAAACAGAAGGAGAGAAGCTGTGGTATATTTTAGAGCTGGTTGCAGGAAGGAGTGGGGAGAAGGGAGGCTTTTGCAGCTACCAATTCTCAGACTTTTGTATAGCTAAGGTACCCTGGAAGGCTTTTGGAAACAGTTGAATGCCTAACTCAGTGTTGGGGTGGGGGGTGTCTAATTTTGGAGGCTTTGTTTAGATCTGAGATATTGTACTTCTGAAGGGTTTCTAGGGGATGCTGATAGTGTGACTGTGTGGTCCGCATGACACACTGAGACACTGTGAGGTAGGGAATTTACGATGGAGAGGGTGTGGTGTGGCATGGTGTGGTGTGTGTGTGTGTATGTGAGAGAGGGGAGAGGGGAGAGAGGGAGAGAGAGTCCTGTAAACACAGCACTGACATTATTTTCTGAAGCAAAGTTTTCTACCTAGAGTGAAGATGAGCTTCAGTGGTAACTTTAGGACTCCAAGGCTCCAGGATATACAGCTAAGAGAAGTTTCTTCTACAGAAGCAGTTCCTTTGGGAATTGAATGACCCTTCCACAGGAGTCAAATATCAGCTACTTGCATATCAGATATTTGCATTACGATCTGTAACAGTAGCAAAATTGCAGTTATGAAGTAGCAATGGCATGGTTTTATGATGGGGGGTCACCACAACATGAGGAACTGTATTAAAGGGTTGCTGCATTAGGAAGGTTAGAATCACTATTCTACAGAGATTTCATGGAACAGATATCAGACATTGGGAATGAGCCTTATCCTTCTGGGAGGCAGATTCTTTTGATTTCATAGACTTTAAAATCAATAGGATCTCCAAGAAGACGTGGCCGCTACCCTTTCAGAGATCCAGATCACTGATTAAGAAATGCACTGGGGTCGTAGCAATGGCAGTTCGTGCTAGTCACTGTGAGTGAGCTAGGCAAGCTTTCTGATCTTAGCATCTGGTGTGGAATGGAGAGAGGGCAGCAGGAGGCACAGCAGCTCAAATGGTCAAGGCGTGTGAAGTGTCCTAGCCTAGCACTTGAGCCGTGCTTATTTCAGTCACACGCCATCACTGTTTCTGAACACCTCCACCTCAGCTCTCTGATTCAGCAAACAAGTACTTGCTACATGCCAAACTCTGCCTCCTCAACTATTCTCTGCATCCCTGAGATGTTGGATCAGTTTTACTCCACTCTATGGAGGAGAACTCTGCTCCTCTGAAAGATGAGGGGGTCTGCTGTGGCTGTGCAGAATCTGCAAATCTCACAGGAGTTCCTTTGAGATTAGTCCTGGCTTTCTTTTCCCCACAACTCAGCCAGCGATCACATTTATTTAGTCCTGATTCTGCAGCTTGGGAGCTGTTTGATAGTAGGCAACAGATTAGCATCTCTAGCCTTTATCATTTGGGAAGTGAAAGAATTGGATGATGAATAGCGAAGCAGAGGTTTCTCCTAATGGGCTCTAATAATAACAGCTTGTGGTGTGCAAGGCATTTTAACAATACTTTTAGAGTCTATGTGGGATTCGCTCACTTCATCGTTACCTCAATAATTTAACAAGTATTATCAAGTACTTTCAAGGCATTCAGAACGGTTTTGGTTTCTGGAGGTGGTACAGAGCAGTCATTCTTGTGTCTGAATCTGCTTCAAAAAGGAGGGAAGGTTTGAAGGTGGTGGCCAGAAATACATAATCATACACTAGCTAGCCATAAGCAAGTTTTGGAGCATAAATAAGTCTCAGGAACACAGGTGTGGAGTGGAGAGGTATGCATAGAATATTCTAGAAAAAAATCCAAGAAGCCACTACGAAATGAGCTTTGGAGAGAATGACATGAGAGCAGAGTATTTTAGCCCCCAGGGATCAGGACATAGAAAACAGCCTCTCTTCTGTCATCAGGGCTATCCTAGAAGCACATTCTGGGACCAGGATTGTGGACAGTGGTGTTCCCAACAGACCATCAAGACAGGAGAGACATGTAGAACTGACTTACCAGTTATACAACTATGGATCACACACAAGGCACACATTTCCTGCCATGTCCAATGGAAACAGTTTTTTATAATAAATTTTTTATTATATATATATATGTGTATATATATATATATATATATATACACACACACACACACACACATACACACATACACACAACACACACAGATATATAGACATATATATATATATAGTTTTTCCAGACAGTATTTCTCTGTGTAGCCCTGGCTGTCTGTCCTGGAACTCACTCTGTAGACCAGGCTGGCCTCGAATTCAGAAATCCGCCTGCCTCTGCCTCCCAAGTGCTGGGATTAAAGGAGTGTGCCACCACTCTCCGATAATATATTTTATTTATTTACAATACAGGTGTCATCCCCTTTCCCCATTTCCCCTCCCTAGAACATCCTATTCCTCCCCTTCCTTCTTTATGCTTTTATACTATTTTGATTACATGCATGTATTAAGGTCAGTTCTAGGTTGAGAGTCTAGCAATACAATAGATGCAAATAGTCAAGGAACAAGCAATACAATAAACACAAATAGTCAAAGAAAAAGCAAGACATTAAACCCAATTATGTGATCACTCCCATGGTCACTGTTTCTAAGGGCTTATCAAGATGACAAAGATTCTGAGCCTACTTCCTTGTCCTAGCCCAAAGTCATTTTCATGTCTGAAGCCTACTTCCCTGTTCTAGCCTAAAATTTAGATTCCTGTCTAAAATTACTTCTTTGTTTTAGCCTAATAATTAGATTCCTGCCTGAAATTACTTCTTTGTCCTAGCCTAATGTCAGATTCCCGTGGAAGCCTACTTCCTTGTCCTTGGCCAATGTCATATTCAATGGAAACATTTTAGGTTTGCTCTTAAACATAGGCTTTACCATCTCCCCGTCAGACGTGGTATCCAGCCTGAAGAGAACTCCCATGTTTTGCCGAATAGCCTTGCCATATATGATTGCACTGGTAAAGAGTTCTCCTCGAGACGGGGTTTCTCTGTGTAGTCCTGGCTGTCCTGGAACTTGCTCTGCAGGCTGGCCTTGAACTTGGAGATCTCTGCCTCGCAGGCGCTGTGATTAAAGCAACCTTCCATTTTATCAACTTTAGTTTAGAAGGGATCTTAGATCAAGTTAGCTTCAGCTGTAGCAACTCTCTTGCCTCAGCTTCCTGATATGAGTTTCATTTTTTGCTTTTGTGATTTTGCTGGGGAAGAAACCCAGAGTCTCACGTGTGCCAAGCATCCAAGCTAGCACTAAGCTCCTGGTCTTACGCTTTAGGAGTAGATAGCTGTTTTCGAGGCTAGAACTGCAGGAAATTAAGAAAATGAATCTTGTTTCTAAAAACTGACTTTTTTTTTTTGTTATTGTTATCAAGTCCTGAGGTCATGAATCTGTGACAAGTTCAGTGGTTATTTGAATATATTTAACTCAGAGAGCTTGATACCAAGCAGAAGGAGAATAGGGAATGCCTATAAAACGGAACTGAACCTGCATTTTTAGCCTTAGTGAAGGAAGTGAACAGTGATCCCTGATGTTTGTAGATTTCCTTTTCTAATGCTGGATGGAAGCAGTTCATGTCTACAGTGTGCCTACCAGGGACTTTCTAGCAGGCTTTTCCTTCCTTCCTTCCTTCCTTCCTTCCTTCCTTCCTTCCTTCCTTCCTTCCTTCCTTCCTCCCTCCCTCCCTCCCTCCCTCCCTC
>NW_021620791.1:4043450-4089495 GCF_004785775.1 Grammomys surdaster | reverse complement strand
TTTCTTTCTTTCTTTCTTTCTTTCTTTCTTGAATTTGTCTTTATTTAGTTCCCTCCCACACTGTATCCATGTGGGTCTGTAAGGCGGACACAGTGGTCTTCTTCATAGTTTGTCATTTTCACGAGTCTTTGCAGCTTCTAACTAGCTCCCTGCTTGTCTTTGTTGCCTCACCCATTTTTGGGGAAGCTGGTGACCATTTCATACGCATCCCCAAAGGGAAGCTAATATGTTAAAGAAACAAAGTGGCCAGCAGTGATCAGAGGAAAGCAGAGCCCCCAACCAGCCTTGGAGGGATGCTGTCTTAGAAGAGCAGGGCACAAAATCTGCCTTGCCCCTAGCCAGATCCTTTTGGCTAAGCCAAGCCTGGAAATGATAGGACAGAAAGATGCTTACTGTATTTAGCTGCTAGATTTGTTACACAGCAAAAGTGTAAAATAAAATTCCCATCATAGTTTTGGGAGGCAGGAATAGTGATCCTAGTCCATAGCTGAAGAAACCAAAGCTCATAGTAGTAAGCAGAATAGGGCCATTTATTGTTTTAAGTGGGACAATTTGAGCCTTCAAAGGGTGGTCTTACCAATTGTCCTTTGTAATTGGCATGGTGCCCTAGTCCCTAAAATAGTACATGTGGTCATGTTAGGTGATCTTAACCAGAGTCCCTACACATGGAAAGTCAGAGACAGGACTGGTCTGACATGTGCCTATTTCCAGCATCCATTGACTCTGTGAGCTACTTTCATAGCACATGCTCAGGTATGTCAGGAGTGCAGGCATGAGAGATTATACTGTGTATATAATGTAAATTGTATGTACAAATGCAGACAGAAGACAAGATGGGCTTATCTTCTTTATGAATGTGTATACATTATTTTTATAATTTTCAACACATCTCTATGTATGTGTGTGCGTGCTAATACATGACCAGATGCATGCGTTTGTGTGTGCATATACTTATTTTTGTGTGTGGATATGGAGTCCAAAAGACAGTCTCAGAAGTTCCTCAGGTATCACCCGACTTTCTTTTTGGAATCCAGATCTCTTCTTGGCTGGACAATGAGCTCCAGAGTTCCCCCTATCCTCACCTCCCCAGCATGGGAAACAAGAGCGCATGACAACATAATTAGCTATTTTCATGGGTTCTGGGGATCTCACTTTATGTCCTCATGCTCACAAAGCAAGAACTTTACCAATGGAGCTCTCCCTAGACCCAGGGGGAAGTGTCAGCATTCTCGTGAAACCCTGGGTCTAGATACCTGAGGAAACAGTTTGCTCTAGGATGTAAGTGCAGAGGTCCCAAGATGAGACTGCTTCAAAAAAGCCAGTGAGTAAGCTTTCCAAGGAGGAATAAGCAAAGAGCTGGATTGACAGGAGTCTGAATGGCCTCAGGGGCCAGGACAGAAGTTTGACTTTGATGCCAAGTGTCATAAGAGACGTGGAGGCCTTTGAGTGTGTGTGTGTGTGTGTGTGTGTGTGTGTTACAACAAATGCTTTGCAGTTTATCTGCCTTTTTTGTTTGTTTGTTTGTTTGGCTTCAGAAATTCTGAGGAGCAAGCCCACTTCAGGATTCATATTCCGCTGCTAGGAGTCTCAGCTAGATTTGCCCCCATAGACCCTTTGGGACTTTCCAGATCTCTGGTAGATCCTAGAGATTGTCCAAACCTCCCTTCAGTCTCCCCTTTCTCCCTGCTATCCCTGCATATGATCTCTTCCCCTGCCCCCTTCTCTCCTCATCCCCTCTTCCACCCAGTTCCCTTCTTCCATCAACTTCTCATATTTATTTTGTTTCCCTTCTGAGAAAGATTCAAGCATCTTCCCTTGGGCCCTCCTTGTTATTTGGCTTCTTTGGGTCTGTTGATTATAGCATGATTATACTGCACTTTATGTCTGATAACCACTTATAAGTGAGCATGTCCTTTTGGGTCTGGTTACCTTACTCGGGATGATATTTTCTAGTTCCATCCATTGGTCTGTAAAGTCCATGATGTCCTTGCTTTTAATGGCTGAGTAGTATTATATAAATGAACCACAATTTTTTTTAATCCCTTCTTTAGTTGAGGGACAACTAGGTTGTTTAAAGTTTCTGTCTATTACAAATAAAGCTGCTATGAACACTGTTGAGCAAGTGGTGGGATGGAGGAACATCTTTTGGGTATATGTCTAGGAATGGTATAGATAGCTCTTGAGGTAGAACTATTCCAAATTCCTTTAGCCAGGCAGGACTCCCAGTGGAGGGATAAAGACAGAAAATCACTCACAAAACCTTCGACCCAAAATGTATCCTGCCTGCAAGATGTGATGGGACAAAGATAGAGCAGAGACTGAGGGAATGGCCAACCAATGACTGTTCCAAATTGAAACCCATACCATGGGCAAGCACCAATCCCTGACACTATTAATAATACTGTTATGCTTGCAGACAGGAGCCTAGCATAACTGTCCTCTGAGAGGCATCATCCAAGCCTCAGCTTCTCTCCATGACCCCTTCATGTCTTCAAAACCAGAACCTCCTGGGTGACTCTTACTCATTCCCATGTCTGGCTGCCAGCACGAGGTACAACCATGGCTGCCTCTGGAACACAGGTTTTCTGTGCTCTTAAAACAACACATCTCACAAGATTTTTTCCTCAGTGATGCTTGCCTCTTCTTAATCACAGCTAATTAATTCCTTAGCTGGAGCTAAATGGCATCAATTGTCCTAGTAATGTAAAGGTTTTGCTTCAGTGGTTCTGGAATCTTGTTAATCATAGCTTATTCTTCAGCCTCAGCTAACCAGAACCATAGAATCTTAAGTCAAAGTGACAAATGGCCCTGCTAGTCTTTAAACTTCCTCCTGAAACTTCACAAGCCAGGCCTCCATCTTCTGCATTGCCTTCAATATTCTTATTTTCCAAGCTCCTAAAGAATTTCCCACTGACCTCCTCATACTTAATGGTTCTTCTACCCCAAACTTCCAAAGTCCTTCCACAATCCTCCTCCAAACATGGTCAGGTCACAGCCATACTGTACTAACCTGGTACCAGTTTGTCTTAGGATTTTCTATTGCTGTGACAAAACACCATGACCAAAAAGCATATTGTGCAGACAATTCTGGTTACAATTCCAGATCATAGGTCATCATTGGAGGAAGTCAGGACAGGTACCCATGCAGGGGTGGAACCTGGAGGCAGAAGCTGCTGCAGAGCCATGAACTTGCTACTTGTTTGCTTCACATGGTATTAGCTGTAAAAGAACCCAGGGTCACTAGATTAACTAGGTGTCTTAATTAGGGTTTCTGCTGCTGCAATGAAACAGCATGACCTAAAAGCAACTTGGGGAGGAAAGAGTTTATTTGGCTTATCCTCCCAGATCATAGACTGTCATTGGGGGAAGTCAGGTCAGAAACTCAAACAGGGCTGGAACCTGGAGGCAGGAGCTGATGCAGAGACCATAGAAGGGCACTGCTTACTGGCTTGATTCACATGGCTTGCTCAGCCTGCTTTCTTATAGAACCCAGGACCACCAGCCTAGGGATGGCACCACCCACAGTGGATTGAGCCTTCTCCCATTGATCACTAATTAAGAAAATGCCTAACAGCTGGATCTCACAGAAGTGTTTCCTCAACTGAAGCTCCTTTTTCTCCGATGAGTCTAGCTTGTGTCACGTTGACACACAAAACTAGCCAGGACAGTAGGTATAGCATATTGGTACCATGTTTTGAGATGGTCTGTTTCATCTCACTATGAGGATGCAGAAATGAAAGTGTTCCCAAAGGAATCACACGTTGTGGGAAGAGATAAAAGCAAAACAGACCTTTGGAACTTTAATACAATGCTGAGAACCTCAAGCAAGGAGGCCACATCATGGGTAGAAGCTAGGAATAGGTTGAGTCTTGATGGAGGATATTTGCTGAATGAGTAGGAAGCAGAGGAAGGTCACACTTTGAGCTTGAAAAGAGAGTGTGAAAAGCTGTGGGGCTTGCTCAGCAGTCACTTCCTCCACTGAGAAATCTGAGAAACCTGGTCCTACTGTGTTCTCTGATGGGGATGCCAGTCCCTGTATCCAAAACTATATTTGCCAGATTAAAGGGGATAACATCCTAGTATATTTGGGGACCTATGGACTTCTATTTTAAAGCCTAGATGGAAGTGCGGCAAGATGTCTCCAAATTGTGCCACGGGGACTGTGTAGCTGTCTGAACAGGGTTTGGACTAGGTTGACAGAGCCCCCTGGTACAGGTGTACTGTTAATGGAGGTGACAGAGGTCATTACTCTCCATTTGCTCTGGAGCACCAGCTGAAGCATAGAGGCAAGTTTGTAGAGGCTAAGGTTGAGTAGGTAGTGCCCATCCTTCTAATGGGAAAGGCCTAAGGCAAATGAGGAGCCTTTGCAAAGATTCTCAAAGGTGAAGGATTCACGCAGGCGAGAGTTTTCCCTGGAGTAATGCAGAAGACGGAGCAGATTCCACAAAACAGCCTCTGAGGAGAGAGAGAGAGTGGGCTAGAAGGCTGCAGTAAAAATCCACCATGATGCCCCCAGAATGCACTGGAAAATTCAGGAGAGCTGACACAGACTAAAGGAGAAGAAGCAAATCATAGAACCTTCTGCCACTACTTGGGCCAGCACCATCTCTCTATTTAGCTTCCAGCCTCTATTGGCAGCTGCTATATGAACTGGCTTCAGGCAAGTTCCTGGGGCAAAAGGTGTACCCTGGGCGTGGCAGACAGGCTTTCTTGTTAAGGCTTACCCTTGTAGGTCAGCTCTTCTAGGCGCTACCACTGCGGAGTAATAATCAGGCAACAATCTGTAGGCAAAGAGCTCTTGCAACATGCTGTGCCAGTCTGCCAGGTAAATAGTGTGTGTGCTCAGAACTGTGCTTACGTCTGTCTTCCAGGGAAACCTCCCTCCCTACTGGCCTTCAGGCTGTGCCTCCACCCTACCTCTCTGTCTTGTTCTCCGAAGCTGCCCAGTCATTCCCTGGGAACCAGGTCAAGATCCCTAACTGTCAGGTGTCATAAGGCATGAATCAGGGCCTGGCAAGGAGAAGGCAGGAGATGTAGGCTAAAGCCAAGCTAGAAGGTTTAGTGAATGATTGATCCAGTCAATAGCCATTATCTACTAAAATAAGAATCTGCATATAATGGCCCATCTCTCTATGGGAGAATCTCAGGTAGCTGGAAACCATAGTTTGGTCAAGAATTACTCAACTTTTTTTTTTTTCCTTTTTTTTTTTTATTTTTTTTTTTTTTTTTTTTTGAACATGAAATGAATTACTCAACTTTTTTAAGCCTTCAGTGGAGAATTGAATTTCACACAGGTATGAGCTTCGTAATGGAAAAAATGGCTGCCTCTTCTTCTCTTCTGTCTGGCAATTACACAATTTTTTTTAAAATTGTTTTAACAGTGGTTTCAGGTTGTCTGAATTTTCCAAACATTTGTTTTCCAAACTGGTGAGAGTCCGGCGACCAGCTCTCAAATGCTTCAGTCTCACAAACAGGACAACCATGACCTGAGTTCCTCTCCTATACTCATGTCCATTTGATTAGATAGATCCTTGGTGGTGGTGATGAGTCCTGTGATTTTACAAGAGTAAAATCCCTGGCCTTGGACCCTAGGCTTAGGACATGATAGTGGGCTCAGATGTAATACTCAGAAATAGTGAGGTGTAGTTCATCCAGGGGCCAGTGAGTAGGGATGCATGCTGATACAGGATGCAGCCAAAACTGAGCCTAGAAGGGTACATAGGAGTAGGTATTCTATATTTAGTGACCCGGGGATTGGACTTATGTTTTACTGATATTCACTATAAATGATTAATTCATTTGGAAAATTTAGTCAAAAGGATTTCCTAACATCACAAGAGGATTTATTCCAGGCATCCTACCTAGTATTTTCCCTTGCTACCACTCCACTAAGGGGCTCCATGGTTTGACCTTTTTGCGGTGTGGTTTATAATGTGAACATTTAAGAGTCTGTCATGGTTGGTGACTCTGGAAAGCCAATGAAAGGGATCAGCATATTGAGGTAAGATGTTAAGCTATATCATTGTTACCTCTTTTCTGTTTAAAAATTACTATATCCCTCCAGGATAAGGATGGTTTCTTACTCATCTCTCTGTCTTCAATTGCCTCTTATTTGAATGTTCCCTTCAGGTTTTTCATCATTTATTGAGTGTCTGCCAAGTAAGTATCAACAGATGACTAACACACAGTCTTGTGAGTTGAGCAAGATGATCCAAATGGACCTTGGTGAGTGCTAGGCTGGGAGAAGCAGACATTTGGGAACCCAAGGTCACTATCTCTACATCCTGAATATGTAGGAGAGTCTTCAGTCATGGTGTGCTGACACAAGCAGAAAGGTTGTCAAAGTGAAAGGAACAGAGGGAAGAAAGAACAGTAAGAATACTGTGCTAAGTTCTTAGGGTTTCAGCAAAAAGAACCACAATCTGAATGGCTAAAATAACCACAATGTAGAAGGGTAGAAACTCAAGATCCAAGTGTTGTTAGGGCCAGGCTCCCAGTCAAGATTTCAGGGTAAACCTGTTTTGTCCTGTTCTCTGAGCATGTTGGCATTGCTCGAAGTTTTTGAGTTTCCTTGGCTTGTGGACATAACACTTTTCTTTCTGTCTCTTTGTGTCTCTTCTTATAAGGGTATCAATCACATTGGATTGGAGCCCATTTTAATTACATATGATGTCATCTTAATTTGATCATCCATGAAGGCCTTATTTTTCATCAAGATTCCATTTGTGCAACCTAGGAATATGATCTCTAATATTTCCTTGGGGAGGTGCATTATTACTATACAACTGATAACATAATCTTTGAGAAAAAAAAACCCAGCATTTCTTTCTGGCAACAGCATAAGAACTGAGTGGTATATCATAAAGAATACAAAGTTTTGAAATCTTATCTTCTTCACTGAGCTTTGAGAATTAACATGTAAGGAAGGGGGTCCAGGGTTTAAAAGTAACAAAGAGAGAGATTGTCTTTTATTTTTGTGTATGGTTTTGGGGATCGAACCCCAGGCCTTGTGCTTGTGAGGTAAGCATCCTACCATGAGTTAAATTTTCAGCCTCAGATATTATCTTCTAATGGTGATGCCCTCTGCAGTTTCCCTTTCTCTGTTTGTAATGAGGGAGCATCGGTGGGGTCCAAATAGTCATATGCTCTTGCTGTCCTCCTCTGCTGCTTGTGATGAGAGTCAGAGCAATTAGAGATGTTGGATCCAGTTTGTGGAAAGATGCTTCTCATCATAGCCCCATGGAGGTGGCTGGCTGATGCTAACTGAAAGAGATTATCGTTAATGTGCTGAGGAAGACCGAGGAAAGAAATGGACTGTCACACATGAGCAATAGAAGATGTTGCTGAAGGTTGGTCATGTTGTTAGTTCACTTGCAATCCTTCTTGAAAGACAGAGGCTTAAAAGAATCAGTGGGTTGAGAGATTACATTTCTCAGTAGGCTTAGACCAGACAGAAGGGGAAAAGAAGGGAAGGAAGGAAGAAAAAGTCACATACCTGTGGAACTCATCGGAAGCAAACTTGCTTTGCAACGTGTTTGTGTTTTGAGTGAGTAAGAGTTCCGGGGCAAGTTCAAACACACAGAAGCACAATATGAATATGGAAAGAGATAACACTGGAGAAAGTTCATGATAAGATGTGACTTTTACATAACACCTTTTTTTTTTCTTTGAAATTCATAATCTCCTTGCTTAAGAAAATGACAACAAGCTCACAGGGCTGTCATCTGTTCATACAAGCACAGCCTTGGAAATGGCCTGAGAGGCCACTACTCACTTGTATTTTTCTGATAAAAATGAATTGAAAATAGTGTCATCATCGTTATCATAATCATCACTATCACTATCATCATCATCATTTTGCTGCTATACAGATGCTCCCTAGCAATGTTCCCAGAAGGCAGAATCAAGTAGGCAGCAACCATCCACCTTTTCAAGAAATACTATTTGCTAGAGTTAGCTGAACGGGTGAATATTCCCACTTCTTATGTGAAGATACTCATGTGCTTCCGAGTTGTCAATTTTATTAGTAAGCCTCATGCTTATAGTAGAAGGTTCTAGATAGTGAGTTGGGCCAAGTGTTTGTGTAGAATTCACTTAATTTTTTAAAAGAGCAAATGGAGGCCCAGAGAAATGAATGACATGCCCAGTGTCACAGGGTTAGAAAGTAGTGGGGCTTAGCGGGCAGAGAGCTCAGTAGTAGAGGACATGTTTACAATGTGTGGTGTTCCTAACTAAATTTTCAACACCAAATAATAGCAATAGTAATTAATAGTAATAGTGATAATAACAATAGAAAGAAAAGGGCAAGAGAAGGAGTCGACTCAAGCAGCCTGCCATAGCCCCAAGGCCATGCTGCCACATAAGATTGCAAAGGACACATAAGCTCGGCTTCACCCCTGTCAATCACTGGTACTATTGATTCCTTTAAGGAAAACAAACAGGTGTGGCAAGTGAAACCTGGAAGGAAATTCGGGAAAGAACGCACCGTGGTTCAGAAGGAGGGTGGTTCGCAAGGTGGGTCAGGTGGTGCCTTTTGTGATATGAGGGGATACTGAACTGTGGAACAACAGAGACAAACCACATTTCTTTTTTTTTTTTAAAGTGATGGAGACTCTCCTTTTATGCTGGGTGGTAATTTGCCAAGAAGATCCCGAACAGGTCTTGTTAGTTGATAGACTCAGCAATGTGGTGAAATTCTGGAGAGCAAGGGTGGGAATGTTAAGAGGCAATGACTGGCCTCCAGTGCTTAGTCCAATGCCTGGACATGACAGTTGCCTCTGAGTATCCATGAGGGATTGGCCCCAGGACTCTCCTGCAGATAACACAGTCCACAGTTGCTCAGTTCTCTTATATAAAAAGTTGCAATATTTATGTATAGTCTACGCTCATCTCCAAACCCCTCCATGTACTTCTAACATCTCTATATAGCTCATCGTACCTTTCGTATCATAAATCCCATACAAACACTTACTATCTTGTATGACTTCTAGAAAAGGGGCAAAAAGTAAGGGTGAAAAGGACCGATGAAATTATTTTTCAAAATAATTTTGGTGTGAAATTTTCAGATAGAACTGACTTTGGATTGTGACTATGAGATTCTTTTTTGTGGATGTGTGCGTGCATGTATGCATGCCTGAGTGTGTGTGTGTGTATGTGTGTGTGTGTGTGTGTGTGTGGTGTGTATGTGTATTGTGTAGGCACATAAATATGTGTGGCAATCATGCATGTCTGTCCACAAACATATGGAGTCAGAAGACTACCTTACAAGTCATCCTCATAAATAATGTATTGCAATATTGCTTCGACATAGGGTCTCATTAGCCTATAGTAATAATAATAATAATAATAATAATAATAATAAAATAATTGCTTTGACAAAGGATCTCATTAGCCTCTAGCTCACCAATTAAAGTAGACTGGCTGACCAGTGAATTCTCGCTGTCTTTCTGTTTCTACATCCTCATTTCTAGGATTATAAGCTTGTACTTATACTTGGCAGTTTTTTAAAAAAAATGTTTATAAGTATCACAAAGGCAGAGATAATCAAGATTTGAGAGCCAATGTAGACCCTGGAAAGAGAAAGTGAACTTGTTACTAGCAGCATTTTCTTTTTTTCTTTTTCTTTTCCATTTTTTTTATCGAGTACATTTTTTACATTTCAGATGTGATCCCCTTTCCTCATCCCTTCCTCCAGGAAACCGCTATCCCATCCCCCTTCCTCCTGCTTTTATGAGGATGAGCCCCCACCCACCTGCCCACTGCCACTTCCCCACCCTTGAATTCCCCCACATTGGGGCATCCAGACTTCACTGGACCAAGGACCTCCTCTCCCAACAATGCCATCCTCCCCTACATACATAGCTGGAGCCATGGGTCCCTTCCTATGTGCTCTCAGGCTGGTGGTTTAGACCCTGGGAGCTCTGGTTGGTTGCTATTGTTGCTCTCCCCATGAGGCCACAAACCGCTTCAGCTCCTTCAGTCTTCTCTCTCACTCTTCCATTGGGAACCCCTTGATCAGTTCAATGGTTAGCTGTGAGCACCCACTCTGGCAGATCTCTAAGGAGACAGCTATATCAGGTTCCTGTCAGCATGTCCTTCCTGACATCCACATCAGCGTCTACCTTTGGTGACTGCACATGGAATGGATACCCAGGTGGAGCAGTCTCCAGATGACCCCTCCTTCAGTTTCTTTCCCACGATTTGTCTCAATATTTGCTCCCATGAGTATTTTGTTACTCCTTCTAAGAAGGACCAAAGCACCCACACTTTGGTCTTCATTGTTCATGAGCTTCATGTGGTCTGTGACTTGTATCTTGGGTCTTGTGAGCTTTTGGGCTAATATCCAATTATTAGTGAGTGCATACCATGTGTGTTCTTTTGTGATTGGCTTACCTCACTCAAGATGATATTTTCTAGTTCTATCCACTTGCCTAAGAATTTCTCGAATTCATTGTTTTTTAATAGCTGAGTAATACTTCACTGTGTAAATGTACCACACTTTCTGTATCCATTCCCCTGTTGAAGGACATCTGGGTTCTTTCCAGCTTCTGACTATTATAAATAAGGCTGCTATGAACATAGTGGAGCATATGTCCTTGTTATAAGTTGAAGCATCTTCTGGGTATATGCCTAGGAGTGGTATAGCTGGGTCCTCAGGTAATACTATGTCCAATTTTCTGAGGAACTCCCAAACTCACTTCCAGAGTGGTTGTACCAGCTTACAATCTCACCAACAATGGAGGAATGTTCTTCTTTCTCCACATCCTCGCCAGCATCTGCTATCACCTGAGTTTTTGATCTTAGCCATTCTAACTGGTGAGAGGTGGAATCTCAGGGTTGTTTTGATTTGCATTTCCCTGATGTCTAAGGATGCTGAACATTTCTTTAGGTGCTTTTCGACCATTCAAGTTTCCTCAATTGAGAATTCTTTGTTTAGTTCTATACCCCATTTTTTAACAGGGTTATTTGATTGTCTGAAGTCCAATTTCTTGAGTTCTTTGTATATATTGGATATTAGCCCTCTATTGGATGTAGTATTGGTAAAGATCTTTTCCTAATTGGTTGGTTGCTGTTTTGTCCTATTGACTGTGTCCTTTGCCTTACAGAAGCTTTGCAGTTTTATGAGGCCCCATTTGTCAATTCTTGATCTTAGAGCATAAGCCATTAATGTTCTGCTCAGGAACTTTTCTCCCATGCCCATGTGTTTGAGGCTTTTCCCTCACTTTCTCTTCTATTAGTTTCAGTGTATCTGGTTTTATTTGGAGGTCGTTGATCCACTTGGACTTAAGCTTTGTACAAGCAGATAAGAATAGATCAATTTATTTATATGTATTTTAGATTATTTATTTATTTATTTATTCATTTATTTGTTTGTATTTCCTTTTGTGTGTACAAGTAGAGGCCAGAGATTGATGTCATGTGTCCTCATCAATAACTCTTCACCTTATTTTATTTTATTTTATTTTATTTGTGAGACAGGGTCTCTCATTGAACCTGGAGCTCACTGATTTAACTAGATTGGCTAACCAGTAAGCGCCAAGGATCTTTCTGTCTCTCCTTCTCTAGAACTGATTTTACCAGTATATATAACTGTACCAGGCTCTTTATCTGGATGCTGGGTATCTGAACTAATGTTCTCATGCTTGCATGGCAAGTGTTCTACTAATGGAGCTTCCTCCCCAGCCTCTATTCATTCATTTCCCTGTAGTACTAGGCATCAAGCACTAAGCTTTTTCCTCTGTTGGCTTTCAGTGTGCTTGCATCTTGCCATTCCAGTTGCCATTCTTTTTGGCTCCTATATTCTTTTCTATGTGAACTCAACCAGAAGCTTTTAATCATCCTCTATTTGAATAGACTAGCTCTGTAGATGTGTTCTACCTAGCGCTTCAGCATATCAGATTGTTCCCTGTTTTTTTTCTCAGTCTACTTTCCACCTGCTCTCAGGGAGATCAGAGTCCAGTCCCGGGCAATAAAGTTATCAAGAAACAATCTCTCTGCCCTGGGAAGGGCACCTGGTTACAGCTTCCCCCACTCCTTTCCTTTATCTCACTGTCCTTGTTTCTTTTCTCCCTCCTTCTTTGTCACTATAGAAGGTATCTTATTTTTAAATCAACTTTATGGTGGTATAATTGACACACAATAAACTAAAATACTTGAAGCAACAATGTGATAAGTTCTTATGCATGTGTGTGTACACAAACCCAGCACCACAGTCAAGATAATGAACTTATCCATCAGTCCTCAAGGTATCTGTGTTTCTCTGTTATTTCTTCTGCTTTTTCCTTACTATAGTTTACATCTTATGTAAACACATCTATATACTATGAACCATTTACAACTTCTGATATCTTTTTTTAAATTAATCATTCCATTCGTTTACATATCAAATGATATCCCTCTTCCTGGTTACTCCCTCTACCAATCCCCCATCCCATGATATCTCACTTCCTGGTTACCCCTCTACCAATCCCCCATCCCACATCTGACCTTCCCCCTCCCCTTTGTCTGTATGAGAGTGCTTCCCCCCACACTCTTCCACTCCACTGCTCCTACACTGGAGCATCAAACCTTCCCAGAACCAAGGGACTCTCCTCTCGTTGCTGTCAGGCAAGGCCATCCTCTCCTACATATGTATCTGGAGCCATGGATCCCTCCAGGTACAATCCTTGGTTGGTGATCTAGACTCTGGGAGAACTGGGTGGTCAGGCCAGCCTATGTTGTTCATCCAACAGGATTGCAATCCCCCTTTGCTCCTCCAGTCCTACCAGCTACTCTATCAGGTTCTCTGAGCTCAGTCTGATGGTTGATTCCAAACATCCACATCTGCATTGGTCAACAACTTCTGATATCTTTTATTCAACACAGTGTTTTGTGGTCCTGGCTGCTGCTGCTTCTTCCTATTCTTCTTCTTCTTCTCCTCCTCCTCCTCCTCCTCCTCCTCCTCCTCCTCCTCCTCCTTCTTCTTCTTCTTCTTCTTCTTCTTCTTCCTGGTTATCGAGACAGGGTTTCTCTGTATAGCCCTGGCTGTCCTGGAAGTCACTCTATAGATCAGGCTGGCCTCGAACTCAGAAATCTACCTGTCTCTGCCTCCCAAGTGCTGGGATTAAAGGCGTGCGCCACCACTGCCCGGCAGGCTTCTTCATTTTTAATGTCAAGCATTATTTTATTGTTTGGATATACCACAATTTTGTTGTTGTTATGGTTGGTTGTATGGCTGTTTTGGTTTTGGGGTATCACAAAGCAAGCCTCTGGAAGCATTTAAGTAACATCTTTGTATGGATGTAGCTTTTAATTTTTCTGAGGTTAATGTCTACAGGAATGGCTAGATCACATGGGAGGTGTCATAGTTTGCATCTGAAATGCCTGCCACAGACTAAAACGTTGGACATGTACTCCACAGGTAGTATTAGTCTGGAAGACAATGGAAACTTTAGGAGGTGATACTTAGCTGGAGGAAGTAGCTCCTTTTGTATGTGACTTTTCTCTCCATTTCTTGTCTGTCATAAGAACAGTCTCCTCCCTCCACACACTCCAGCTGTCATGACATTCTTTGTCTTCAGGGTCTCAGAGTGAACAGAGGTTAGCAATGTGGACTGAGACTTCTGAAGTGAGGACTCAAAGTAGGCTTTTCTTCCCTTAGTTGTTTATGGCAAGGGCTCTGATCAAGCTGATCTTGAGCTTGCAGTCCTGCCTCCATCTCCCATGTGCTAGAGTTACAAGCGTGTGCCCACTCTCCTTGCCTCACACGTTTTGACATAAACATTTAAAAAAATCTCATCCTGTCATCTTGTTAAAAATCTAAGATATGGTCATTGAGTTTGCTCCTGCTCATTTCCATTCAGATGCTTTTAGTTCTGCTTCGTCCCCTGAAGGAACATTTTTTTTTTTTTTTTCTGGGAGTCTTGCTGTCCACATCCTGACAGGAAGAAAGATTTTCTAAAACGACACATGCACCCCTCCATTTGTTGATTAGACTTAAAAAAAATGGACTCCAAGAAATACCACTTTATCCACAAATCGCATGCTGGGACTACGAAGAGGCTGGAACTCTGAGGTCAGTCATAGTGATTGCTTTTTCTCTGGAAAGAGACTTCTCATAGTTTTGACGACTTGTCAGATCGCCTTGTGGGGAAAACTGGAATCCAGACAACTCTGATGGGCAGGACCATGCCTTGAGCAGGTCTACTCACGTATGCATCCCTCCTGGCTCTCTATTCAAATCTAACCCTCCTGTTAGGACATTGAAGATGCACTTGGTACACCTCTATATCTCTGCCCCTCCCTCTTCTCAATGTGGTCACACTGCATAAGCCACCTTTTTCTGTTTATTACTATTAACTGTTTGTTTAACGTGGTTATCGAAGACTGGTAAACAAGCTGGACTAGTTAGAGGTACCATACTCCCACTCTGGCCCTGACAACTCCAGTAACACTGTTTTTCTTCTGATAGGCTGTCAGACCAAAGAGTAGCTATTTACCAACAAAACATGGTTGAAGATTGGACTTTACAGTACCTTGTGGCTCTGTACCTGGCATTCCTTTCTGTGTTTCCTATTCTCTTTTCTTGGTGAGTGATGGGTGAGATACTTCCAGAGGGGCCTATACTCTCTCATTCATAGAAGGGTCTTTACTACCGGGAAGGGAATTTTTAAAATCATATTTGCTGAGTTCTAGTGAGCTTAGCCCATTGTTTCTGGTGTTTTCTCTGAGTCCTGAATAGCAGTTGAAGGTAAGGATTGGCGCTCTCGTTACTATCTGGGACAAAGTTCAGCAGAGATTTTAAGGAGTGCTCTCTGCACGCAAATCATTGCCAGGCTGGCTAGTGCTAAGTGGCTGTGTTTGAACTACGACATTCAAACCCCAGTAACACAATTAAAGCTGCAAACGATCAGCTGAGATTAGAAGGATTCAAAGGGTAATTGCTTTAGAGCGAGCTGTATTGCTTGGAGTATCAGGGACTACGGGTGGAACAGGAATTAATTATATTGGGATACTTGTTTATTTTTATAGAGACTTTTAAAATTATTTGGAATTGGCCAAGTCATGCCTTTTCTCCAATACATTTGGGTTTTGTTAACTGCTGACGGTTTGTCTGCCAACTGCAATTACTTCCATTCTTGGAAACCATGAAGGCACACAACCATACTCACCATAAATCGGTGTGATAAATCCTTTTATTGCCTTTGTAATAATGATGCTGAAGTTTGTAGAGTGCTCATAACATTTTTCAAAAATGCTTTCACATCTGTTATCTTGGTGTATCTTTGCAGCAATCTCATGAGATGGCTCAGGCTTCTCACTTCAGCCTAGAGAAGACAAAGGTACAGAAGATCAAAAATACAGAACAGGTCAGTGTCAGAGCTCTTGCAGCCCACAATACCTGCTCCTCACCCAGGATGCTTGTTCTGTTGTACTGGGAAATAGCAGCTTGTTTGCCAATTAGACAGGGCTGGGTACTACCACCACCTTGGAGTGAGAAAGTCACTGATGAGGTGTAAGTAGAAGGTGAATTGGCCATTTAACCTGAAGGTGGGGAAAGTGAACCATGTCAATCAATGGTGAAGTAGTGAAAGTACCTTCTGGTGAGGCTCTGGAATAAGCCCCAGGGAATGGCCTTTGGCTTAGAATTAGTAACTTTGTCTTATTCCTGCCTTTTCCTTTCATGGTTTTGCATCTGTCAAGTGAATGTGCCCTAAACACCTTAGTTTCCTCTCTAAGCTGTAAGTCTATCTAATCATGACCTTAACCAGTGTTAACATTAAGGCCAAATGAAACAGTGAATGTACTTGAGCCAGAGAAATCTGAGACACCCTGTTCCCTGACATTTTTCTGCTTGACATGCACTTGTTTGTGACATTATCAAAGGCCAGCCACCATGGCAGCTGCTTCTCACCACATTTCGCCTCTATGCTTGTTTTAGTAAAGGTTTCTGTTGTTGTCGTAAAACACCACAATTAGGACGGCTTATAAAATAAAACGTTTAATTTGCGGCTCACTGTTTCGGAGAGCTAATGTTCATGACTATGATTTTGGGGAGCGTGGCAGCAGGAGGTATAACCCTACATCAGTAGCTGAGAGCTTATATCTTGATCTACAAGGTAGAGAGAGAGAGAGAGAGAGAGAGAGAGAGGGAGAGGGAGAGGGAGAGGGAGAGGGAGAGAGAGAGAGAGAGAGAGAGAGAGAGAGAGAGAGAGAGAGAGCAAGCTTTGAAATCTGGAAGCCTGTCGCCCCAGTGACACACTTCTTCCGTTAAGACCACACCTCCTAATCTTCATCCATCTTACATAGTTCCACCAACTCGGGATGATGCATTCAAACATATGAGCCTATGGGTGCTATTGTCATTCAAACCACTGCCATGTTCTTAGGAGTGTTTAACAAAATGTTCCATGGATTATGACAGAACAGGTTAATAGGATTTCAAAATTTTTGCACAACAGACAGAGGTAGATGAATACAGGCGAATTCAAACAGCACCCAAGAGATCGCCTTCCATCTCTGTAGCGCACATAAAACCAAGCTTCTGTGGCAATTCTGAGAGTACCATCCTGCTTTAGCGTTTATTCTGAGAATGGAGTTTCCATACAATACTTTCTTCTGATTGTAAAGTCACAACCCATAGAAACAAAACTTCCAGATTTCCCAGACTACTTTGGTGCAGTCTATTGTGGAGTAATCGCCCAATAGAAATCACCATTCTGTGCATTACATGGGATAAAAATGGAAAGTGAAGTTGCCTTTAAGTCAACCCACAGAAGTCAGTAAAAAGTCCACAAGTGGGGAGAAAGTCGATGCACAAGAGCACTGGCTGTGTTTGGATCCTCAGCACAGAAAATGCTGAGCACTGCCACAAACACTGGGAACTCTGGCACCTTGGCAGGAAGAGACAGGAGGCTTGCTGAGACTTGCTGAGGCTGGCTGAGGCTTGCAAGGTGCCAGATGAGCTTCAGGTTCAGGGAGAAACCCTGTTTCAATGGAATGAGGTAGAGAATAGGAAAGCAGAATCAACCAAATCTACCTTTCTCTTCTCCATAGGCACCTACATCTGTGTAGACATGTGGGTGTCCACTACATAAACACACACAAAATACACAAAGATATACACACACTCTGAAAAACTCAGCAGTCAATCTCCTACCTCAAAGAGAAATTAGGAAAACAACCTGATTTATTACAGCTAAAAGCAAATCAAATACTTGAGGCAGGATTTCTCTCAGCAGCACAGGCTAGCCTCCAACTTCGGCTCTTTTTGCCATAGCTTACCATGTGCTGGTTTTATAGAAATGGGCCATCATGTCCAACAAGGGAGAAGATTGTAGCAGGAACTTATCAAAAGACATACAGAAGCCACAGATATGGTTTAAAGACCAGCAATTACCATAGAAATGCAAATTAAACTCACAATGTGATATCTTCTACTTGTTAGAATTATTTTTTGTTGCTAAAAAGAGGAAAGAAAACAATTGACGGAGAGGATGTGGAGAAAAATAAACACACTGCTGGTGGGAATATAATTAATATATCCAACATGAAAAACAATGTGGAATTTCCTCAAAAATTAAAAATAGAACTTTTAGGCTTGGGGGAGGGGCAGCTCAGTGGCAGAGCACCCGTGAATGGTATGCAAAAAGACATTCTGGGTTGAGCCTAGGACAGAACACAGGATTGCTTATCCAAAGCAATGATATCAATCCAGAAGCCAGCTTTCTGCTCTATGTTCATTGCAGCAATTTTTCATTCTAGGCTAGATATGGAATCAACATATGTGTTCCATCATAGATGAATGGAAGAGGAAAACAGGTATAAACAGAATTCTATCATCTTTCAAAAGAAGAAAATCTGTTCAATTTTCAACAGCAGAGGGGAGTCTGGAGGACATTATGTTAAGTGAATAAACCAAGCCCAAGAAGGCCAATGTCACATGATTTTGTTTACACATAGAACCTAAAAGAACTCATAGAACTCAGAAGTAGAATATAGAAAGGAGGTTATGAAGGGCTGGAGGGGTATTTTTGGGAAGCGTGATCGAGAAACATGTCTAAGGATGCAAAAATTTAGTTAGAGAAGAGAATAAGTCCAAAGATTTTTGTATGATATGGTCCCTCTCTCCCTCCCTCTCTCTCTCCCTCTTCCTCTCCCACTGCCTTCTTTGGTTTCTTTTTGGAGACAGGGCTCTGTGTGGCCCTGACTGCCTTGAAACCTGCTTTTTAGACCAGGCCAAGAACTTAGAGATTTGCCTGCCTCTCCCTCCTAAGTGGTGGAATTAAGGGTGTGCCAGGTAATTTTCAAAAGACATTAAGAAAATAGATTGGCTCAGTTGCTGAGAGCTCCCTGATGTCCAGGTTAGTTGGGGTTGGTCCTCCTGTGGGGTTCTTATTCCCTTTCAGGACTTTAAGTCCTTCCCCCAACTCTTCCATAAGAGTTCTGATCTCCATCCAATGTTTGGCTATGGGTATCTGCATCTGTTTCAGTCAGCTGCTAGATACGGCCTCCCAGAGAATAGCTATGCTACCCTCTTGTCTGCAAGCATAATAGAGTAGCATTAATAATGTGATGGATTGGTGTTTGCCCATGGGATAATTTTCATGTTGGGCTGGTTATTGGTTGGCCATTCTTTCAGTCTGTGCTCCATCTTTGTCCCTGCATTTCTTTTAGAGAAAGATAGGACAAATTTTGGTTCAAAGGTTTTGTGAGTAGGTTGGTATCCTTATCCCTCCACTGAGGGTCCTGCCTGGCTACAGAAGGTATTGTCTTTAGATTCTATATCCCCACTGTTAGGCATCTTTACTAAGGTCACCCACATCAACCCTTGGGAGCTCCCCGGGTATCCGGTTTCTGTCTCTACCTAGAGATCTCCCCATTCCCTTCATTCTCTGGGTACTCTGGGTCTCTTTCTTAACTCTCTGCATACCTGATTTCATCTACATTCCCCTCCCCATCCCTCCTCCCACCCACTTCTCTCCCTCCCTCTCCATCTTATGACTATTTTGTTTCTCCTTCTAAGTGTGATTCAAGCATCCTCCCTTGGTCCTTCCTTGTTTAACTTCATTGGCTCTGTGGGGTATATCATGGATATTCTGTACTTTATGGTAAATATTCACTATCAGTGCGTACATACCATGCATGTCCTTTTGAGTCTGGCTAACTTCCCTCAGGATGATTTTTTTTCTAGTTCCATCCATTTGTCTGCAAAATTTATGATGTCCTTGCTGGTCTTGAACAAGGCCCCCAGCACATACTTAGCAGATGTGCATCTCAGTTTCTCTGTGAGCCCCCCCCCCCCCCCACCAGCAACTGGAATGGAGGTTCTCCCTAAAGCCTGACTGAGGTATCCATTCTCCAGCAGGTCTGCCTTGTATGGCCTCAGTGAGAGAGGATGTTCCTACCCTGGCACACACTTGATATGTCAGGGTAGGGGAATACCAAGGAAGGTCCACCCTCTCAGAGGAGAAGGTGAGGAGGGTGAGGGAGGGTCTCTGTGAGAGCTGATCAGGAAGGGGATAGCATTTGATGTAAATAAATAAATTAATTAGAAAAGAAGGTAGATTGAAAATTACTTCTTTAATGGCTGGAGAGCTGGCACAAGTGATTAAGAGTAATAGTTGTTGATACAGAAAGTATTGGTTTGCTTCCCATCACTCCCATCACTGTGCTCAACTGATGCTTAACCCCGATTCAGGGAATCCAATGCCCTCTTCTGGTCTCCTTGGGCAGCAGGCATGCACGTGATCACATCTGTACACAAAGACACAACGTGCAATTGCATATATACACACAGGCACAATGCTCATGCACAGAAGATACAAATAAGTTATAAATCTCAAGGAAATTGTGCATTTTTAAGATGTGTGTGTCTGTGTTTTCAGGTGTATAGTTGCCATAGCTTGTGCAAGGAAGAACTGGCTTTTGCCTTGCACCTTGCTTAAGGCAAGGTCTTCCTTGTTTCTGCTGTGCTGCGGACTCTAGGCTTGATTGCCTGCAAAATTGCAGGTAAGTCTCCTATCTTTGCCTCACATGTCTTTTCGGATGCTGGGATTGCAGGTGCATGTGACTACATCTGTCTTTTTTGTCTTTTAAGTAGTTTCCAGTGATCAAACTCAGGTGATCAGGCTTGTGCTATCTTCTCAGTAATCTTGTCAACCTGAAAAGTAGGTTTCAAACTTGCTCACCATAAAAAAATAAGTTAGTGGGGGTAACTATGTATATTAATTAGCTCAAAGTAGATACTCCACAAGATATATCTATTTCAAAACATGTTATACTTTATAAACACCTATACATTTCACGTGTCAGTTAAACTCACTGAGTTGAAAGACTTCAGAGACATGACTCAATTCATCTGTCCCCAATGGCTACCTTTAATGGCCTTTTTACTCAGTGCTTCAGAATCAATGTGCCAGTCTTTTCAACAGGCTCTGCATCTGGGTTCATAGGGTCAGAAGTGCCAGCGAATAGGACGAGTGCAGAAGAAGTTGCTTCCACTGAGAGTTATGAAATGACTAGTGAGCATGGCTGCCAGGGTCCAGTCTGTTTGGATGTGGATCCTGGATACATCACTTGTTACCTGGAAACTGTTGAACCTCTCTGGGTCCGAAGTGGTCATAATGGAGAATGAAGAATGTTCTAACCTTTAACTAAAATATTTTTTTTTGGAAAAGATCTAGCACAAAACATAGCCAAGACTTGACAAGTGATGTCCCCAGCATTCTGAGTTCCATTTTATAATAGGTCAAGACCTTTTCCTGACCAAAATCTCACTTTTCCTCCAAGCATCATAATCTAACACTTTCTTTCTTTCCTTCTTTCCTTCTTTCCTTCTTTCCTTCTTTCCTTCCTTCCTTCTTTCCTTCCTTCCTTCCTTCCTTCCTTCCTTCCTTCTTTCTTTCTTTCTTTCTTTCTTTCTCTCTCTCTCTCTTTCTCTCTCTCTCTCTCTCTCTCTCTCTCTCTCTCTCTCTCTCTCTCTCTCTTTTTGTTTTTGTTTTGTTTTTCGAGACAGGGTTTCTCTGTGGAGCCCTGGCTGTCCTGGAACTCACTCTGTAGACCAGGCTGGCCTCAAACTCAGAGATCCACCTGCCTCTGCCTCCCAAGTGCTGGGATTAAAGTTGTGTGCCACCACCGCCCAGCTTTTTTTTTCTTTCTTTTTTTAAATTGGATATTTTATTTACATTTCAGATATTGTCTCCTTATCCCATTTCCCCCCTGCCCAGGAACCCCCTATCCCATCTTCCCCCTCCTGCTTCTATGAGGATGTGCCCCACCCACCCCTCCCACTCCCATCTCCCCATCTTTGAATTCCCCCACACTCAGCGTCTAGCCTTCATGGGACCAAGGATCTTGTCTTCCACCTACGCCTAACAAGGCCATCCTCCCCTACATATACAGCTGGAGCCATGGGTCCCTCCCTATGTGCTCCCAGGCTGGTGGTTTAGACCCTGGGCTCTCTGGTTGGTTGGTACTGTTGCTTTCCTCATGGGACTGCAAACCCTTTCAGCTCCTTAAGCTCCTTCTCTCTAACTCCTCCACTGGGAACCCCATGATCAGTTCAATGGTTAGCTGTGAGCATCCACCTCTGAATATGACAAGACTCTGGAAGACTTCTAAGGAGACAGCTATATCAGGCTCCTGTCAGCATGCACTTCCTGATATCCACATCAGCGTCTACCTTTGGTGACTGCACATGGGATGGATACCCAGGTGGAATGGTCTCCAGATGGCTCAGCAGTTAAGAGCACTGACTGCTCTTCTAGAGGTCATGAGTTCAAATCCCAGCAACCACATGGTAGCAAACAATCTAACCCTTTCTTAACAACTACAAGTGAGTGTGGATTGTTCATCTTCTTAGAATCTTCACTGTATTCCTGGCTTAAGGGACGTTTGACATCCATCGTGTCTTATATGATCAGAGACTGAGTCTAATAGTTTGTTTTTGACAGGAGTCGTTTGAACATGAGAGTGTGCCTACTGTTTGTTCACAAATGAACTTCCACACTTGACACCAGAGAACACAAGCCTTTTTCTTTTGCAGTTGGTTTCAGCTGCTTGTCTCCTGCCTTCAGAATGCCATTGTTATGGTGACATTTGTCCTTATGTTAGTTAAACCTGGTAGGATGGCTCTTCACTTATGAACACCCATACATGTAATAGCATACACTTGCTTGGAATAGGGACTGAGCTCATTTTCAGTGTGCACATTTCTGAACATCTGGGAGGACACACTTCTAAGAGAGGAACTACACAAGGGCAAGTACCCCTTCTGGTTGAGTAGGCATTGCCAGGTGCTCACAAACCTGCAGACACAATTAATGTTACCATGAGAATCTATGCAGACTCTGAGTCATTGTGACCATGTACCTATGTTACAGTCTCACTTTCAACATTTTGCAAATCTAATGATGCCATATATCATTATTGTTTGAATTTTTGGATTATTAGTAAGTTCGAACACTTTTATATTTATTTCTATATATCCCTTATATATGTTTCCTGTTCTATAAATTGTGTTTCAGTTGGGCTATGCCCTACTATTGATTGAATGGTATTCTTTATATGTCTTCTGGATGTATAAGACCAAAAACATATATGTATGCCTATATGCTCTGGATTAATTTTATCATTGTAATCTGTCTAATCTATGTACTGTATTTTCATATGCTTTATTGTATCTTTGTAGGAGGGTGTTGTATTTAACAAGGTCAAATTCATCATGTTTTTCTTTGTAGTTTGAAATTCTTGTGTGATTCTCACTCCTGGAGACTGGGTACCTCTAATAACCAGGAAGCATAGGCAATATGGGGAAAAAAGTGGATTTTATGCAAAGAATTATGGCAGGAGTTCCCTTGGAAGGATTGACTCTTAAGTTCTCACTTTAACTCATCATAGCAAAACTGCAAGCAAATGCATAGGGAGGGAGGGACTTGATACTCTGTTTTCTTAAGTAGTAACATCTTGCATACTCACAGTACGATATGATCAAAATCAGGAGGTGTGCCTTCATTCAACCTACATAATTTATTCAGTTTGTATCATTGGTTCTTGCGATCTTGGATGTCTGTGTTTGTATAGTGAGTCTCCTGAATTTTAATCACTGGCATAGACTCCACCATCCACCTCTGTAATCAAATCACAGAGTTATTTCATGACCACAGGCCCTGATCCTGCCCAGTTGTCGCCCACGATTTTGTTTCAAGTATCTCAAGACATTGCTGCTAAAAACAATTATATTTTTGGTGACTTTAAAATAGTATGTTCAACTTTAGTTTTTAAATACATCAACATCTTTTGTATTCATGAAATATTAGTATCAGGTTTCCTGGGGTTGCTCAAATCCCTAAATGCTGAAAAATTCTCTCTCTCTCTCTCTCTCTTTTTTTTTTTTTTTTTAAAAAAATGGTGTAGTATTGACATAGAACCAACGTATATATTCCTTATATACTCTGACATCTCTGGATGGCTTCAAATACTTAATATAATGCATATGCTGTGTATTAGTTTTTAAATATGTTTCTTGGAGAATAACAGCCAATCTGTACATGGTCAGTACAGATAAAAGCATTAAAATATTTTAAGCCCCAAATAGTTGTATTTCTATGTACTGGCAAATCTTTCTATCCTTGACATACAGTTTCTGATACAAGTAGCTTAAAAAAGGAGATGTTTATTTTGGCTCATGGCTTAGAGAGTTACAATCCTTTGTGGTGAGGAAAGTCTGGCAGATAGGGTTCCATTACATATATGTTATGTTACCTAACAACAGTTGGGAAACAGAGACACAGGGCTGGCAGTGCAGCTGTCCTAGAACACTGAAGCCCTGCTCCTTAGGCCCCATGTTTGCCACCTAGGCATTATGTCCCAAAGGTCACATGTTCAGATACAAATGTCTGTGCTGGTGAGGGGATAATTAATAGATTTGCACATTGCCGATATGGAGGAGCGACAGTACACACTGTATGCAAAGCTGAATGAACACAGCCTCTGGAATCTGGTTTGCAACACTGCAGGATGACTTTGAGTCACTTTTTCTAGCCTTGTTGGTGAGGAAATGGGAGAGGCTGTACTTGAAATACCGTGTAGCCTTGCTGAACAACGACCAATATGTGTCTTGAGAGTGATAATACAATCAAGGCTTTCTTCTCAGACACCAAGCTCATTATTCTGATTTTCCTCCATAGAAGTAGGAATCAGAATTGCTACTGCCTTTGTCTCTACTTGCCATCTTAGCTTATGGGGCAATTTATTTTGGCAATTCTTTAGTTCCTTTATGTCTTCTTCCTTTAGTTTCTTCCTGAGTAGGAGGAATACCTGCCACAGAAGCTTTTTAAGTCCATCACCAGGGCCTTATATCTCCCCTTTCTTTATGTCTCACACATTTTCTGTTTCATCTGCAGTTTGCGGGGAAGCTGCTAGCCTTGACTGCCTGACTGGCTGGGAAAATCCTCCCTGTGCCTGCGGTGACAAGCTGGGTGCCCTTTTAAGAGAACTGCCACAGAGGTGTGATGGCTCCTGATCCAAGCATAGAAGACCAAGTGAGGAGAGTCCGCTGCATCCTTCCAGGGGAAGAAGCTATTCTGGGATACAACCAGTCCAGTCATCTCATTAGCATAATCTCAGGAATTAATGGCTTGATTGATGTCCCACGTTTCCCTGCAGTTTTCTATAAATGATAACGTATTAAAACGAGATGGAGGAAAGAAAACATGACACGACATATATTATTTAGGTGTTTGCAGAGAGGCTGACACACAAACACACACAATTTATCAACAGTCGTTTTTTGCATGGTGTTCTGAGCCTGCAGCCGCCAAGAAGTGGAATTAATTTCATAGCAGGTGATTCTAGACTATTTCACATGAGCCATCTGTCGCTTCTTCATTTACCTCTCTGCTGTTACAATAATTAATCATTTCAGGCATAGGCTTGGCACAGGAAGCTCTATCCTGGCCGAGAGCACTACAAGAGGGAATAGCAGTGAATTGCTAGCTCTGAAGCTGTGGGTTTCTGTGAAGCAAGAATGTTCATATTTTTTTTTCTCACTTGCTTTTGTCTCTGACACTGTGTCTCAGGAGTTGGGGGCAGCTTCATAGCCTATTGCTGCAATAATACATGTTCGTTTTGTGCAGCAAAAGAAACTGAGTTTTGGGAAGTCTCATCAAATGCTTGGCTTTTCATAGCTAATGGTAGAGAATAGGAACCCAAACTTAGGTTGATCAAATTTTTATCCTTAGTCTTCTGGTAGATTTGAACCTGAAGTACCCCACAGGTTCATATTTTGAATGTGCTTTACTTTCTTCCTAGATTTGACAAAGTACTTGGCAAAAGTAACTTAAGGAAGGAAAGATTTGTTTTCGCTCATGGTTTGAGGGTACAGATCATCTTGGCAGGAAAGACATGGCAGTGGAGGTGTTAGGAAGATGACCACATCTGTCCACAGTCAGGAAGCAATGAGTGATAAATATTGATGCTTGGTTTGCTGTCCCTCCCCTCCCCCACATCCTTTTGTTCAGTATAGGAGGTGGGACTATGGGATGATGCAACCCACATTCAGGGTCCACCTTTCTTTATTAAACTTTATGGTAATGGCCTAAAAGTTTGTCTCTTAGGCATTTTTTAAATCCAGTTGTGATGGTTTGAATGAGAATGGCCCCCAGAGGCTCATATATTTGAATGTTTGGTCCCAAATTGGTAGAACTGCTTAAAAATTCAGAGATGGGGCCTTGATAGGGAAAGGGCTTTGAAGTATCAAAAACTCATACAATTACAGGTCATTGCTTTACAGATCAGATGTAAGCTTTCAGCTACTGCTCGATGCCATGACTGACTCTGTCTGCCTGCTACCATGTTCCCCACCGTGATGGACATGAACTCACCCTCTGGAACCGTATGCTCCCATAAGCTATTTCTTCTACAAGTTGCCTTGTTCATGGGACTTTGTCATAGCAATAGAAAAGTAACCAAGTCAGAAGCAAAGATGAAAGTAAAGATTAAACCCCAAAGCCACAGTGCTATTTTGAAGACTGGAAAGCTTTCAGGATGCAGGTTTTAACAAGTAGGGATGGTGTGTTCAAGTCTCATTCTTGCTCTGGTCTATGCTACATAAATGGCTGCTGCCTCATATCCCCTCTGCCATAGGTGAGCCATTTCCGTGGCTATGCTTTTTCTATCACGAAAGATTAAAATCTCCCTGAAACCACAAGCCAGTTAAAACTTTTCATCTTGAAGGTGTTTCTGTCAGGCATTTTGTCTCAGCAATGAAGAAAGTCACAAGTGCATCCTTCTAGCCTTGATCTGAATGATGTCTGTAGGCATATATTTTTAACAACCTACTTTAATAAGGGTTCATCCTCTCCTCTAGCCCATGACCCACCAAAAGTAGTGGAAAAGAAAGCTGATTAGGATATGGGGAAATAGTTCTTTGGGGTGAAATTCAGGCTTTATTGTTCTCAATCCAGTCCGCTAGCACACACCACACATGAATCAGCAAGGGTAGTTTAATCCAGCAGAAACCTCGAGGCTCACCAATCAGCCTGAGACCATGGAAGTAGCAAGAAGTCACAGGGATCTCACAGGAAGTTCCTTGGTAAGTTTCTCTTTATGAAATCACTGTAAGTGAAGCTCAGTAACACAATGCAAGGTAAATCAATAATATGCCTATTTTCAGGGAAGAATAGCGAGGTGGAGCAAAGTGAACCGGTGCATGAGCTCCCATTGTCTGTGGGGTCGTATTTATATTCTTTCTAAACATCATGTGTCCTTTCACATGTTTGCTATAGCAAAGCATCCTTTCACCTGTGTCTGCTTCAGCAAAATATTCTTTTTGTGTCTATTTTAGCAAAACGTTCTTTCACCTCTCTGTTCCAGCAAAATATCATTATAAGCCGAGTCTCCAAAGAAACCAGAAATTTCTACTTTAAAACTCTTCCATAGAAGAAAATGAATTTCACTAGAAATAAGAGGATAACAAGGCAGATTCTGCAAGTCTTTCACTTAATAGTTTAGAAGTCAAAACATTGTCATGAAGGCATGTGAGTCACTGTTCCACTGTGCTTGATGAAACAGTGGGAGGAAGAAAGAGCCAGGGTAGCTTCTTGACTGAGATACATTCGTCTACTAGAATGTATTCATGTATTTATTAATGATGCATACTTATAGACTGATTAATTGGTTCATGCCAGACATAGGGCCAAGTGCCAAAGATATTATGGGGAAGTTCTTGCACTCACATGGCACTGATGCTTTAGTAGGAAGGTATGAAATGAATTGTTAAACAGATTGAAGTTGCGATATGTGTTACATGAGAAACAAAGAGAAGAGGTGGAGGAAGCTTGGTTGCTGTTGTCCCTTTCCCCATGCATGGACATGTGTGTATGGGATCGTCCCAGAGGAGGAGGCTATGTTATGTTTGGATGTAAAATGCATCTTGTAGAGTTATGTGTCTGAATACCTGGTCCCCAACTGGTGACATTATTTTGGGAAGTTGTGGAACCTTTAGGGGGTGTGAGACCTCTCTGGAGGAAGTGGATCTGTGGGAGGCAAACCTCAGGATTTGTAATCAGGCTCTAATTCCCTTCCCATCTCTGCTTCAAAAATCAGCCCAGACATGAGCAAGAAGCTTGATACTCTTGAGATCACACCTTAGCCTGTCATGATGAGTTATACCCACATACCATGATCCAAATTAAACCCTCAGTCTGTCTTTCTTTCTTTCTCCCTTTCTCCCTTTCTTTCTTTCTTTCTTTCTTTCTTTCTTTCTTTCTTTCTTTCTTTCTTTCTTTTGGTCAGTTATTTGGTCACGTTAATGAAAAAAATAACACATAAAGACTAAATCTAGAATTGTACCTGCAGGATGGAGCTGAGAACATGACACATGGGAAGAAGGGAGTCTGACACAGGGCCCTTCATAGAATAAAGCTCTGGACCGTAAAGACCAGCATGGCAGGGAAGATGTAGGCCAGTGGAACCTGGTCAGGAAGGGGAGAGAAAGAAACACAAGACATTGTTCCATACTTTCTCATGGGTCATGGTAGAAAGCTGACTGTAAAAAAAACAGAAAACCACTGACGGGGCTGTAAGAGAATCTAATAAGTATTTTGTCATTTCCATTTTCAAGATGCAGACACTGAGACACAGAGAAATAGTGGAACCTTTTGAGACACCCTACACAGTTAGGCGACAGAGTAGCTCCAACTTCAGAGGCCAATGTTCTAAACCAGGGTTCAGCAAACCATTACCAAAGGACCAATTCAAGTCTTTTGTCTTCCTTTTAAACATGGAGTGCTACTGTAAGATGTTCCTTCTGTGTCTACTCATTTCTGTCTTGTAGGACTGCATTCCTACCTAAAGAACTGGCCCTTTTGAACACACAACACATGGCCTCTGGGCCCCAAACATTTACTTTCTTGCACTTTCATAAAACCTACTGTCTCTTGCCCTAGTTGGTGAACCTCAGGTAGGAAGGCATTGTGTCCACTGGCTCCTATTGTCTCCCATGGTCAAGCAGTGACGGGTATTTAGCTAGAATTCAATCAGCACCTGCAGAGGAATAAGGAGTGGGAGGGGTTGTACAGAATACAGAAGAGAATGGGCCGCAGATTGAATGGGCAGGGTCAACTGCAGACTAGAGACATAGGTAGATGTGCACAGGGTATACTCACAATGAAGTAAATGATCTAGCTGGTCAAGAAAGCAGGGTATGCAGAAGGTAGGAGCAGGTGTTACACTGGAGTTCCCCTGGGGGTTGATTCAGAAGAGCCTTGAACGCCACCATCATTAAATGCTCAGGACCTTTAAGTGGCTGAGTTAGCAGTCAGAGAGGCACTGAAAGAGACCTGCTTTTCCAAGATGAAGATTGTAATTGGTTATTGATGTCCTATTTGTATGCTAATGCTGCTCAATAAAACAGCTAAACCATAATTAACGTTCCAGCTTCCTTTCAGGAAAGAAAAAAAAAAAGATAGACGCCCACGGAAAGGTCAATAGATTTCATATAGTAAATTATTAAATAATGGGAAACACAGGAAGTCAATTTCTGAACTATAATCTTTTCACGTTTTATTAACTATCATTTGTTACACGTGTCGACAGCATTTGCATTCTGCTTCTGCCATTTTCTTGCAAGCTCTGGAATTTTTGGATTAAGAGTCTGTGTTGGATGGCAGAATGTATTGTTTGTCAGAGTTCCTGAGTTTAAGAATGAAGAGTGTTACCTGTTGTTGTGTCAGTGTTCAGTCAATCCAGACAGCGGTACTCTGGCAGATGTTATATTCTATAGAAAACAGCATGAGCCGTGCTATGCTGGCAGTTATAAATAGCCGTGTAATGTTTGTGGTCCCCAGATCTCTTCCCAAGGAAAATCCTCATTCCTGTTATGAAAATTCTGCCAGAGCGAAGCTCTTGTTTGGGAGACCTGTGAGTGACAAAGGGGTGCCCGTGAGGGACTTGAGCTGTGAGAGAAGACTGAGACTGAGTCCTAGTTTTTCTTCTCAGTAGCTGTTAACTTTATCGTTAGTTCTCCTGTGCCTCATTTTCCTCAGGTAGAAAATGAGACATCAGCAGTATTTACTCTGCAAAATCCTGAAGTCGAGATAGGACAAGGTACATAAAAAGGCCCAGGATAGTGTCTAAAGATTTGGTGGGTGTTGGGCATCATGATAACTTGGGAAGGAAATTTTAAATTGCTTAAGTGTGACGATCCATGCCAAAGCTGACTGTATTGAAGAATTTATCAGCTTTTAATTCTCTTTTCTACCATCAACTAATTCATTAACAGTTTGCCTAACAAGGCTGCCCACTCTCCCCCTACTTATTTAATATAGTATTGGAAGTCCTAGCCAGAGCAATTAGGCAACACAAGGAGGTCAAAGGGATACAAATTGGAAAGGAAGAAGTCAAAATCTCACTATTTGCAGATGATATGATAGTGTACTTAAGTGACCCCAAAACTTCCACCAGAGAACTCCTAAACCTGATAAACAACTTTAGCAAAGTGGCTGGATATAAAATTAACTCAAGCAAATCAGTAGCCTTCCTCTACTCAAAAGATAAACTGGCTGAGAAAGAAATTATGGAAATGACACCCTTCAAAATAGTCACAGATAATATAAAATACCTTGGTGTGAACCTAACCAAGCAAGTAAAAGACCTGTATGACAAGAACTTCATTCCCCTGAAGAAAGAAATCGAAGCAGATCTCAGAAGATGGAAAGATCTCCCATGCTCATGGATTGGAAGGATTAATATAGTAAAAATGGCTATTTTGCCAAAAGCCATCTACAGATTTAATGCAATCCCCATCAAAATTCCCACTCAATTCTTCTCAGAGATAGAAAGAGCAATCTTAAAATTTATTTGGAATAACAAAAAACCCAGGATTGCAAAAACTACTCTCAGCAATAAAAGAACTTCTGGAGGAATCACCATCCCTGATTTCAAGCTGTACTACAAAGCAATAGTGATAAAAACTGCATGGTATTGGAACAGAGACAGGCAGGTGGATCAGTGGAATAGAATAGAAGACCCAGAAATGAACCCCCATACCTATGGTCACTTGATCTTTGACAAAGGGGCTAAAACCATCGAATGGAAAAAAGATAGCATTTTCAACAAATGGTGCTGGTCCAACTGGTTGTCAGCATGTAGAAAAAAGCAAATTGATCCATACTTATCTCCTTGTACAAAGCTCAATTCCAAGTGGATTAAGGACCTCCACCTAAAACCAGCCACACTGAAACTAATAGAAGAGAAACTGGGAAAAAGCCTGGAATACATAGGCACAGGGAAAAAGTTCCTGAACAGAACACCAATGGCCTGTGCTCTAAGACCAAAAATTGACAAATGGGACCTCATAAAGCTGCAAAGCTTCTGTAAAGCAAAGGACACAGTCAATAGGACAGAGCGGCAACCAACAGATTGGGAAAAGATCTTCACCAACCCTACATCTGATAAAGGGCTAATATCCAAGGTATACAAAGAACTGAAGAAATTAGACTCTAGACAATCAAAGAACCCTATTAAAAAATGGAGCACAGAGCTGAACAAAGAATTCTCAACTGAGGAAGTTCGAATGGTTGAGAAGCACCTAAAGAAGTGTTCAGGATCACTAGTCATCAGGGAAATGCAAATGAAAACAACACTGAGATTCCACCTTACACCAGTCAGAATGGCTAAGATCAAAAACACAGGTGACAGCACATGTTGGCGAGGATGTGGAGAAAGAGGAACACTCCTCCACTGTTGGTGGGATTGTAAACTGGTACAACCACTATGGAAGGCAGTATGGCGGTATCTCAGAAAATTGAACATAGTGTTACCTGGGGACCCAGCCATACCACTCCTGGGCATATACCCAAAAGAAGTTTCACCATACAACAGGGACACATGCTCCACCATGTTCATAGCAGCCTTATTTATAATAGCCAGAAGTTGGAAAGAACCCAGATGCCCTTCAACAGAAGAATGGATGCAGAAAATGTGGTACATTTATACAATGGAGTACTACTCAGCTATTAAAAACAATCAGTTCACAAAATTCCTAGGCAAATGGATGGAGCTGGAAAATATCATCTTGAGTGAGATGACCCAATCTCAAAAAAACATACTTGGTATGCACTCACTGATAAGTGGATATTAGACCAAAAGCTCACAATGTCTAAGAATCTACATATAGACCACATAAAACTCACATAGAAGAAGGAAGACCAAAGTATGAATTCGTTGGTCCTTTCCAGAACTCCCAAAGTCTAAACCAGAGAGCACAAACGTAGGGACTCACACACCTGTATAGGGAATTGAGGGTGACCTTGTTAGACTTCAGTGAAAGTGGAGGGCCAAGGTCCCCGAAAGTTTGGATCCCCTACTGTGTGGGAATTCGAGAGCAGGGAGATGGGACTGGGAGGATGTTTGGAGCACACCATCACAAAAATTAGGAGGAGTGGGTAAGGGATAAAGGATCTTGGGGGAGAATGAGAAAGGAGATAACATTGAAAGGTAAATACGTATAATATCCAATAAAAAACCCACACAGATAAAGGATTTTTTTTAAAAAGGGAGTTTCTAGGAGTTGCAAATTGGCTAAGATCCTATTTTAAGCTCTCCACAAAAGAACTTAAATCTCTGTTCAATATTCTCAAGAGAGAGGTAAACCCTAACTTCCTCAACAGTTAATTGACAGAAGAGAGGTAATCTCACAAAAAGTAGAAAAAGCTATTTCCAATTGATATATCATATAGTCTGATTAATTGTCAGTGGTGCTATAAAAGTCCTTTGACAAAAGATTATAAATATAGATTTATATATCCTTAAATAAGGTCTTCATGACTCTCTGAGTGTAGAAGGAGCAACTGTTGGGGCTTCTGCCCTGATTTTACAAGAACTCTGAAAAATTGGCTTTAAAAATAAAAGAGGGGGAACGGTACCCCCTCAGAAGGAGCCCCCCTGAAATACTCTCCATCATGCCTTGTTCACTTTTCTCTCTCTAAAGCTGAAAGCTCATGGCAAATCTCTTGCTGACCATGTTGGTGACCTCAGGCACCACCAAGACCAACAAAACTTTGCCACAGATATGGGGAAGGACCCTCATACCCGTAAAGGGAATGCCCCAGACCCAGTTCCCTTATGGAGCCGAGGACTGATATGCCTGTCCAATACCACAGAAGGCACAGCTAACCGGCTACCACAAATATTAATGAAAAAAATAGATACTCTCACAAAGCCAGGCCCAACCATAAATACGATGAATAATAATTTACATCCAGGGAAGAGAAATCTCCCTGAGAATCCCCTTCTTTTTTTCTTTCCAGGCAAAAATGAATCACCCGTGATGCCTGCTATTAGAAGTTCTAATCCAGATGGGCCAGAAGCCAGGATCCTCGCCCTTACCCTCACCCCCTACCTTTTCCCAGCTGCACAAGGTTCCCTGAAGCTTGGCAACTGCAAGATCCTGCTTGGCAACTGCAGATAGACTCAAAGCAGTGTACCATATCATCTGAAGAATAGCAAGGAGACCATAACTCAAGCAGTGTACCATATCTTCTGAAGAATAGCAGGTTGCAGTCCTCCTCGCCCCCACGAATAACTAGGGCCTGCCAGTCGGGTCAAGTGGCACCCAGACGTGGGGCTCGAGGCACGGACCCCTCTGGATGGACCCTCATTGAGAGGATGTGCGCAGGACATCAAGATTGAGCGAGACAGAGATCATCGCCCGCGACCTGTCATCCACGGAACCAGGTTGATGCTGCCATCAAGAAGACGGTTGAAGTTCATTACCATCAGCCGAAAATTGAAGAGGATCCAGAAGTGACTCTGCAGGAGACTGACACAGCTGCCAGCTCCCCTGCCTCCCCCCTACGGTCGACCGCTAGACATCCACGCCCTCCAGAAGGGTTCCTGGTGTGCCTGGCTTTGCCCCCGTTTCTCTCGATAGAGAGCTTGGCCTCTTGATCACCACAACAAAAATTGGCTTTTTCCTAAACCAAGGCCGCCCTTGATATGGCCGCTAACATTGGGGAGCCTTCCTTTATGACAATATTACACCCCAAACTGACAAATGGTTGGTAAATTGAACATTTACAAGGGACTAGGATGGCTGTGAGTTAGCCCAATGATGGGATTATTGTAGGTCCACTTCCCAGGGGCCCACCCAATGCAGCCGAAAAGGAGTACGTGGTGCTGGGAGTGGGTGCAGCCTACATGGCCTAAGACAGGGCTCTCACCCTCCTTTCACCCACATCAGAGTCCCTTGACGTTGCCCATCGTCGACAGCCTAAAACCTTCGACCATCGATGTGACTCGTCTCACATCAGTGTTTTGGGGTTGTGAACTTGTCTAAGACCCCCCATAATTAGACATCCAAATTCAAAATTCACATAGTTGGGATTGATCATAAGATGCCTTCTCTAACTAAACAGAGAAGGGGGAGATGCCAGAAGCCAGGACCCTCGCCCTTACCCTCACGCCCTACCTTTCCCCACCTGCACAATGTCCTCTGAAGCTTGGCAACTGCAAGATCCTGCTTAGCAACTGCAGATAGACTCAAAGCAGTGTACCATATCATCTTAAGAATAGCAGGGAGACCATAACTCAAGCAGTGTACCATATCTTCTGAAGAACAGCAGGTAGATCATAATTCAAGGCAGTGTACCGTATAGACCATGACATGTTTCAAGGCGCAGGCCAAGAAGATTTTGTACTTTTCCACCACCTGGCCCCTCTTACCCCCTCCCCTTGTAAAACATGCTATAAAAAAGCATTTCATGTTCAAAAATAAATAAATTATTTATAAAAAAAAAAAACCAGTTTGCCTAGCATTGTTTTCTGCTGGAAACAGGGTCCTATATATCCCAAGCTCCAAACTCACCTTGTAGAGAGGATATCCTTGAATTTTTTTCATTTTCTTTTTCTTCTTTTTGATACAGGGTCTCACTATATAGCCCATGGCTATCCTGAAACTCACCTTGTAGATCAAACTGACTTTAAACTCATAGAGATCCGCTCGATTCTGCCTCCTAAATTCTGGGATTAAAGGCGTGAGTCACCATGCCCAGCATGATCTTAAACTTGTGATTCCCCTACCTCTACCTCCTGAGTGTTATAAGTGTGCACTACTGTGTAAGTTTATGTAGTGCTAAGTATGAAATCCAGGGCATTGTATATGCTTGAAAAGCACTGTACACATTGTAAGCCTTATTTTTTGTATTTGGGGAAGATGCAGGAAGAATTCTAGTCATCTTTTCTGCCAAATAATTCTTTTTTTTTAAATCGTTGTTATTAATAATTATTTTTAGTTAATTAACATCCCAAATGCTGTCCTCCTCCCCAGTCCCCCCCTCACAGAGTCCTTTCTCCTATCACCTCCTCTTCTCCTCTGAGAGGGTGGGGACCCTCCTGAGTATTCCCCCACCCTGGTGCATCAAGTTTTTGCATGGTTAGGTGCACCCTCTCCCACTGCAGCCAGACAAGGCAGCCCTATGTGCCAGGGACCTCTGTCCAGCCTGTATATGCTCTTTGGTTGGCAGCTCAGAGTCCTTCTAGAATGTAACCCCAGGAGACCCATAGCCACCATTTAGAAGAACACAATAATTGATGTTTACCTACTGTTTATTAGGGAATAAGACGGTCAATGTGGAGAGAGAAAAGAAACTGGTAAACACTGCTCAGCACCTAGTGGGTCTGCAGTTAAGTACTTCGATGAGGAGGCAGAGAGTCAGTATTAAAGATGTTCTCCACAAAAAAGAATGCAGATCTGAGCTTTGGATTTTTGTCATGGTTCTAGTAAGAATACAATTTGAATGCATTATATAGTACTAATTTATTTTTGTGTGTGTGTATCTGCGAAGTTTGGTCTTGGTTGCCCAACTAGGATTGTCCACGAGGCCACTTCCAGGGAGGGCTAACTAAGAAGGTAAAGTCCTTCCCTACAATGGGCTGCATCCATCCAAATCTGCTCAGGTATAAAGGAGTCTGGGGGGAAAAGCTGTGCAGCCCACCTGCCTGTCTCCATTTCTGGCCATTGAGTGTGTCTGATCTGTCTTACTGCCTGTTTTTGGGGCTATCAGACCCCAACTCGTTTGGGTTCAAGCATGGTCTGAAGATCAATGACTCTCTGAGAATCCTCCAGATTCTTTTGGATTGAGACAGCTGAGTAGTTCCCTTTCCTGGAGGAAGCAGATACTGGGTTCTCAGCTCCTCTGGTATGCAAGTGCCCATTTTTAAATAGTCTAGTCCCTATTGTATAATCCAACTTAATAAATTCCTTTTTATAGCATATATTCATTCTATTAGTTCCTATATAGAACCCTAATACTGAATCTAAGACAAAGATAATATACACCACACCCAGGGTCCAACTCTCCAAGACTCATAGTCATTACATAGAATAATTCATTGCTTGGCAAAGCAGTGGCTGGTGGCTGACATTCAAAGCATACATTTAAGTGATGAAAGACATATAGCATGCTACAATCACTCGCAACCCTAGCATTTTAACATCACAACTCTAATGCTTTATGTGTGTTTGTTCCTGTCATTTTTCCCCTCCCTGTCATATTTTCAAGGGCAATTTTAACTGTGATGCCAATCAAATTGCACATAATTTATGAGCACATGTGTGTAGAATCAGATATTAATCATAATATCAACCCAGACTACACTTTCATTGTCCCATGCCCACAGGACAGTGTGTCCTTGTGTTCTGCACTTCAAATTCAATGCTACAGAAATGCTCGGAACTGCTGCTTATTTTTAATAGATCTTTTTAGAATCATCATTGTCGTATGCATCAATGAGCTATCTAGGTTTTCAGTTGGTCACGTGCATTATAGTCCTACTTATTTCCTGCCATCTAAACTTTTCCCCAGGGAGTAGGAAACTGGGGAAGTTCAAGAAGGCATTGTCTTGGCTGTGTGCATTCACACTATCACACTTGGCTAGAGCCATGAAAAAAAATCCGAACAAAAAAATCAACAAAATAAAAAACATCACATTGGAGAAGAGAGGCTGGCAACTTTAACCAAACAGACTGCAATCGCTCTGCCTATTCTGATAGTTTTGGCTTTTATGGCCAACCTCTTTACCAATTTAGATGTTACCTACATATACCCAGTGGTAGAGAAGATACTGTAACCATCATTTAGAATGCTTATCTTGAAAAATAGGCAATTTTAGAACAGTCTTAGATTCATAGAATAATTAATAAGAAAGCAGAGTTTTTTACGTAAGTTTCCAGTACCAAGATTTCCTTTGTTAAGGTCATACATTGGTAGTGTGGTGAATTTGTCATACTTGATGGATCTATATTGATATTACTAACCAAACTCTGTAGTTTGTGTTAAGGTGGTTCAGTCTCAGCCTTGTACATTCTACAGCTCTTGACAAAGATAGGGTGCGATAAGTGTGTACTACCTCACAACTACACAGAACCGGTTCACGTTAAAATTGCTCTGCGTTCACAAATTGGTTATCCAATACCTAATGACCAGCTCTAAATGCATAGATCCAATTAACATTATATGGACTGAAATGATGATATTTAGGGATATATGACATGTACATAGGAATATGTGTGAACATATTAGTGTAACAACAATTAAGAAATAAGAGGCCATTCATTTGAAAGAGAGCCAATAGAGGTATATGGGAAGATTTGAAGGAAGGAAACGGAAGGGGTGGATAATTTAATTATATTATGCTTAAAAATAAAATAAGTACACATTTAAAAAAAGCTAAATAAACTTTATCTCATCTTAATTATGGCTATTGCTTTTACAAATGAAGTACTTAAAATGTTTTTATACAATTTTTGATTAGCTTATTAGTAGGGCACAGAAATTTTTGTCTCCTCAATTCTCTTACATGTTTTTCATTTTTAAGACTGCCTGCAATTCTACTTCCAGAGTTCCTTCAGCTCTTCTTTGCTCAATGTGTCTTCCTCTTTATCATTGTTTGAGCACTGTTGGAATATTTCAGTCATGTTAGTGATGATTTCCAGTAGAGTGGACATCTTTTAGTAGCATGCATGCACCTATAAAAGTGAAATAAAATTCATTTCCTTTTTACTTTTGTTTTATAGGTTGTATCTATTATTGTAATGCCTTTTTATATTTTTAAACTCATAGTATTTTTTAAAGAGTGCATTTTGGAAATGAAATTTGTGAAAGAACAACTTCTACAATGTCTAAGAGTAAAACATCAAATGACTTTGTCAACTGACACTGCCTTTTTTATGACTTCAAATACATTCACAGTACTGGCTCCTTAAACTCTTACACCTCAGTATGCTCTTGGCAAGAGTCCTTTTTGGTAAACCAACTGCTCCTCCTAGCAGAGTAATAAAAAAAGCTCCCTTCCTTATCTTCTCAATGATCAGAAAGTAGTAGGCATGTCAATAAATGTAAATTATATTAGACTTACATAACAGGCAAAACCAGAACACTATAGGTAACATATTTGTCAAATTAGACAAACATAAGTTTGTCAAATATGCATATAGTAGTCTAACCTAAAGCCTTATGGACCTTGGAGTATTGGACAAAATGAAATATGTATGCTGTATTTTGGTATGATTTATCTGAATATGTAATTTAGCAAGTTTATGATTTTGCAAGGAAAGGATTGAATTTAAGTCATAGGAAACAATCAAAATGATGGGGAAAAGAAGCTATCCAATTAATGCACGTTAAAGTGAGACATATAGATATTGCTTCAGTAGAATGATCTAATAATTAGTGGACTATTGCTGCATTCATTTTACTCTTAACGTGATGGAATGGTGATTTCTGTGAGAAAATGTTCAAAAAGTTTATTTACTAAAATGTTACTTTGTTTAAAAAATAAAATAAAATAATTAATTAAATCAAGTCAGATACAGAGAAAATACATTCCATTGTGATCTGCCCATACATCTCTCTTCTCTCCTGTGAGTCAATGGATCCTTTCACTGTCCTTACAATGTTTGTCTTTCCAGGATGTGTTATATACTTTAAATCATATGACACATCATTCTTTTATATGTTTCTTTCATTTTGCAGTCTGCATACAAGACTCCTTCATGCCTCGTAGTTGAGTTGCTTTATTGCAGAATAAGAACTCATTGTCTGGCTTGACCACAATTGTTTTACACATACATCTCCTGACGTTTCTGTTGCTTCTGTATCTTAGTAATTATGAATAAAGCTGCTGTGAGCATATGAGTAGATCAAGCTTTCAACTTAATCAATGTCAAATGTGATTTGTGGATTTCATGCTAGAATTTTTTGCTATGTCATGTTTTGTGTTTTTTGTTTTAATAGAGTCTCATGCTGTAGTGATATAATGCAGGATTTCATGAAACTTCTCAGACTGGCCTTAAATCCATAGCAATCCTTCTGTTCCAGCCTCCCAATCCTCAGAATACAGGCACGAGCCACCATGCCCATTCAATAGCATTTTTTATATATTTAAAATTTATTTTATTTGTTTTAAATGGTGTGTGTGTGTGTGTATGTGTGTGTGTGTGTAAGGCAGAGGATAACTTCCAATACTCAGTTCTTTCTTTTTTTTAACTATGGTTTTGAAAGCTTGAATTCAGGTCATCCAGCTTGTGTGGCAATCCCTTTTATCCTGTAAGGCATCTCACCAGCCTGATACTGACTTTTAAGGTTCTCTCTATTCTTATATAAGAACAGTTGGACCAAGAGTACTTCAAACAGGCACAAGGAGTGAATTGGGTACAGGGTTGTGTATAGTAATTCTAGTTCTCAGGCGGTAGGAGCAAGAGGAGTTTGAATTCAAACTCTTTTCTAGGTAATGAGGGTCTGTCTCAGAGAAGTAAAAGGGAATGTGCGTGAGAGGCCAGAGCCAAGGTTTAGTGTGTTAAGTCTGTCTCTGAAGAAGTAAAGAAGGAGAACACCTTGCATGTACTTCTGCATGGCTTTCTTGTCCTGACTATTCCTGTGCACATTGACTGAGACCAGGTCATATCAATGAGCTTTGTCTGCTAAGACATCCTATATACCACAACCATATTCTGCAGAAAAAGGCCTGCCTTTATTATATGTGAATATCAAATGATAATTCATAATCCTCAAAATAGATCATGTAGAACTTGAAGACATGGAGCTCATTTGTCATACTTTTTGGTTAATTTTAGAGAGAAGAATGTAATCAATATCTCCATCATTTACCTTTAGCATCCATCAACATTTTGCCAGAATTAAAAAAAATAATTTCCATCTCTCTGAGTTGGCTTCAGCTGTAAACTTGATGCACTCGAGAGTCATTTGAGAAAATCTCCTATGAGAGATTGCCTCAATCAGATTGGCCTGTGAGCCTATCTCTGGTGCATTGTTCTTACGGCTAATTGATGTGGGGGAGCCCAGCTCACTGTGGGTGGTACCATCTCTAGGCATAGAGTTATGAGCTGTGTAAGAACACAAACTGAGAAGAAGCTAGGGAGCAAAGAAAGAAGCAGCTTTTCTTCATTGTTTCTGACAATGTTTCTGCCTCAATCCCTGCCCTGGCCTCCCCTTAAATAAGCCCTTTCCTCTTATGTTACTTTTGATAGTTGTGTTTATCACAATAACAGAGAAGCAAACTAAGACATCATCTTTCTATATTTTACTTAGATGTTTTCAGGAATACGCCCATGTATCAGATTTCTGCTCTTCACAGTTGCTGCCTATTACTACATATTGTGCTGATTGAGCTATGCTCATGGATGATCTTTGTCATGTGCTAATGATTGACTTCAAAGTGGTTGTCCACGATTCTGAAGCTTAATGATACCCAATGAAGGGTGTGTAACAGCTTCCTCTTCCTTCCCTTTCACAAGATCAGAGATAGATAGATAGATAGATAGATAGATAGATAGATAGATAGATAGATCTGCTGTGAATTGTTTTGACCTCTTATTCCCACTTTAACTCTCTTTCTATGTCACCTTCTCTCTCACTTTAGCTCTGTCTTGGCATGTCATTCCCCCCCCCCTTTTTTTTGCCTACAGTCCAGCTACTGTGATATTGTTTACTTGGAGATACTCACGAGAGGTAAATGGAGACTGGTAGAACTTTGGGCTAAACAAAACTCTTTTTGCTAAGTACCCAGAGTCTCAGGCTTTTTATTATAGTACTAGAAAGCACAATCATATAAACTTCTCTCTTTGCTCAGGGTAGAAAAAACCCCAGGGTCTTCAGAGGTAGCATGGAGAAATGGAGTTTATTATATTCACTGGTACTCTTGTTTGGGACTTTTTCTTAAATCTATCAGCAGCTGAGTCCTTTCTGGCCCACTGGAACAGGAAAAGAGAGATTCTGTATAACCCAAGCTCTTTTATCACTTTTTCCCTATGAAAAGAAACTAGACAACCTGGAGACAATGCTTCTTATTACAAAATTTTTGAATTTATCTTTAGACACTAGGTTCCTAAATTAAAAAGGGAAATACATTTACTGATTGACTGACTGGAGACAGAGTCTCATTCTGTATCTTTGGCAGGCCTGAAACTCACTGAGCTGATCAGGGTGGGCTTGAACTCGTAGAGATGTACCTTGTCCTGCCTCCTGACTGCTGGGATTAGGTGAGTAATACCACATCTGACCAAAACTGTGTTTTGGCATGGTGCTACATTGGTTCTCAAAAGACCTTCCCTTATGTAAACTTCCGTCAACCAGGAGTGAAGTGCCCCAAGTTTCAAATTATCCAAACTATGTAAATACCTGGGGGAAGTGTGTTTAGCTTAATTGTTTCTTGGTAATAAACTGGCTGTGAAAAAATTGTGGACTATTTCCTGGTAGAGAGTGCCAAATTCCAGTTAGTCAAATTGGGCATTAGCATCTCTGTACAGCCAGCAGAGGCTGGCTGAACTGAATGTAGCCCCAGTTGGAAAGCATGAAATTACTGACTTTGTTTAAATCTAACTGCAATTTATCTGTAGGAACAGTGCTGAAAGGTGACATTTGTCTTGGTGAGTCCCCCATTCATTTTCAGAGCTGGAGTTCATCAGTCATGCAGCTCAAGTGCGTGATACATGCAGATGAATATTTATTATGGATGATGGAGTGTCCTCCTGGCAACATAATACACTTCACTCACAAGAAAAGGGAAGCCAAACAGATTTGTGATAGACTGCCTGTGCAGTGGACTGGCCTTTCACCCCCTTTCAGGAGAACTTGGTGAAGCTGCCATTTCTGTTCACAAAAGATCCATATAGTACCCCTGTTTAAAATGGTTTTTACTGTCATGACTTTTTAAATTTAGTTCGGTAACGCTCATTTGGAAAATATTCGCTATTTCAAAAGAACGTTCATTTATAGGTGATGAAACTAGTTACTTGTTTAGTTATCCAGCTAATAGTTTTGAACCACATTGGTTATGTGAATACATTTGATTGTTTGCATCTTTTTAAGTTAACATGCAAAGAAACAGATTTGGCCCAATTCACAGTGTTCATGCTCCAGGAAAGACCTTAAAACAGAGCATACACTTCCAGCATGAATCTGTCACAGAGTTGAGTGCTTCTTTCTCTGCAAACGCAGGATCAAAGACAATGAAATGACAGGGAAAAAATACTCAGTACGTCATGTTTTCTTTTTAATTTAGAAGTCACTTATCTTCCCAAGAGATCCCAGTAGAGAAATCACTAGAAAAAATATCTTCCTGGTGTACAACAAGCTACCTTTTGTTTTCTCTTGTTGATCGATGGGAATCTTGCTCATTAAAGTTGTATAAATGGATGCCTTTTCCTTTTCTCCTACTGTTTATATATACATAAAAAATAGATGATGCAAAGACTCAGGAACCAGGTTGCTACAGCTGCTGAAAACCTCCAAGCACAGACTTTTTTCCAGACCTCTCAGGACTTTCTGGGAATATCTCATAGTAGATTCAAGCAGGTGGGTCTGGGGAAAGTGTGGACAAGATGGAGCAGCTGAGGCAAAAGAATATTACAACAAACCTTGCTCAAGAAGGTTTATTTGACCAAAGAATAACACTATGACCCAGTGTCTGAACACATACCTGTCCCATTACATACTGAATGGCAGTCACTGGAGGGAGGCTGGGGATGGAGAAACAAACCAAAAGTATGATCTTTGAGGAAGGTTAACCTCAATTTGACCTCCAAGGCTGATGCTTGAACAGTGATTGGAGAATGGATATGCATATCTAAATTGCATTCTCTCTCTATTATAGGCTAACAGCATTAGTAAAATTGCACTTTGATAATTCATAAACATGAAAATATGTCCATTTATCTCAGGCTGTACAATCCATTTAGCCCTGCATGGCTCCTCTTGCCAAGTTATCATGGGCAGAAGGACAGAGTACAGAATTAGGGTTGATCTAAATTTTCTTCTCTTGCTCCTCTCTCCCTTTTCTCTTGACTACCTATTATTGCATCTCCCTATGAAGTATAATTTTTGTGTTCTTGCTGTGTGTTTAACATGGTGTAGTTTCTGGCTGACTAGTCATTGATGTTCTCAGGCAAATTATCTGAGGTCTTTGGAGCTTGCCTTCTCATTCATACAAAAAAAAAAAAGGATATCTGCTTCATTTGCAGACTTGTTAGGAAGCATAACATTATAGGTATGCTGTAGGACATGGCATGCTATAGGAACATAAAGATTTAGTTCTTGCTTAAGCTGTAATGGCAACTGGTACCCATGTTCTCTCACTGTGTGCTGGGTTCAAGAGCTACAAAGAGGAGCAGCATGCATCCCCTCGGTTTCTTCCATTCTCTTGAAGAGATGATATGTAAAACAAGAACAGGTAGTGCTTTTGAGAATGTTTTTTTGAAAACAGAGCAGCAGGTTTTGAGATAGAGGTGGGATGGCAAACAGCAGCTGTGGGTTGTCTTTCAGTCCAGGCACTGCTGAGCCTGCTAGTCTAGGCTTTTCTCCAGTCATCACTAAATCTTGAGCTCTTGTGTTCCTTATAACTTTGGTCTGTCTCAGGGACTGGGAAGGTGGCTGTTGCCATTTGAAATTGTAGCTGTTATTGAACCAGAGGTGATGCTGAGGAGGCAGACAGTGGTGAGGGCATGTGATGATTTGGGAGGATGTGTGTCCTTCCTCCATTTGTCCTTTCTGTTGGTTACATGGTGCTTATTGATAACCTGGGTGCTGGGATAAGACATCTTTGAGTCTGCATCCTTGCCATCTACATAGATTACAGTCACTAACTCAAACTTTTTCAACTCTGATGTTCCTGTTCGGAACATTGGAGAAACGAGAGCAACAGATTCCTGGAGTTGCCGAGAGGACAATGGACTACCGTAATCCGCCCTGACCTTCTGCACACAAGAAACACTTAGCAAATGTGTATCATCCTTCCTCATCAGGATCTTGAGAAAATTTACAGGAGAGAGAAAGAAAAATGTGCCATCTTTCTCTCTGGCTACCAGATAGAGAGAAATATACTTTGTTTTTTATTTTTATAAAGAGCAAAGTGATGAAGTGTTTTAGTCATCATTCTGGCTGCTTTGGGTGACTTTTCTCCAAGGGCTTCTGTGGTCTAGGAAGCCTTCTTTCCAGGTGTGCAATCTGTTTTTCACCCATGCTATTTGCTCACTGAGTATTTAGGGAACACTCTGACCATTCTGGTCATTCAGAGATCCAGCTGATAGATGGTCCATTTTAACACATGGTTTATAAACTTGAAAGTTGAAGATAGGCATGTGGTAAATCTTGAATTGGCTCTTTCTTTTAATATATTACTTTGTTAATAATATTTTTGTTGATAGGAACCTGTTTATTCACATATGGGAACAGTATAATATTTTAATGTATACAGAATGTTAAATGATTGCATCAAGTTCATTGTCATATTCATTATTGTGGTGGGTTGAGTGAAAATGGACCCCATAGGCTCCTACTGTGGAATTTTTGGTCACCAGGAATTGGCACTATTGGAAAGAATTAGGAAGCATGGCTTTGTTGGAGAAAGTGTTTAATTGGAGGTGAGTTTTGAGGATTTCAAAAGCCCAGTCCAGACCTAGTGACTCTCTCTTCCTCTCTAGGCATCCAGATGTAGAACTCTCAGCTACTTCTTCAGCATCATATCTGTCAGCACGCTGCCATGCTCCCCTCCGTGTTAATAATCGACTAAATCTCTGAAAGTGTATAAGCAAGCTCCAATTAAATGCTTTCTTTCATAAAGATCTCATGGTCATGGTGTCTCTTCACAGTGATAGAACAATTGCCAAGACAATTACCAAGCTTATCTCACATTTTCAATGGTGATGTAGTGTAAATTTATATATTTTGAAAAATAGAGTATCAATAAACTCTTAGCCACTGTACCAGCCTGCTAGGCTATTAGGTTCAAACTGTATTTTCCATATTTGTTTGATATCTTTTTATCCATTTACAAATCATTATTTCCTTATGTACCTTTCAACCTCTGGTTTCTGCCATTGTGTTCTCTATTTCTGTGAGTTCAATGCTTTTTGGATTCCAAATGTGAGATCATGTAATAATATTTGTCTTGCTCTACCTGTCTTATTTAACTTAATGTCCTCCAGATTCACCTATATTGTTGAAAATGGGAGGTGGTTCTTCCATTTTAAGGCTGAATAGTATTCCATTATCAATATTATCAAGAATCATGCAATTCTGTGCGTGTGTGTATATGTGTGTGTGTGTATGTGTGTATGCAGACATGCATCACATTTTCTGTATCTATTTGTTTTTGGAGGAATAGTTAAGTTGATCTTACATCTGGAAAATGCTATAGTAAACACCAAAGTGTAAATATATAACCTCAATATGTAACCTCACTTTCTTTGGATCTATCTCCAGAAGTGAGATCATTGGACTGTTTCATCGCTATATTTTAATTTAATTTTTAAAAATTATTTTTTATTCATGTATATGTATTTGTGTCTTTATGTTCAGGTGCCCATGGAGGCCAAGAGGGCTTCAGGTCTAGAGTTACAGCTAGAGTTACAGATGGTGGTCAACCACTCCATGTAGATTCTGGAGACCAAACTTGGGTCTTTTGTAAGAGTAGCAAATGCTCTTAACTACGAAGACCTCAATTTTATATTTTGAGGATCCTCCATAAAGTTTTTCATAAAGACTGTACCAATTTCAGTCTCTCTTGAAGCATCCAAGAGTTTTCCTTTCTACACATTTTACCAAGACTTATCTTTCATCTTTTTGAGCAAATCCATTTCCCAAATGAGAAGTGATAGTCTATTGTAATTACAATTTAATTTGCTAATTATAAATATATTTGTTATTTTTCTCATTTTAATACCCTAGAAGAAGCAACTTGATGAAGGAAGATTTGTTTTGGCTCATTGTTTGAAGGTGTAGTCCATTATAGTAGAGAAGTCATGGCTGTGGGAGTGTCTTGCTTACATTTTAGTGTTACTAAGAGACTCCATGGCCGAGAAAACTTATGAGAGAGAACATCTAATTGGAGGCCTGCTTAATGTTTCAGAGGATGACGGTGAGTCCATGAACATCATTGTGAGAATCGTGGCAACAGGCAGGCAGACTGAGGGGCTTACATTTGATCTATAAACGTGATGGAGAGAGAGAGAGAGAGAGAGAGAGAGAGAGAGAGAGAGAGAGAGAGAGAG
>NW_021620791.1:4017462-4043440 GCF_004785775.1 Grammomys surdaster | reverse complement strand
GAGAGAGAGAGAGAGAGAGAGAGAGAGAGAGAGAGAGAGAGAGAGAGGAGAGAGAGAGGAGAGACTGGGAGACAGAGACAGAAACAGTAACTGAGAGAGAGACTGAGAGAGACTGGGAGATAGATAGATAGATAGATAGATAGATAGATAGATAGATAGATAGATAGATAATATTAAAGATAATTCAAGACTGAGACTGAATAAGACTTATTAAGTGTAGACCTTTGAAACTCCAGTGACACATGTACTTCTATAAGGCTACACCTCCTAATCCTTCCTAAATACTTACTCCTACTGAACACCAAGCATTCAAATACATGAGCCTACGGAGGCCATTCTCATTCAAACCCCTATAAGGAGTATGAAGTTGCTTGCTCTTGTCTTGATAGGCCAGGAAGCAAAGAGAAAAAATTAGATGCCAGCCTGGCTACAATTTATTAGACCTTCTTCCTGCTCTAAACTCAGTTCCCTCAGGGATGCTTCATCACCTGCAAGCTCTGTAACCTCTTCCAGGATCTGAGTAACATTTCATACTCAAGTCAAAAGAATTAGTAATCCTGAGCACTTGTATAGATACTTACTGGCTATTTGTTTGTCTTCTTTTGAGAGATTTTCTCCCAGGTCATTTCCTCATTCTCTAACAGGAGTCTGTTGTTTTATGGAAGTGAGCTCCTGATCTTGTGGTTAATGACCATGTATTCGATACAAGGTGGGTAAATGTTTCCTAGCATTCTTTGTTGACTCTTCATTCTGTCAGTTGTTCTCTTTGCTGTGTAGAAGTTTTAGGTTTGACCCCATTCCCTCAGGTTAATTAAAGAAGCTTTAATCAAAGAGGCCTCAACCCTACACAAAGAACCATCGTCAACTAAAGAATGCCAAGAGTGGGAGAAACAATCTTCTCCAGGGAAGAGTACTCTGATTTGTTATCAAATATCAAATGGTCAGTCCTGAAAGCATATGTGCAAGTACAAACTTAGCAGGTTGTATTTGTGTATTTAGGAATATACAGATATAAACATATACATATATGTATGCAACAACAGTTAATGGAAAAAGAGGCAGCAACTTTGAAGGAGAGCAAGAAGGGGTATATCGAAGGACTTGTGAGAAGAAAAGGGAATAAGGAAGTTATATAATTATATTTCATAATTAAAATATATCTTTTATGTATAAAGATGTTTTGCCTGAATCTATCTCTCTATCTCTATCTCTATCTCTATTTCTATCTCTATTTCTATCTCTATCTCTGTGTAATTTTTGTTTATACTTGATGCGTGCAGAGGCCAAGAGAGGACATTTGATTGGAGTTACAGACAGTTGTTTGTTACCATGTGGGTATTAGAAATCAAACTTGAGTCCTCTGGAGGAACAGCTGGTGCTCTTAAACTTTGACCATCTCTCCAGCCTTGGCTAACTTTATAAGCTAACCTGTGCTTTCAAAGTCATTGTCTAGGCCACTGCCTTGGAGCATGACCTCTGAGCTTTCTTCTATTAGTTCTGTAGCATTAGATAGTACATTGATATCTTTAATGCATTTTGACTTTTGTAAGTGACATGACCCAGGAATCAGTTTCATTCTTCTGTGTGCAGATATACAGTTTGCACAAAGGTACTTATTGTTTGTTCTTGCCACAACTGACAAAATGAACTGGTTATAGGAAATAACCGACCATAGGGTGACCAACACAAACTTCCACACCTACAACACAACCTCTGCACCTACTGCTTTGGAAACACTGTAGAACAGGCGGCAAAAAGACTTAAAAGCTAGTGAACCACAATGCTTGTAAGACAATGTCTTCTATACATATCACGGAAGACATATCCATGAAATTGTGACAGTAAGGTTACCTCCAAAGACCAACACAATGACAACATCAGTTGATATGCCAGTGTCAACTGGAAAAAAATCTGAGAAGGCCCTCCATCTAGATGAAAAGTTTCAAGCAACTAATAGTTGCTGAGAGAAGCAGACTCAGTCTTGCCCAGGAATGAATGTCTTAATTATGACCTAATATCAGCTGGTGTGCTCTAAGAACATATACACACAAGTGGCAGTAAGTGGACTCATTAGTCATATGTATATATAACAATAATAATTAAAGAAAAAGGAAGAAAAGTAAAGACAAAATTTAAAGTGAATTGATTACTATAGTGACTAGTGTAGGTTAGGATTGAGCAGGTGACTCACTTCTAGCCAGTGGACTGTTTATAAACTTCTGGAAAAAGCAAAGATGCCTTTTCTTGGTAAAATAACAGAAAGAAAATTTTGTTTACCCTTTCATTCATCTGTTTTTTTTCCTGCCCATGACACAGTTATAAGAAAAAGTACTACCCAGAGCCATGGCAGCCATCCTGCAAGCATGAAGCAAAGAACAAGGAAGTTACAAAACACTGATTTTGAGGAGTGATGACAGGGTGCTGCTGAAGCCAAGCTGGAATGACTTACCTCCATTCTTCCTGTTATGTGAGAAAATCACCTTTAAATATTAGTTCGTCCTCTGTTGGGCAGGCTTCTGCATTCACAGCCAGTGTGGTGCTACTAAACCCCCTTTAGCACCTGCCTCTTTCCCCAGTGTTGTCTGTCTTGTCCTTTTTGTTTCCATCATATTGAATACTGGTAGCCATGGAAACTGCCTGTTTTTTTGTCCTTGTGTGAATGCTGTTCCCGAAGAGGATGTCCTTACAGCTTGGCCATTGGTTTTGATTCTTTAAGCCTCATTCCTTTTCTTCAATGCTCTTCAAGGCAGAGACACATTTCCCTTTGCTCATCCTCTCATGTGCCTGGTATACAGGTTTACATACCACTTCCAGGAAGATAAACTGCCATATTCCATGTGCAGCTATGTGCGCCATCTTGCCCATCAATAGCCCAGCTAATCATCACCAGTGACCCACAAGGACAGGGTCATTATCCTTATTTTACCAATGAAAGAACAAATGTGGTGGAATTGGGTTTTTCTCACAATTGTGCAATAACTAAAGGAGCTCAGCCTTGGCTTCAGCTTGGCTAGACTCTCAGTGCAGGAGAGTTGGAATTTTATTCTTGTTGTTTTACCTGTACTCCTCATCTACCAGCACTAGGTGGGAGTGACTTTAGAACTCAGTCTGTGCTTCATTTTCCTTGTATTACCAATACCCAATGGTGTCAGTCACAAAGGAGGTACTAGAGTTTGTTGAATGGCTGAAGGATTAGTTGTGGCCATTAAGAACGCTGACAACAAATGGCATCAAAAACACTGAGCAGAGGAGCCAGTATGCTTTCAGCAGATGATGCATGTATGTAGCAGTTCTGGGAATCTTCTGGAAGAACTGTACCTCATGATGAGCTGTTTGGGGCAGTTTGGTCTGAATGAACAGAAATTTCAACAAAGAGAGGAAGAAGTCATTGACAGGAATCTGATGTTCTTGTTTAGTAGGGATGTGGAGGTGTTGCACTGAAGGTCTCATAGCTGAGAATTCTTCCTGCTTCAGGTCACCACCTTTCTTTCATGCAGACATTGCCCCATCACCACCTTGTAGCTGTCGATTTTCTTGGTTCACAGCTATGTCTAGGATACCTGACACTTTAGCTAGAAATACTGATACACCATTCTGTTGCCCCACTGGGGATATCCCACCAATCCTGTGGGAGCCATCAACACCAATGTATCGTTTAAAGCACATTTCTTAATTCTTTAAGCACAATTTCTTCTTTTTAAGAGAGTGAAAATAAATGAATTGCACCATATGTTTGGGGAATGTTAATTGGCTTTGAGATCTTGGGTGAACTGCTTAACTTCATTGGCCATCAGATTATTGTTTTGCTAAATGGAAGTTTTGGGCATAGTTGCTATCCTTCAATCCCATTCTTGTCTGATGGGAACATGAAGACTTCATTTTTCAGTCTTTCCAGCAGACATATGTGGCTGTGTCACTAATTTGGGCCAATGTGCTTTTCTTTCAGCAGGTGAGTCATGTGGCAGTCCTGGGGACCCTCAAGAAGACTCAGACCCCATGCAATCTTTACATCCCAAGCCATGAATGTTCAGGGTTCTATATTGGGTAAAGCTATGGTAGCTAAAGACACTGGGAAAATACCCTACCTATCAGGATGAAATGCCATTATGTCTTATTTCACAGTTTTTATCAATCAGAGCTTAATTTCTTTCTAGTGTATTAGCTATTTCCTAAATGTGTCTAGTGATAACACCATCTGAACATGTTATGTAAAAGAGATTCCCAGGCCTCTCCCTAAAAGATTCCTAGTAAGTAGGTTGAAGGTGGGGTGCAGGACGTATATCTTTAACAAGTACCCAGAGGGTGATTTTTGTGACTATATAAGTTGGAGAAACACTGAGCCAGATAACATCAGTTGTCCTCCACCTTTTAAAGGAGGAAGGTGTCACATTTGTTTATTTGGGTGTGTGTGTTTATACTTTTGTGGTTTCTTACTTTTAAAATCTCTTCCAACCCACACAGCAGCAATATATAAAGTGCTAGGGTATGGGGAACGGAGATAATTTTGGGCTATTTACCTGTTGAAGTTCTGGTGACAAATTAAGTTGTGAACTCAAGTCAAACAATCAGAGAGAAGATGAGGAATCTCACATGTCAATATGCCTTGGTGAATGACTAAATTTGGGTGTGAGGAAGAATGCAAGTAATTGCCACATCTCTGGTTTAGGTAGAGAGGTAGAGGGATGAACTTTTCAAGTAGTGTACGTAGTCAGGAGAAATGTGTAGGCAAGATGTAGGTACAGGTTAGGGATGCACCATTTGTGAGATGACCATGGCAAAGATGTCCGGATCAGTTTTTAAGCTGCAGATCCTTATGTAGTGTCTGACCTATGGGGGATGTCAGATGACAGTAGACTAAGGAAACACTTTGGGCAGTCAGAGTGTTATCCACTTAAATTTTCTAGGCAGAATTAGGTCACTGGGACTAATTTACCTTTTGGGAACATTTTGAGATTATAATATAGTTACAACATTTCCCCCTTCCCTTTCCCTCATCCAAATCCTACTACACATCCTTCTTCAGATGTATAGCCTCTTTTTTCAATAATTGTTATTACAGTCATATATGTATGTATATATACTCAAAATGTAAAAATAAACTCTTCAGTCTATATACTATTTCTTGTTTGCGTGTTTTCAGAGCTGATCACTTGGCATTAGACAACCAGTTATTCCCAGGATCATTCAGTTGTCTGAGGTTCTTTGTGAAGGGTTAAGGCCTCATGGGCCTCTCTGCATCTTAGGATGGGACATTTTTGGCATGTCTTTTGGTGTCATCTTTGGTTAGCTTACGTTTCTATGGTCATGTTGGTAAACCATTACAGATGTAGTTTCTGATGCTAGTAGGAGACACATTTGTGTTGACATTTTCTATTTCTTTGTGTGATTATTCTGTTTTCTTATCAAGAAGACAGATGAAGGAACCTGTATTCAGAGGAGTTAATAGGCTCATTCATAAGTTCATTCACTCACTCATTTATTGATTCATCAAATATGAATATGCTTTCTAATCTGCCTTCTAATGAAAGAAATATACTTTCTAATGTGCACGATGATCTGAGGATGAAACATGAAAAAGTTGAAGTGATTCTTTCTTATAGGGAGGTTTGAATGGCTGTAGCAACAAGAGAGAAATTAAATGAAAGTGATGAAAATCAGAATTATTGGATGTCCTATCAGAGATCCACTCTGGAAACTGTGTAATGCTGTCTGTTCAGGGTTTAAGAACAAATGAGACATGCTATGGACTTGACTGTCTGTCTCTCTTCTCATGGTAGCTTCCAGGACATCACGGAGGCAGCTTCCTCATCTGCACAATAAGGTGACCATCACAGTCTACACTTCATGTGGTTTGTGTAGTTAGCATACATGACTGCATAACAAGCCACATTCTTACCTTGGTGGCTTAGAAGAATGACATTTGTTTGTCATTCATGGTCTTTGTTGGGTGCAACTGGCTATAGATCTTCCCTCTGTTCTCTCAGGAAGGACATCGTGACCACTGGCATTCCATCTCACAAGGAAAAGATGCTTGGCAAAACCACATGTTACTTATTGTTCTTCTTGGATGTAGCATTGTGTTCTGCTCACATTTCACAGGCTCGAAGATGTGGCATGACATTGTGTGCTGGTGGGTAAAGCTCTCCCTCTGTCCATTGCATGGTACCAAAGGAAACATGACAGGGAAAGGCAATTAATATTTTAAAATATGAATAAAATGACAGGAAGGTATGGTGGTAGCAAATGGTATACAAAATAACAATATATAGCTTCACAGATAACTTTAAGGATTATTACAGAGTTTCATGGTGTGAGTCTAACGAACATCAATAAATAGTTCCTTGACATATAACCAGTGTTCTATTTGAGAAGTTACTTCAGGTTTTTATCAATATAGGAAGGTCTCAGTAGGTTGAGACCATATTGGGCTATCACCATATCAGTCATCCATTTAGTGGTGATTTGGAGAGTTATAAGAATAGTTAAAAGACAGAATTTTGAGAATAACTTACGTTAAGATCCCCACAGTCTGATGGTCAAATTTGTTACATAACTTGCCTAATATCTATCACAGGGGTAGAATTTGAGTCAGGTTGGCAGATGCAAAGCACTCTGCAGTAGCTATGGGGATGGAGTGAGGTTCTCTTTAGATCAGGTTCTTCTTGTGGTAGCTATTTGAGGGAGAAGCAGGAAGGTCTCTCTGGGACCCACATTCTCTCTACCTCTTAGGTACCAAGGAGCTTCTGCTTCAAGAATGCAGTGGTGATTGCTAAAGATGATGATGCAGTATCTTCATTTCTAAGGTCTTTAATACACTGTGCAGAGGACAAAGGTTCATGTTGTTAAAACCAGTCCTCTTTATCAAAGAGGAAGGAGATACATGTGACCTAGGTGCCTTTCAGGTCAGAATGTGTGGGGATAAGGTTGCTTTTCTTCTTTGTATAGAGGGCAACCTCTCCTCCCAGTAACCTTGTTTGTAGGCAAGAGCTGAGAGACCTTTGTATTGTTTGATGAGTTTCACTTTCCCATTAAAAACAAAAAACAAAAAACTCTTGAGCACTATTTCTTCTCCCAAAGCCAGATTTAGATATCAGGAGGCCAATGTATATTTACTTGTCCCCAAGCGTGTCATTTACATTTGTCACTCCAGTTGACTTGTCTATGATTAAGCACCTTCCAAAGGTACAGCTTGTCAAAGCTGTCACTTGTTATCTTTCCCTTTGTTTTTCTTCCTGTACACGTACACATCACTGTGAACCCATAGGCCTTGGCTAGGCTGAGAGATGCTGTCTAGTTGAAGGAATCTTGTAATGGCATGAGCAGTGGTGAGATGTATGGGATGTAATTTGGAGACTACCAGTTTGGATGTAATGAAAAGGTTATCATGATTCTATTTGACATTCAGTAAGTATGTTATTGTAGAAATTCTTTTGCCGGTGAGAATTTAGCTTTATCTTATTAAATCAGTCAGACCCCTAAGAAATAGACACTTATTCCCATTTAACAGGTGAAGAGAGTTGACACTGAACTACATTCTTCAAAGTCTACTCAGCTAATGACTAGCAGGCCTGGGTTGAAGTTCAAGACAGTTTAACCTCACTGTCCATCCTGTAACTTTACTTAGGGATACATATTTCCTTCCCATATACAGAGCTCAGCTTACATTTACCCTAGTCTGAAGCTTTGTCTGTTAGTGAAAGAGAAAGAATTAGTTTCAGGTGTCAAGAGTTTCATTCTCCTTGCCAATGGATATTTTCTGTCTGGACACTGAATACACTTCTGGTCAGTATGAGGCAGAAAGCAGCTTGAACGTCTGGAAGAGTATTCGTCAGTGAGAAAGAGCACGCTGGAGAAGGCACTTCCCATTTTCCACCCGTCTCCTTTGCTCACGTTGGGCCCATGTGTGAGGTCGTGCTGTGTTGTAATCCCAGGAACAGAAACAAGGGAGGGCGGAGTGATACATGGAAATAGGAGGTGTGTTGAGGTATTGAATTAAGCAGTCCTGCGGTCAGTATACCCTGAGCCCTCTTAGGAGATAATGAACATCTCAGTTACACAAGCCTCTAGTTGCACGTTCTATTCCTTGCAGTTGAAGCTTCCTATCAGATATATGATGATGCAAAGATGAGTGTTACATGGTTCTTTTCAGATCTCACAGCCTCCTCACAAAGACAACAGGGATCCACCAGTGGTAGCATGAGTCATGTCTAACAGCTGACACACTCCAGGTCCTTTGGGGTGACACAAGGGCGTGTGCTTGGCTTGCAGTGGTTGAGAGGCAAGCTATCAGAGAGAAGGTGGCTTCTTGGGTGGAGTTTTAAATCAGATGGGCCTTACCCTCAGGTTGGTGAGTTCAAAGGCAGGGAGATCCTAGTTGTATGTGATTGGGTTTGTTTGAGTTGGCACAACTGGGTTGGAAAGGAAAGAGATGAACCTGTGGGAATGAAATAGAAGTAGATAAGTAGAAGAGACAGGGAGCACCTCTGAAGTCTTCATGAAGGGGCACTGTAGTAGACACATAGGAGAATACAAGGGCAGCAAATATGACTTCCACATATTTATTATCTGTAGTATTTGTTGAAATTGTCTTCTGTGCAAGCTGCTGAGCTCCGGTTAAAGTGGCATCTTTAAGTATTGGACTATAAACTCAAGTGTGCCTGAAACCATTATGGCTTCCATTGAGAGTTCAGAAGTTAGGCTGTGTGTTTGCCCTTAGAAGACTCATGTTTGTTGAAAGAATATAAAGGTGAACCTTATCTTGATTTTCCAGGTTATTGTGAGTGGAAGAGAGGGAAGTAGGCACTTAGTAAAACACACAAAGTTTATTGAATACTATTTTAGAATACAATTTGAGAACATTTTAAATTGTATTTATGAGCTACAGGAGAATATCCAAATAAAGGAGCCAGATTATTATTTTTTGGTCTCTGTGTTTTTGGGTCTCAGAATTTTTATTCATAAGGAAACTGACAATCATGACACTTTCCAACTTTTTTTTAGCTTGACAAATTACTATATTTATATAATGAACTTTTATCCATTTCCACACCTCGTTCTCCTTTCTTACCCAGTTCTTATTGGAATCTATTCTTCTTTTGTGTCTCATTTTTGTGTGGACTATTGGGTTTAACTAGACTTTCTTGCTTGGGAATGGATGGGAGGTTACTTTACTGGAGGAAGGTCAACTCATTAGTGGTTATACCACTGAAGAAAATGACATCGATTTCTGACAACAAGTATTAATTGTTAATAGTCCCTTAGGGTGGGGTAGGACCTCATGGGCCTCTTCCTTATCCATGATGAATGTTGACAGGCTCAATTTTGTGTCTTTTGTAACTAACTTCAGCTGCAGTGAATTCATGATTGTAGTGGCAAGGTCATGTCCAGAAGACCTCTCTTTACTTCGTGGATCATGTATTCTCATACTATGGCTGTTAAAATTCTCTTACCCCATCTTTTTCAATGTTCTTCCAGCCTTAGAGGGGATGATGTAGCTGTAATATTAGGGCTGAGCACCCCAGTATCACTTATTCTGCACATGTTTCTAGTTTTAACTTTCTTTATTGACTGTAAGAAATTTCTCTGATGAAGGCTGGGTACAATCTCAAGTGATGATAGGAGCTGGAACTGACAGTAATAGTTCTTACTTCCAATGCACATTTACTTAATGCAATTGAACTTAAAAACAAGAAAGTTGTTTTTGCATGCCTTGTACTCATACTTTTAAATTTTGTTAATGTGTCGTCACGCAGTCCTGGCGATGGAACCCAGGTCCTTTTGTGCACCAGGCAAGCATTTCGCCACTGAATCATTGAATCGAGTTTTTAAAAATATGGTTTAGGATACATCCATCTATATACTTGGCAGTGTCTGGAGATTTGATTTGCTCAGATCAAAACCTGAAGCCATTGCTTTGAAGAGACTTGTTTTGTCTGATCACTGTTCATTTCTTGACAGTGCTGAGAGTTAAATACAGGGTTTACAGTTGATAATGAAAAACACTTTGTAGAAGGTGCTCATACAGTAAGGTTGGTATTATGCTTGCTTAGCATTTATAAATTACTGGAGTCTGCTCCCTAGCACTGAATGAACTCAGTATAGTGGAACATGAGTATATGAACCTTTGACTTCTTAGCTTCTCATTTCAAGAAAGCACCCAGTTTCTGAATGCTTTCCTATAGAAGAGATCTATAGAGCTGAAGTTCATAGGGACTAGAAAGGGCATTCAGAGCAGAGATTCATCCACAGCAAAAATCTTTTAGTGACTTGTTTGGAGATTTCAGAAGTAAGCATGCAGATTTCATGGAAGGTATTTGGCTGACCTATAATAAAATTTCCTCTCTCATACATCAATTACCTTGTAATGAAGGTCCTGAGTCATAGAAAGGGGGATTAACAGGCACCTCCCAACATTCATCAGGAGGGGAAAGGCCAGCTGGATTTGACTGGCAGTTGGAAGAACCAGCAGAATCCTGGTGCATTGAGGCTTCTAATGAAGCCAGAGTGCTTTAGAATTACAGACTGCGAGAAGCTGATGGAATCATACTTCCTTCCAAAGGCCATATTGATAATTGACAGCTTTGATACCCATAAGGAGAAGCATCATAGTAGCAGACAAGGGCCCTTTTTATAATTCTGCATTTATTTAATTGTCATCACTAGTAATAGCAGCAGCTGTCTCTTTCTGAGTACCTATACTGTGAGGATAATAATGCATTCATCTCACTGTGGTTCTGGGAAAATTGAAAGCCTATAAATTGCTTACTGTAGCCAGCTTTGGTAAAGCACAACATAAAATTCACTGTGCTGTGCAAGATCCCACAATAAAAGCCTTAGGGCTTATGGGAGAATGAGGTTGGAGAAAAATCATTCAGGAACTGGAGAGATAGCTTGGCAGTTAAGAGAACATACTGCTTTTGCAGAGAACCGGAGTTTGATTCTCAGCCTTCACACTGGGCATCTCACAACTGTCAATAATTCTATCTCCAGAGGATTCAATGTCCTCTTCTGGTGTCTGCAGACACTACTCTTAAATACACACACAAACACACACACACACACACACACACACACACACACAGGATAAAAAGTAAACTTGTTTAAAAAGTCCATCAATAATATAGCCCTCGCATCTGTATTGAGTGTCATCTATGACAAAAGGAGAGACCTAATGAAGTAGTAGCAGTTCTACTTACTATAAAGTCTGAGCCCAGCCTCGTCTAGAATGAGTTCTAGGCCAGACATGGCTACACAGAGAAACGCTGCTTCAAAACAAACAAACAAACAAACAAAAACAAGAAAGAAACACAAAAATAAAAAGGAGAGCATTTCCCTCCAACTCTTTATTACAGAATAAGTCTAACCTTAAATCAGAGAGAATACTGTAAACCTGTATCAGACCATTAGCTTTATGGACCTCATCAATGATCAGATCCTGGACAATTCTGCATTGTGAAGTTCTTATATACTTAGGATGCTGAACATCCACAAACCCATTGTTTCCAAGAGAACAATAGACATAAAATTCAATGATATGAAATGTTTCTTTTTAAAATTAAAATTTAAATTTCTCAATGAAGCTCATATATTACAACATTTTTTACCTCTCCTCCCCACTCCAGCACTTTCCACCCTACTTCCTCTCATGATCTCTTTTTTTAATTATTGTTTTACACACACACACACACACACACACACACACACACACATGCATACACACAGTATTTTGAGTTCATTTAGTGTTGCTCATATACATATGTGTTTAGGGAAGACCATTCAGGACTGGATAAAATATCAGGGATTTTATATCTGGAAGAGAAGACTTATACTCTTTCACTTAGCAGACATTAATTGCCTGTCTCTTTTTATTTAGGGCTGGAAGCTTGTAAGATTTCCTTCTTCTATGTTGGCATGTCAATTGGTGTCATTGCTTAGGTCTTCCTTTTGTAGCCCTATTGTTGAGATTTCATGGGTGTAGCTTCTATGTCGTATATAGAGATGGTCTCACAGCAGAAGTCCTGGTCTTCTGGCCCTCTGGCATATTTATGCTCCCCCTGCATGGATCTGACCTAGGCACTCTGCATATATGTTAAAGTTGTGTAGTTTGGTTTTCTTCTGGGTCTCCTAACAGTGGGATCAGGGCCCATATTTGACTCCTTTGCTTGCTCTTGGGATCCTTCTTCTCATGCTCTATTGCCTTGTCCATCCTCGATATGAGTGGAGGTGCCTAGTCTTACTGAAACTTAGTATTGCTTGTTTGATATCCATGGGAGGCCTGCTATTTTCTAAAAAGAAGTGTAGGAGGGGTTGGTGAGGTAGGACAGAGGGGAAAGGGAACTGGGAAGAGAGGAGAGAGGGAAACTTTGGTTGGGATGTAATATATGAAAGCAGAATAAATGAAAAACTAAAAAACTATTTATTCACCCCTTTCATGATGTTCCTTGAAGTATATTCAGATGCTATAAAATCTATTTCTTAGGGAGAAGGCTTCTAGGCTAGTTCATTTGATACCTCCAAGTCTTCTTTATAAACTGTGCTGCTGGGTCTTTAGCAATTGTTAGTGTTCTTGGTTGCCTTCCAGAACTTGAAGGTGAAATTCTATTGCTAAAGAATTATTTTTTAAGAAGTAAAGGATATTAATATTTTTGTGAAAATACAAATGAGCATCATCAATATATTTGTGAGCATACTTTTTTTTTAAACCATACTTTGTTATTAGTTGCTTATTACTGATCTCATCCAACAAAGGTTCTTTATTAAAACACACCAAAAACAGTACAAACCAAAATAAATTAACAATACTGCTTTTTAAAAATATTGTCGAAATATAGTCACTGTTCATATAACTTATATTATTTTCTGTTGTTCAGATTAGTCTTTGTATAAATATGTATTTTAATTTTTTCTATCTCTCTAACTTCCTCCAGATCCTCTCAATCTCTCTATCCTCTCAACTTTACATCCTTTCTCTCTCTATCAAAATATAACAAAAAGAAAATTGAAGCAAACCAATCAACACTAAGATAAAACCCAAACAAAACAAACAAACAAGCAATCAAGCAAACAAAAGTACCAAAAAACCCCAACCCCTAAAACAAAACAAAACAAAAAAAACCATGGATACATTTTAAGAGTTTCTTGAATTATAAGTTTTTTGTTTATCTTTCTTTTTATCCCATGGATTTTTTTTTTATTGTTGAAAATAGCAGATTGATTGGAGTTTGCCAAGTTTCCTAAATTGTGAAATGATTCAATCTCTAATTGTGTTAATGAAGACATTACTCTAGTTCTTGTTTTTTTTCTAGATTTTGACATTTCAGAATAAGACCTTAATCAGATTTGCTTTTAGACTAATATTTTTTTTGTGTGTGTGTGATCAAATATACATAGTACAAACCTTACCATTGTATGCATTAAGCTTATTCAGTGTCAGTGACTAAGTTTAGTGTTTGTAGCCATTTCCCTGGCCATTACCTGTACCATTACATAAGAGGAATTATGTGTCCTGTAAATGCTCCCTCTGTCTTCCATGACAGTGGTTCTCTTTTCCAGTAAGGGAACATATTCTAAGTTACACAGTGGATGCCTGAAAGCCCAAAGGTTTAGTACCAAATCCTGCTACCTTTTCTTCTCATAAGTAGCTAGCTATGATAAATGTAATTAATACATTGGGCAAGAAAGATTTTAATAATCAACAATGAAACAGGATAATTATAACAATATAATAAAGCCTATTTAAACCTTATGAATTAATTATTTCTATAACTTTCAATTTAATAGTTTAAGATGGTGGTTGATGGAAATTAATGAAATCTAAGATATAAAAACTTGGATCAATATGGGAAGACTATATTCTAGTTTCTGCCACTTAGTTTGGCTATCCTAGGTGTTTATCTCTCCTCTCCCCTTTTTCTTATTTTACTTTGCCTAAAACTTCCAATTCACCCACATCATGGCAAATATAAGAATTCCCTCTTGTGACTACACCCATTCTGTTTATCCATTCACTCGTGGATAGACTTTTGGATTGTTTGGTAATAATACTTTAAGGGTAACTTTTGTACACTTTACAAAGAGGTGTGTGAAGCAAATTTTGTTAAAGTCATGTAAATATTGATTTTAAGATTCAATTTCCAAACAGAAGTTTCAGGTATTCATGTCTTTGGTGCATCTCTATCTCTTCCATCTTCGGTTTCTGCCTCTCTCTGGATCTATCACAAATCTCTCTACTCCCCATTTTGTATCATAGTTTGTACTACAAATACTCTTCTCACCTTAGAGACCCAGCTTTCCTCAAAGACTGCTTACGAGGACCATCACATTTCACAGCTCCAATTAGAGTAGACAATTGACAGTGTCTGGCTGCCTTCTTTCCAGCTAGTTTCAGGCTCTTTTTTTTATTCTTTCCTGTGTAATGATACCTTCTCCTCTGAGATACCTGCCATGCAGTGAGCATCTCTAAACATTCTAGCTGGTTTTGTTTTCTTTTGGATCATTCTTCATTTTATGTTAGAATGTTTGATACACCCTTTTTCTTACTCATTTTTCCTCATTGATACTTCTTTCTTTGTCCATGTTAAGGTTGTCCTTCTTGGCTCCACCTCAGGTGTTCAACCCTCAAGTCCTGTTCTGGCTGATATCCTTGCTTAATGGTTTCATTTCTGAGAACTTTGTCTCGCTGTTATCTACTTTGACTGTGGCTTCCTAAGTATCCATCTTTTCCCTCATCACCCAGTAGCTCAAGCTTCATTGGTCCTTATTAACTAATCTTGGTTGCTTAGTCGATATCAGAATGATTTTCTTATCAGCAAGTGCACTTGTTTCTGTTGAGTTCTTAAGGCTATACTTCTAAGTATGGTTACTACTCCAGCCCTTGTTGAAAAAACGCTCTGCCTCCAGGACAGTGTGGCAGGGACCATACAGCTATAGGGATAGTGAGATAAGTTTTTCAGTAAATTCCCTTTGCAAGGCCCCTGGACCACTTGATTTTCCTCATCTTGTTCTTTCAGTTAAAGAACTACTGCTCTTGAATGTCCTTATGCTCCACACCCTACACTGCTACTTCTTAAGGAACCTAGAGTGACTACCCCTAGTGTGATTTTCTTTGAGTTTTTGCATGCCTTTATATATTTCATCTACTTGCATGTCCTTCCTTTAGAGAGATGAAGGACCATCTGATACATATAAACCATGGCACTCATAGCATACCACCTTGGAATAGAAAGAATAATAAATATCTGGCAGACTTATAGAAGGAAGCAGAGAGAAAGGAAAGTAAAATCCAGCACAAATTTCTGAGAAAAGGTAGCAGAAAGGTTCAGGAAAACCACGGATCCTTCTCTAGTCCTGAGAGGGGCTTTCTGGTTCACTATAAGTATTTTCTCATGCGCTTATCTTGTTCTGCTTCCTTTTAAGAGTTGAGGGCACATTGCTTCATCCTTTGGTCTCCTGGGGGAAGTTATGAATGCAATGTTTACGAAAAGTTTTGCACTCTGTCCTGTAAATGCATACCCAGAAGCTATGGCCTACAGATTCTGGGAGGGATGGTAAATCTATGATCCCTGCACTAGGGATCTGGGATAAACTCTTCCTCTGTAGATTATTAGAAATATAAAATCTTTCATCTTTGAGTTATGCTGGACCCTCAGAAAGAGTGAACCAATTGGAAGCCTGCTCTTCCATTTTCTCCTTTTCTTGGCATAGTTTACTATGCATCAGCAAGAATATATCCTTGTTTTGTGTTTTTTTGAAAATTAGCATATTTGAATATGCTTTAAAAAACTACTATAATCACCTATAGATTTTAGTTTTCTAGTTATGAATAATAATTAGAGATACTGAGATGCAAAGTGTCCAAACTAGGACTGACACAATATGGATTATTCTACATATACTCCCAGAGTCATCTGTTCTACATCATTACATTAGGGTAAGGAATACAGGGGGATTTAATTTGCCCTACACTTGTATCCATTTATCACACCAAGCACTTTGGACCACTTTTACTCCCATGGTGTTCAAGATTAAACCCAGAGCTTCATCCATGCCAGGCAAGTGCTCTACAAAATGAGCTTCATTGCTAGACCTCAACAACACTCTTTTCTAGTATCAGCTGTGCCATATAACTTCTATGCCCTTCCATGCCGGGGATCCTTAACCTAAGGCACAGTCACTAACAGATGAAAGTTCTCATTGCTAGAGAGTTTTCAGGTTATCAAGTTATGTGATCTTAGACAGACTAGTTCCTCTATCTGGGTCACAGATTCTCATATGAAAATAAGGTAGTTAAGTCCATTGACCCGACGTTTAAATGCTAGACTTCTATGTCCTCTGGTTTCTGAGACATGGAAAAATTCATTTTCTTCCTTGGGCTTTGACTTCTTCACTTCGTTAATATATACTGGAAATACTGATATTCTACCAGGCATTGCTCATTTCACTATGCATTTTTACCATTCCTTCCCCATTTTTTTTGTTTCAGTCAATGCTATAGTGATTAGATCCATTTCTATCCATGGTTTTAAATCTTTTCTCATGTGAAGAACTTGACAACACAATGCTTTAGCAATCCTTCCTATTTCATCTAGACATCTCTGAAAGTCTTACAATACATTAAGCCTAAAAATACCCCATATGTGCCCTCTGTCTTTCCTGTGTCTGTTTTTGATCTGTTTTGATCTCGAGGAATGAGGCTAAGTAAGAAGACAGAGATTCGTTTTTGACTTATCCTTAACCAACCACACCAGTGTGTTGGTGACTTGGTCTGCTGGCTCCACTGATGGAACTTTTCTCTGTACTGTCCCTGCTGCTGCATTTCAGTTTCTTTAGCATCCAGTCACAGCCTATTCATTCTTGGCTGGGCTTCTGCTCTGAGAGCCTTCTGAGTTCTGTACCTGTTTCCTTCCTCCAGACCACTCTCTGCAATGGCACAATCCAATTTGAAGCATATCTGCTTCTCTGTTTAAAGTGTTTTAAGCCTTCTCATTGTGTTTTGAACAGAATCTAAATTCTGTATTGAGCTTCACAGTCTACTTGACCTGAGTCCCAGATCATCTTAGATCATTGTCTTTATGTTCATCTAACATCGGGTTTCTTTCTCTTCCCTCACCACTACAATCTATGACTTGTTTCATGCTCTTCTAATGAGCTGTCTTTCTTAAATTCTCTTCTCTGTGCTCTTTTCTTAGCTTATCTTTTGTGCCTTAGCTTAAAAGCCTTTGCCATCATTTTCCCCTAATGGTGTTAGAGATGTGATTCAGATCCTCACACATGCTAGGTAGGCACTCTACCATTGAGTTATATCTTCAGTTCCTAAAATTTCATTTTGAAAAGAAGTCTAACCTAGTCCAGATTCCTCGGCTTATTTGCCATATAACTTTGGAAAAGTTATTTCTCATCCACTGTGTCTATAATTTGAAAATGATAATAATTGTTTGTCAGTGTTGTAAGGGTTAAGCTAATTTACACACATGTTCACACACCACCATCACCACCACCACCACTACTATCACCACCACCACCACCACCACCACCACCACCAAACCACCACTTAATCTCTTCTAAATAGAAATGTTTCCTCTGTGCTATGGCTGGGGTGGTGATTACAGATATGTGAGCATAAGGTAGCTGTTTCCATTGGGTATCATTTCCCAAGCATTTAAGCTTCACCCATCTCTTGCTTTCTGGAGTAGAATCCAGGACCTCAAGCATGCTAGATAACTATTCTACCACTAATCCTCTCAATCTAGCCTCTGAAAGATTTTTCATTGCTTTTTGAAGAGATTTGCACTTTAAAGTCTCCCCCACGCAGCTTGAACTATAACAGAGTAGAGATTAGTAGAGTGTCTATTGTCTGTTATGTAGTCATCATCCATCATCTATGATCCTGCAGATAACTCATGGTATATATGAGTAAGATCCACAACTTAGAGACAAAGATACAGCTCCGAGACCTGCTAACTAATGACACACCAGGAGAAGATTTAAGCATTGTCTGTTTGTTTTAGCCTCCAAGTTTACTAGGAAGCCAGGCTATTTCCTTCTATATTTAACTGCATATCTTCATTACAAGGCTTTTTGTTGGAATTAAAATGAACAAATGTACATCTCAGACAGTGTTTGGTGGGAACATCACAAAACCCTGTGCATTACCTCATCACCAAAGTTCATTTCCTATGAGAACAAATATTTTGTGTGTATGTGTGTGTGTGTGTCCCAAACAACTTCCTGGTCTTGAGATTATCAACTGCTAATGTGAACTGGGGGTGATATGGCCACTAAGGCTAAGCCTTTTAGTGGCTGTGTGACCTCAGGATGGTCATACAACCACCATGAGTCAGTGTTTTCATCTAAAACTTGGGCCTCTGGTTTCTTGCCTTTAACCTCTTTCTCAAGGAAGTTAAGAGGTTGGAGTTTACAAAGTGCTTTATTTTGCCCTGGTTTCCCCAGTCACAGGATCCCCTTGCTTTCTTTCATGTCACAATTACAATATGACTTGTCATAAGTCATAAGATAGAGGAAGACCATATGAGCTTGGTCAAAGTGAGTTAGGCTAATTTTCTGGAGTTTTTTTTTAAAGCCTAAGCTTCTATAATTGACACACCTTTCTATTGATTGCTTTTGTAAGCTTTTGTGGGTATCTAGGGAGCAAAATGAAGTGGTTATCTGACTTGGAGTTTTAGATCATTCTGAAATAATAATAGTGGTTAATATTTCAACATGTGTACTATATGTCAGAAGGAATGTTTAATATATAGCAAGAGTCACTTCACTGAATATTTGAAACAATGCATGTATTGTAGGAATGGGTCTGGGCGTCCATAGAAATCAGGTCCTATCACTAGCAAATTATGGACCTGGACCTGGAATATAAATATATGCAGCTTGTCTTTGAATCCTGATCAAGATTTGCATTTGTGAGAAGGTGATAGACAGGATGGCATAAGGACATTGCCAAAGGATGTGATGACTACTTGGGTTTTGGAGCATGAATAGGAGTGCCTCAGAGACATGAGCATAGAATATGGAAAGTGTAGGAGTCAAAGGAACCACAATCAGAAAGGCAAACCGTGCTAATTTAAACTTGTTAGCTTCCCTCTGAAAAATGAGGGCAATAAGAACATCCCATCAAAAGGGTATGATAGGAGACAGTTTATATGAGAACATACATGTAGGTTACATAGTCCTGTTGCTCAGCATAGTGTGCATGTTGTGCATATGATGAGAATGGTGATGGATAAAAATGTCAAAGATGACCTGTAAATTTTTTTTTTTAGAGATTGATTACACGATTTTTATTGGTCCTTTCAACAAATGTTGTTTCAATTTTGTTGCATGCATGAGCCTCTCTCTCTCTCTCTCTCTCTCTCTCTCTCTCTCTCTCTCTCCCTCTCTCCCCCGCTTTCTTTCTCAATCCTCCCTCATATATAGAGGCCTTGGTTTGACAATTAGGATAATTTTCAGTTCAACAAGATAGGGCTCCTTAGTGTATTCATAGTTCACGGATACAGGATTGACTAGCTACCCAGTGTGTTCTAGGACTCTTCTACCTCTCTTCTCTAAAAGCAGAAAATATGGGCAGGCTCCCATGACTACCTCACATTTAATGGGCTTTGGAATTTCAAGCTCCAGCCCTAAAACTTGCACAGCAAACTTTATCCACTGTGTCATCTCCCCAGCTACTGTGTTAATGCTTTTCAACTTCATATGTATACCAGACACCAGTGGCTTGGTTAAAAATATTCATTCTCATCAATTTATACCTTTCCTGCCCCTGTCATGGAATTACTATGTATAGTATTTGGTATTCAACATCAACTTTGGGGGTTTTGTCTTTGAAAAGAGTCTCAGTGTTGTAGCCTAGACTGTCAGGGAACTCATGATTCTCCAACTTCAGCCTCCATAGTTCTGAGATTAAAGGTGTCTATTATGATACTCAAAGAGATCCAGGGAGATAAGATTCTGAATCACAGAGCCTTACCAACCTAAGACATATAAGCATTGCTTTTGATAATGCATATTCCATGATGGGTAAGGAAGGCATTCTTGTCAGAATGGCCTAAGACAGGCTCAGTCTTGTTAATGAAATAAAAAAAGGGGAGAGGTGGGAAAAATCTGACATGGGGCTGCTTGGCAAAAATCTGATATGGGCCAAGGACAAGGAAGTGGGCTTCAGGCAAAAATCTGATGTTAGGCTAGAACAAAGAAGTAATTTCAAGCAGGAATCTACTTATTAGGCTAGAATGAAGAAGTAATTTCAGGCAGGAATCTAAATTTTAGGCTAGAACAAGGAAGTAGGATTCAGACATTAAAATGACTTTGGACTAGGACAAGGAAGTTGGCTCAGATATTTTGATCATCCTAATAAGTCCTTAGAAACAGTCATGGGAGTGTTCACAGAATTTTAGTTATTGCTTTGCTTTTTCTTTGACTATTTGTGTTTATTGTCTTGCTTGTTCCTTGACTGTTTGCATCTATTGTATTGCCAGTCCCTCAACCTAGAACTGACTTTAATACATGCATGTAATTAAAATGGTATAAAAGCAAAAGGGAAGATGAGGGATGGGATAGGGGGTTCTAGGACAGGGAAATGGGGAAAGGAGATAGCATCTGAAATGTAAATAAATAAAATATCCAATAAAAACATAAAAAATGATTCTGAATCAACCATGACAGATTGGAGACCCTTTCTTAGGATAGTAAGGATCTCTTGAGGATTATTGATTACAATGATCAGACAGGTGATTTCTGGGAGGAATGGCTAGGTAGAATGTCTAGCTAGTCTGTTGGTTAAGAGCTATAAAGCTCCACAAGATGCATAGTTGGTGAGCTGGTAGTATCTATGCTTTTGTATTATGTCCCTTTCCTATGTCCTATAACAAATGGTCATAAACTTGTAGTGTAAAACAATGGCAATTCATTCTTTTCTGCTTCACTAAGGCTGAATCCCACAGTAAAGCTCACACCATGTCTATGCTCTTCTAGAAGCATGAGGAGACACCATTCCTTGCTTCCTCCAGCTTCATGTGGTTTCTGATGTTCCTTGGTTTATGACTGTATTTCAATTTCCACCTTCATTTTCTCATGGTGTTTTTCAGGGGGTCCCTCTTTATGTTTCCTTCTTATGGACAACTGCTTTTGTCCTTAAAGCCTATCATCTGCAAAGGTCCCTTTCCCCAAATCATGTCAAATAGAGAGGTTCTGAGGATCAGGACATAGGCATATCTTTCCGAGGCTTCCATCTCACCATCGCAACTGTTTAGCCATCCATCCTTTGCAGATTGCTTTGTGGCATGCACATGGTTTGAAACTAGCTTTCCATCAGCCCACAAAACTGCCATGTGGATATTGATGGCCTATTTGACAATGAAGAAGAGTGAGGTAAAGCTCAAGGTCAAGAACCCTCTTTATATGAAATGGGTTTAGGCTGTGAAAGTGTGAGAGAAACAGAGATGACTATGGGTAAGCTCACAAGAGAAAGACAAGCAATATTTAATTATGGTTCAGGAATCAGTGACGCATGGACCAACTGAGAAATGGAAGTGGGATTTGCCTTTTTCTTAGGGTATTTCAGACGTTAATAAAGATAGTTGTTAACATTTAAAACCAGGAGAGAAAAATATTTAGATGTTCCCACATCCCTTAAAACATCATCATCTTCAATCCAGACACCTCCTTGCATGGGCCGATGTTAGTCACTGTATACAAGTAGTATCTCTGGCCAAATCACATGTGACCATTACAACTGCAATAAAACTGAGCCCATGATGAAGTAACACAAAGGGTATTCCATTGATTTAATGGACTTTGTGGGTACAAAGCTCAGAGAGGCAGGCTGGGGTCTGCTCCAGTTGACCTGGGGCTGAGCTGAGAAGCAGACTTCCCTTGTTGGGAAGTGCATGTACAACATCAGCACTCGTATGGTGATCAGAACTCTTCTATGTAGCCCTCGGTGTGCTACCGTAGTTTGTTGTGAATGGGAATGTTCAGGGAGAAACATTTTCTTCATGGCCCACTTCTGAAATCCCACAGCATCCCTTAGGTTACACTGACAGAGGAAGTATCAATCAAACTGAGGTTCTCTTCCTTCCAAAGTCTCTACAGAGCATGTCTACAGGTGTTTGCATAAACCTATTCTTCAGATGCAGATGGTTGAAGTATTAAACTCTTCAATTGATTGCATACTGTCATCCCAATACCACTGGTTTTCAAAAAACCCCTATAATTTTTGCATCTGTATTATTTTTTCTATTACTCATTGTACAGATAATATCCTAGTGTACTGATATTACTTTTTTATTTGCAGGTGTTTTGATATGAGATATATGGAATACAATGCTTGTAATGGGACAAGTTAAACTACACAAATGATACTGTCCCAGTAATCTCATTGTCGCTCTTCGTTTTGGAGATAACCCAGGGTTTTAAGATTCATCATGCTGTATACATACATGGATTACCAAGTCACCTTTTCTGTGTACTCTGAGGCACATATACTACCTAAACATAGCTGTTCCACCAATGACGATCATGGGGGTGGGAGTTTCTTTTCTCTGCTATGTACTGGGAAAGACCAAGAAATCCTTATTTGACTAATGGGCCCGTGGGAAGAATACTTTGGGAAATATACCTAAGAGAGTGTGTGTAGGGAGTGGGGGGTTGGGTCATATGGTACATGTACCTCTAAGTTTGCTTTCTAGAAAAGCTGTAGTGTTTCCCTCTACCAACAGTGTGTGAATGGACAGAGTCCCAGGGACCCATGACTTGGTGTTTTACAGCTTTGCTGTTGTCTTGTTTCATTTTTATTCTTGAATTATATTGAATTGTTAATTATATTTAATACCTGCTATATGCTTTGTGGCCCTTTTCAGGCCTTCTTCAATATGTTACTTCTCATACTATCTGATTTTTCTGTGGTGGTTTCTGTTCTCTTCCTGTTGCTTTCTGGATCACACATTCCTTGACTGTTCCTGTGTATCACCACTTCATAGATGAATAGTGTTTGCTGGTCCTTATAACAGGTGAGTTTGCTTCCATGAGTCAGAGTGCTGTTGGAAGGAAGTCCTCAGATCAAAGCTCTGACTAGCTTTCTGCAGCTGAAAGGAATGGTAGTTAGTTATGGTAGGCTCTCCAATGAAAACCTGTGCCCACTGCAACAAACTAGCCCAAATGGAAAGTCATAACACAAGAAAATATACTATTTTATTGTTTTGAAGATCAGAGCTTAAAATCAGTCCTATTGAACTGAAATCAAGGTAATTTCTTGGCCATGCTACTTCTGGAGGCTCTGTGGGTAGAGCCTCCTTGCCTTTGCAGCCTGAGACTTCCTTCACTCTTAGATGCTTCAATCTCATCTCTGTTTCTATGTTCACATTGCCTCTTCTGTGCATCTAGCCTCTATTGATACTTTCTTGTAAGGGCACATGTAAAGGTGTCCAGATCCTACCTAGATGATGTAAGATAATAAGTTTATCTCAGCATTCTTAATTGGAAGAACTGCAAAGACTGTGGGCCTAGGATGGAAGTAAGAGGGAGGAAGGTTTGAGGTTAGATACAGAAGAAAGATGAGAGGCTGGATTGTTATCAAGGTATATGGCCTAAGCAGATAGAAATAGGGTAGCAGCCTTCTGGAAAGGCTACATAGAGAACTTTTATATAGGTAAGCATTTCTTTTGATGATACCTATATTACTAGTAACAACTATATTGCCCAAATATTCATCTGATTTGAGAGCAAATATTATCTCATGTTTCCTTTAGACAAATACTAGAGTCTGTAGAAGTGGAGGTGAGATGACCTAGGTCCTAAGTAATTGAGCAGAACTTAATTTTTAAAGAGTGAGCTTTTAGGGGAATATTTAGTATCATGTAAGTATTTTGTATTTATAAAATGATATATTGTCTTCATTTGATTCATTTTTGAGTATGTATTGCTTGCCAGGTCCTTTTGCAGAAGACTGACGTGTCAGGGTGAATTTGACAATGTTACAGAGAGCTTCCACTCTAAAGGGAAGGGAGTTGACACCTGAGAAATAATCAGGTGGAAGCCATTGCTCTGGAAAGAAACACTGATGAGGCCAAAATAAGTACTGCTGAAGAGGGTAGGTTGTCTTTTTATATATACAGATGTTGGGAAGGACCAGAGTGTACTGGTAAGGAAGCTGGACTTGGCCTCTACACCTGCCTTTGTGGCCTTGGGTAAGTTATTTTGCTAACCATGTTGATTCTTCTCCCTATGCAAAGCAAACAGTAGCAGTGTCTCAGCTTGCCTACAAGTTCCTAGACAACGCTTCCTTAGAAAGGCTGCATGGGTGTTCCTCGATTTTGGGTAGAATTGTGGCAGTTTTGGTCAACATAACAAGAAAGAAGTGACAGTGGGCTTTCCGAAGCTAGACTCCTGAAATCCATGTCGGGTTAGCTGCTTTTGCTGGACCACTAGCTCTTGGATCCCTAAGGTACACATAAGCAGACTTATTATCTTGAGAACACCCTCATAGATGCCATGAAGCAGCCTTCAAGCTAGCCAAGCCCAGAGTCCTCCGATGCTCCAGCTCAGGACTTTCCAGTTACCACAACCATTTGATTCTGCCCAGCTAAGGTTCAATATCCAAGAGTTGAGGATAGCCTTTTCACAGAGTATTCTGCATTTTATGACCCGCAGGCCTTGTGGATTTGTGGACCTTGTGGACAGTGCAGGCTATCTTCACAGTCCAGGTTGTTTGTCATGTAGTGGTCCCTAAGATGCAAAAATTTTTCTGCTTCTTTGCATGTTGTATGGCTAAAATGAGTTAGTGTATACAAATTTGAACAACACAATGATTTTATGTATGTACATGAAGGTGTATGTATGCATGGATGGATTGTGTACTGTGTGTGTGTGTGTGTGTGTGTGTGTGTGTAGGCAAGATGTCAACACTGGGTGTCATTCCTCAGAAGCCATCCATCTTACCTGAGACAGGCTCTTTCATTACCTGGGACTTACCAATCTATAGGCTGGCTAGCTAGCAAATCCTGTAGATTCTCTTGAGAATGCTTCCTCAGTGCTGGGGTTACATGTGTCTGCTGTCATACCCAGATTTTTAGGTAGGTGTTGGGGGTTGAATTCAGCTCTTCATGTTTCCAGGGCATACTCTTTGCCGGCTAAGCACAGAATAACTCAGCTGAGATGTGTTTCTTGTATGCACTAGAATGATGGATCCTCTTTTCACATCCATTCTGTTAGCCTGTGTCTTTTTATTGGGGAACTGAGTCTATTGATATTAAGAGATATTATGGTATATATATATATATGTATATATATATATATATATGTGTGTGTGTGTGTGTGTGTGTGTGTGTACATATATATATACTCTTTTTTTGTTTTGATGGTATGGGGTTATTTCCTGTGTTTTCTCGGATGTAGTTAGACTCCTTAGGTTGGAGTTTTCCTTTTAGTATCTTCCATACGGCTCAGATTTGTGGATAGATAGTGTTTAAATTTGGTTTTGTTGTAAAATATCTTGTTTTCTGTATCTATGCTGATTAAAATTTTGTTGGGTATATTAGTCTGGGCTGACATCTGTGGTGTATTAAGGTCTACAAGGTATCTTCCAAGGCCCTTCTGGCTTTTAGAGTGTCTGTTGAGAAGTCAGATGTAATTCTGATTGATCTCCCTTTATATGTTACTTGGTCTCTTTCTCTTGCAATTTATAGCATTCTTTGTTCTGTACGATATTTTGATTATTTTGTAGCAGGAACTAGTTTTGCTTTTTGTTGTTGATTCTCTCTCTGTTTTTCCTCCTCCTCTTCTTGTTCTTCTTGTTCTTCTCCTTGTTCTTCTTCTTGTTCTCCTTCTTGTTCTTCTTCTTCTTGTTCTTCTTCTTCTTCTTGTTCTTCTTCTCCTTGTTCTTGTTCTTCTTGTTCTTGTTCTTCTTCTCCTTCTTCTCCTTCTTCTTCTTCTTCTTCTTCTTCTTCTTCTTCTTCTTCTTCTTCTTCTTCTT
>NW_021620791.1:4004519-4017452 GCF_004785775.1 Grammomys surdaster | reverse complement strand
TCTTCTTCTTCTTCTTCTTCTTCTTCTTCTTCTTCTTCTTCTTCTTCTTCTTCTTCTTCTTCGATAAGATCTCTTTATGTAGCTCTGGCTGTCCTGGAACTCTCTATGTAGGCCAGACTGACCCTGAACTCATGGGGATCCATCTGTCTCTGCCTCCCAAGTTCTGACATCAAAAACATGCACCACTATGTCTGAGTATGAATTAGATTTTTAATGGCACACACTCACTCATACATGGTTTTGCTTGCCTCTAAAAACAATTATTAGTGTGTGAATGTTAGGGGGGGCAAGGTGTGCACATGTCACAGTGCATGTGCAGAAGCCAAAGGACAATTTTGTGGAGGCAAGTATTTCTTTCCACCCTTACAGGGGTTCTGGGAATCTGACTTGGGTTACCAGGCTTGTACTTTAAGCACTTTTACCTGCTGACCCTTTTCATCACCCCTTGCCTGTTTTATAAAAATAGAATGGAAAGTGACAGGTGTAACCCCTGCTTCCCATTCTGTCCATCTGCTCCAGCTGTGTGACCTTCTTAATATGCCCTACTTTATAGGTTTTCTGCTGACTGTTTTCTCTGTCTTGGATGGTCCCATAACTGCACAGCTAATGCCTTCTCTTTCAAGCTTGAGGTAAACTTTACATTACCCATTAGCCATGCCCCTTCTACTCTTGCAATATATTTCACTTCCTATCCCTGAATCTCTCTATTGCATTCTTTACATTTTTTTGTTTTTTTCTCTTTCTTTCCTCCCTCTGTTTTTCTCCACACTGTGGTATGTTAAAACTCCAAGACGCACACATGCTGTGTATATTATACATCTGCAGCCCAACTTTCTTGCTTTATTATGTCCAAGTCACTGATGTAGTACATGTTCAACTCATGGCTGCACTCAGTACATCATTCAGTGAATGACTATGCATGTCTTATTTAATACCATGAAAATGAACAGAGGCATCCAGCTACACGAGGATTTCACTCTCTCCTGAAGTCACACAAAAACACTCCCAACACAGAATGGGTACAACCCTGAAAGAAGACCTGGAGACATTACCAGATTGGGGGGGGGTCAACTCAAATTCTGGAAGGGAAAAAGCAGATAAATACAGATCTGCCTCAGAACTTTGATCTAGAGTCTCCAGTTCTAGAAGATATGACTATCTAGAAAATATGGCTATCTAGAAGATATGATTATCTAGAAGATATCTGCTTTGCAGAATCTAGGAAAGGAAGGGGAAGAAAACCTAAAAATATAACAGTAAACAAAGAATAACTACCTATTTACAGGTTCTCCCTTTTCACTATTAAGAAATTAACATCTTTCTAGTCTTTTACTTTCTTTATCTATGTTGTCTCTAATATTCTGGAATTTTAGGCCACTCTGTACCAGTAAGTTAAACTACTAGTTTTCCAACCTCTGCCAATATTTTTAAGCTCGTCAAAGAAAGCCATAGTCTCTCTGTTTGGCTGGAACAGTGTTTTGCTCCTCTCATTCTGCAAGGAGGGTCTGCTTGGTGTGTAATCCAACCTATTTGTATGTAGCACTTCAATTTTATTTTTGAGAAGCTGGAATTCTTCTTCATTAAAAGGATGCATTTCCTGGCACTTATCTTCAGGAAGCAGGATGTTTGGGAGAATATACAAGAAACGACCACAAAAACAGTTGCTCCATTTTGCCAAGAAGGTTATCGAAACTTCCTTTCATGAAACAGAGAAACTTCTCTGTGCATTAAGAAATTGGGAAAGGGCTAATTCCACAGTCTGGGATGTTCTCCAGATTCTTTAGCATATCCTGTTCAACAGCCTGCGTCAGGTCAAACAGGTGGCTATGCAGAAACGCTATGTAGATCCTCAGCAGGCAAGTCTGTGCTGTGACTCCAAAGAGTTGCACCTCAGATGCCATCAGATCCACAGACATCTTGTGTTACTTTGGTGCCTTCAACTGTGAAAACTAATACTTCCACTACAACCAAACAAAATTCTATTTTATTTCCTTCAAGTAGGTATACCCCAGGTACATATCCTTCAATAACCAGTATGAATTCATGTCCCTGCTACTACTCTCTCCTTCAAGTTTCCTTCAGTGTTATTAACTCATGTACTGTCTCTTCTTTTCTGGATTACAGTCTCCATGGTTCAGATTAAATATGGGACATTCCCAGGCCATCTCAATAAGTATAATGACCTTTAGAGCCCATAGCCATAAACTCAAAGACACAGAAACCATAGCCTGAAAAACAATTTTTTTAATTCAATGACTCAAATGTCATTTACTTTGAGAGAAAGCAGGGCTAGAGAAATGATTCTTTGAAAATGAGTTGATGGGATAATTTCAATCTTTGTATTTTTCTCATTCATGTATTTGCTGTATTAAAAGAAATCAGTGGCCTGTGTCTTCTTGTTTTAGAATATTATAGATAATTGGTGTTGTGCTTACCTCAGCATGGGACACATTCAACATGGCCCCTTGGGCCTTTGAGCTGTTGAGGGTGTCAAATCAAAGGAAGTGTCTTATTAGTACAAATTCTTAGCTAATTAAATAGCCAGCATGGATCAATCAATAGGTCATTTCTCCACCTCAGCTATTAATGTTTCTTCTCTACAACAAACTGTCTTTGAAAAATGGAAACCTCAAGTTTGTCATTGACTCCAGATGGTCCCCTGCAACTGTCCCTTTACTATTCAAACACTCACAGAGCTGTCAAATGCTGTGCAGACTTGCACTCATGGCTTCCTAGTATCTTTCTAATCTTTTTTAAAAAGCAAAGCCAGATCTACACTATTATGCAAAGATCCCCAGTGGCTTCCACATTGTTTAGCTTATCATTGTCTCCGAATGCTTGCCCTCAGTCTGTGTTTCATCTTCTGTCTTCGAGGGGCCTCATTCAGCTATCAGACCATCATTTCATCATCTGACCCCATTGCTCACCCCACTCTTTATGGAATCATTTTTTCATTGCATGGCAAGAATTGCCTTTCTCTGGACCCTCTTGCCCCTCATCAGAGATCTCCCGTCATGCTTGATGAATTTTTTCTCTATGTGCTAATGCCCACCAAGGTATCTCTAAACCAAATCTTTCTACTAGTCATTAGACTCTTTGTCAAATTACTTTTTGACCAGATATCTCAAATTTGGAGTGATCAAATGAGAACTCCTGGTTTCTTTCAAACTGTTCTGGCCCAACCTTCATTTCTTAGTAAATGTTTCTTCCTTTCTCCCAAGTGATCACTTTGGAGATCACCTTTGGGTCCTCTCATCAGAATCATTCACAGACTCTTATGCATTTGCCTTGAAAATGTTTTTAAAAATGTTTTGAATCTGCACACTTCTTCCCCCACCATTGCTCACACTCTATTCTCAATCACCCTTAGGTCTTACCTACATCTATGACAGTAGTCTTGTAATGCTCACTCTGGTTCTATATGGCTCTCTTTCTGGCCTGTTCTCTGAATGTGATTTCAAACTCATGCATTGGATTACTTCATTTCTTAGTTCTGACACTTGCTGAGCCTTCTTGTCCTACTAAGAGTAAAGCCCACATCTGTTACAAGGTTGACAGGTACCTCTGCCATTACCTGCATTGCAGACTACATCACTTATGGCACTTTCCATTGAATATTCTGTTCCACCTACATGACACTTGCAGATCATCAAATCTTGTATTAGCTGTTCCCTTTGCCTGGAGTGATCTTCTGCTTGGCAGCCCATCCAGAATACTATTCGTATTTCCGACGGATTGTCTTCCTTTAGAGACTTTTCACACGGCAGGGAAACATTCTTCTTTATCTGCTCTGCTCCATTTTCTTTCCCTGCTGTTTTATTTCCTTTGCAGACATTAGCATAGTGTGACATATGTATTTATCACCTACCTCCAGCCTTTGCATTATAAGGCTCCTGAATCAGAGATTACTTTTTAAATTTGAAATTTTAAACATTTAAAGCCTCCACACTTAGACGAGTAGACCAGAATGAGGCAGGCAAGAGGAATATGATGAATGAGTAAATAAAACTATCAAGAAAGGGATTCCTTTTTGCAATAGCCTACACTTCCAGAGCGTTCCTTAAAAATATATATGATAGCTGCAACAATCTCTGAAAATCCTACTATCTACGGTTACTACCTTTTGGAAAGAGCTCATGTCACCAAACCAAAGAATGATGGAGTCTTATATATAAAACCAATCTGGGAGAACATTTAATACATACCTTTATGTTGGTCCTGTATATTCAAGAAAAATGTCTCAACTGCTTCACAACTACCAAGAAACCCATCTTCTGGTCTTGCAGTTTGTATTGAAATCTGTCACTTCTCTTTTTTGAGCCTAAGTCGTGGAACATTAGTTGAATGTATTATCCTCATGCCAGTCCTTCAAATGTTGCAGACAGCTGGCTTGGTCTCTTTTGGACTTAGTTTTCCAGACTGAACACCTGTCATTCTTTCAATTGCTGTGTATGCAGCATGATTTTGAGCCCGCCCTCCAGATCTCCACTGAATGCTTTAGAATTTGTTGTGCTTTCACATGCGATTGTTTCCCAAAGTGAACCCAGCACTTTCGCCAGTCTCTGCCTCACAGCTCAGGTCTCTGTTTTCTTTCTTTTTTTTATGACATGTTTTTATTTATTGAAAAAGTTTATATAATATATTCTGATTACAGTTTCTTCTTCCCCATCTTCTTTTTGATCTTCCCTGCTTTCCTGCTCACCAAACTCCATGCCTTTTCCTTTTCTCTCATCAGAAAACAGACAAAATAATAAATATCCATTAAAAGCCCAACAAACCAGAATAAAATAAGAAACACACACACACACACACACACAAACACACATACAAACACACTGCATAAACTCACAAAATTAGAAATCACAATATATGCAAAGAAATAGCAATAAGACAAAAAGATGTCCAAACAAAGCATTATGAGACAGAAAGTCTACAAAAAAACAGCATTGAATTTGTTTTGTATTGGCCATCTACTGCTAGGTATGGGCCCTATACTTACATATGGATAACACACTCAGTGAGACTCCATTGGAGAAAACTAATTTTTCCGTTATAAGCAGATATCAATTGACGATAGCTTCTTGGTTAGAGATGGGATTTCTGTCTCAGGAATCCTACCTGGCTCACACCTGTGCAGTCCCTATGCATGTTTCCACAGTCCTTATGAGTTCATATATATACCAATCTTGTGTTTCTTTGATGTTCTCCATCCCCTTTGGATCTTACAACCTTTCTGCCTTCTCTTCCACAAAGCTCCCTGAGTTCATAGGGAAGAAATTTAAAGAAGACATGACGTTTATGTATGTGTTTTCCAAGATCTCTCACTTTGTAAATTGTCCAGTCATGGGTCTCTGCATTTATTCCTATCTACTTTAAGGGGATGCTTCTCTGATGATGGATGACCCAGGATGATCCAGGCACTGATCTCTGACACTCTTCTTAAGGGCATTTAGAAAATGCAGCATTTCTTTCATCTTGGAGCTTCTGCTGTCATCACAGTGGACTAGCATAAGACATGTACTTGAGTAGATCACCCCACTCCCACCCTCGACACCATTTCAGAAGACACTTAGAGGCCATGGGTACTACTAAGATTAGCTAGTAAGAGGCAGAGAGATGAAAGAGAAAGAGAGCCAGAATGGTGTGTGTACAACGAAGAGAGATAGAACTGGAGGCTTGAGGGTAATGAGCAACAGACTGATGTGAGTAGTCTACAATGCCACCTGAGGCCATGATGAAGCCAATCTGGGTCTATGAACCTATAAAAGCAGGGCTCTATGTTGATGACTGTGGCCCATGTTAGTACCAAAGGCCATGAGGGCATCCTTGCCTCCTGGGGCTATGGTGATGTCAGAGGGCTGTGTAGAGCTGGCCTTACCCTATCTGGACTGTGTGGAAGATCTGACCCCTATAGCATGAGATTGACAGAGATTACCCAGACCCATACTGACTGTAGCACTCTGGAGAGCATCCTGGCGCCCTGTTTGGTCAGCACAGTAAAGCTGGCGCTGTTGATGGAGACACAGGAGAGCAGGTCCCAATGGTGTAAGTATGGGAGAGCTGTCAGGATGACCAACTCAGTTACCACACAGGCCCAGATTCAGACCTTGGAGTTGACCAATCCCATGATCTAGCCCATCTGTGAAATGTCACCTCACATGAAGGAGCCAGTCCTATAGAACCAACACTGCAGGATCTCCATGACACAGGGGAACAATAGGATATCTGATAGGAGTCCTGGTGAGGACCCAGTACTGATAGTGTAGCAGAAACCAGAGACTTCGAACCAGACCAATGACTACTGCAATGAACGTTTGCAAGAATAGCTGTCTGTGCAAAAGGTTATGCTGTGTGACACACCTCAGCTTCCACAGCAATATTGTTTGTTTGTTTGTTTGTTTGTTTGTTTTTTCTTGGGGGCAGGAGGTCACAAGGGTGGATATGGAGGGACAGGGAGATGAGTAGGATTTGGGTACATGAAGTGAAATTCATAAAGGATCAATAAAAAGTTTTACAAAAGGCATACACCTGAATAATTTCTACATGTTCTTAGTCCCCTTCCCCTGCCTATTGTTTCTTTAAAAAAAAAAACCCACACTTTTATTATTCCTCTTCACCAATGGAAGTTATGATTAAGTTGTTCTGTCCAGGCCTCGAAAAGCCCGATTTTGAGAAAATTTAAAAATCTTCAGGTAGAACTTTATTTTGATCTCTGAACATTTTCTGCCAGTTCTTCAGTCTCCTCTTACTGCCTTTGAAAAATTATAACCCTGAGATTTAGTTTCTTAATCACACTACTTGTATTCTCAGTCACCCATGTTTTAAAATCACATGTTAAGTCTCTGTGTTTTAGGCATGTGTGGGCTGCACAAGCATGTGAGTGTTCAGAAGAGCTATCTTTCCTGAGTTAGCACACTATTGGCTCCATCAAGACCCTGACCCGGTGGTGATCATGAACACATGGCTCCTGAGGCATAGCTGATAACTTGATGATAATCTACCATGAGCCCTTGTCCATATTATGGTCTTCTTTTGTGTCACAGACTACCACAGGAGAACTCAAGGGCTTTTCTGTTACTACTGACCACAGTGCTTAGAAATTTTCCAGTTTGAGTCCTTAGTAAGACTTGAAAATTAAAGCATGCTATGGATAAATATGCTATGGATAATAGCTTCTAGCGCGTTATGGCTTCTTGAAGAAGCCTAGAATGAAAACATACAGCCACGTCAGGAAGAGAAGTAAGTATAAACACACATCCCAGTCCATTTGGCTGAAGGAAGACTTTCTTTGTGCTCAGTATTAACTCATTAAACATATAGATATAACATGTTATCAACACGTTAGTTGATAACAGTTGTGGAAGATAAAAAAAATCTGAGTCATAGGGATGTGAAGTCACTTTCTCGGCTCATTTATCTACTGAGAAACGGAGTTCAGGTACTCATTTACTTTTAGAACTTTAATACTTTCTACTTTATGCTGTTGTTCACACCTTGCCTTCTGTTCATGTGTTTCTCTTGGTTTGTAGTTCAGTTCTCTGCTATCTCCTATGAGTAACAGAGTAACAATAACTGATAGGAACTTAGAAATACGAACTTAGCTATCTATCCCTGAGTGCAATCTCAAGTTTTACCACTGCTAGCTATGTTGTTTTATGTAAGTCATGTCATACTTCTGAGCCTTGTTTTTTTGATCTTTATTAGGTCGAAGGTTGTAATATCCACTTTGTAGGGTTGTGATAAAGGTTCAGTGTGAAAAACACTTGTATAGGGCATGACACACTTTGGAGATGTCCACAGAACAGATGTTATTGCCGTAGCATTGGAATTATTGTTATTATAAAAGGTGGGTGTGACTTCTACTCAAATTTTTGAGGCTCCTGTGGAGGGGCTTGAGGTTATCAACCCATCGGCTTCATTGCAGCTTAGAGAGCTCTCCTTCTAGCTATCTAAGAGACATCCTAGCCAAATGCTGGATTTACAAATTAGTCCTACATCATTTAATGAAAGATTCATCTTCCCAAGTACCCATGGTCCACTTGTTAATAACATGTTTAGGATTTGGTTAGAATTTAACATTTAGTTCCTTCTTGTTTTTGGTTCCAGGGTCTCTCAGTGATAAGCTTCACGTTACCTTAAAGTCTCCCCCAGGCATTTCTGATTTCTTTTTCCAGATGAAAACTCCTCTGGAGTTTGGGGTCTTCAAAATTGTAAGTTGCTCTTGCACAGTGCCTAGCTTCTTTTGACTTTCCAGTACCTGCTCATTATTCCTGTTTTACTTTTAGTCAGAGGAATTTCTTTACAGGATAAGAGGACTCAAGCCTTCAAGTGTGTCATACTCATCACCTGGGAGACAACAAAACACTGGTGACCCCTTTCTAACCATATCCTAGATTTCCAAGCATTTTTTACACATTGTCTCCTCTGATCGCCTCACAGGGCATTGTCCACATGTTGCCATTAGCCTAGCATACTTCATTTCCTTGGAGATTTTCAGTAAATATCTTGTTCACCAAATCACTGGGTTGTTTTTAATCAAGTAAAGAAAATCATAATTGATTTTAGCACAAGACTGAAGTGTGTTTGCTTGTTGATAACTGCTACCATTTTTCTGATATAGTCTCTTAACAGGAGACATGCAATAAGCCTTCATTAAAGATGCATGAGGATGCAATGCAGACACTGCAGAAATTGAGATTTGACCAGAGTCCAGGTCAGTCTTTCACAAGCTGTATGATTTTGAGTCAGGCATTTGTTTAATTTCTTCTGCTAAAATCAGGTTACCTCGTTCACTGTCTCATGGGGTTGGTACAGGTATTAGGGAACATGAAACATTTAACAGTCTCTGACCCATAGACTAAAAGATAGTTTCAAATGCAATATTCTTACCTATGGTATAACCATCCTTGTTTCAGTTGCTTCATATATATCATGTCAATAAATCTTTCCAGACATGTTTCACGAGCTCTGTGACAGATTTTGAGTATCTTGGCCCTGAGCACAGTTAACCATGATGAATAAAAGGCAGCATCTACCTAGGTTCATCTGCTTCTGACATGATTGTGTTTCCTTCTGTTTTCCCTAGTCTTCAAGTTTTCCTTGTTCTGAGTGTATTTGAGGTCTTAGTTTGTCATTGCTTACACTTGTTGATCCAAGCTGACATATTTAATATCTATATAGAATGCTTCACGTATGGTTGTTGATACCATTCAGTTTAATCCATCAATCACTGTGTTAGAGGCTGGGGTATGTAGATGAAAAAACAGGGAATTTGCTCTTAGGGAAGTCACATATAAAGTTCAATGAAAGGATGTTATCCTGAAAGTCTTGGTTGAAATGCTAAGATAATGTATAGCCATATTCTGAAATGAGATGGACCACCCAGTGAAAACATGTGGGAGGAGTTGGTGGTTAAGAGCACTTAGCAACCTGAGTGTCTCATGTTCATAAAAACATGGAAACACCAGGTGAGGAGATGATTTGGAGAGGACTTCCTGGCTATGTCAGCTTGTATATTGAGCTTAATTCTATTCTGAAGGGCTAAGCAATGCTCGAATCCTACCTTAGTCTTTTAAGGAGGGCTTCATTTAGCAAGAGTCATCAGAGTGTACCATTTGTAACTGAAAGTTGCAATCTGAAATAGGCTTTAGATTGTTGTTCTCTCAAGACGTATGATTAATTGTCCATAGGAGAGATGGAAAAATTGGCCAGGTTGTCCTCAGCAATATGACTGTTTTAATGAGTCTAGCATGGATATAAGCATAAGAATTCCAGTGTTGCTCTGATCTGAATAAAGATCTCAGACGGCGTTTTGGGAACATTTCTGGAATATATTGAGGGTGTAAAGGAATTAGAAAAACTCAGTTGGTTGCACTAGTTGGTAGTGGGATAATTTTACAAAGGTAGGGGATAATTTTTTTCACTGAATACATTTTATAGGAAATATAGTGAAATTGCTTTCTGTTCATATTCCCTATATCCATAACATTAGTTACAATGGACACCAGAGTGGAGCTTGTTCAATGGGTACTGAGACTATTAAAAGGTTCTTTGATGTCTTTTTTCAGCATAGCATTATTTCTACTTCCAGATAATTTACCTTTATCTTTCTAGTCTCTGTGTTCCATTCCTGGACTCAGCCTTTCAGGGTACATGTCTGATTTCATTCTTCTCACCCTGGCAACACTGAGTTTTTTATGAACTTCCATAACATTCTCTTCCTTCTTCACTATTCGTTCTATGTCCCCTTATTGATCTGTCAAAAAAGAAGATTTCAACACTCAGGAATAGAACATTTTCACCCTGCATTAGAGGGCAAGCTAGTTTACTGCATTCAAAAACTGGCTGTGCTCTTTCCTTCACACCTACTTCGTCTTGAAAACCCTTTTGACATACCCTGTAAGAAAGAATTTATGGAGAACACAGGCACTATTCTGTGTTGACTTGGACCCATTCCTAGGGTTGTTCTCTATTTTAGGATGGGTAACATTGGTACCCTTCCAAATAGTGCTCACACCCTGTAGTATCACTCCTAGTTTTCCCATAGTATTACAAAGACTTAATACTGCAAACTGGGTCATATGAACAGCAGAAATTTATTTTTGTGTATTTCTGGAAGACTGGACACTAACATCAAGATATTTTATAGACACTTGATTGTTTTAAAAACCAAGAGTGCTCCATAAATCTTGCCTGAATTCTAGTCATCCATGAGCCAAATTCTTGAGTTCTTAGCACTATTCTAATACTTCCTTTATCTTCACATGGAATCCCACCTGTATGCATTCATGCTTCTAAATTTTCTCTTTATAAGAAATCCAGTTGTTTTCAAGCAACAGCATAGATCATGGACATCTGGATGGCTTTTGCTGGTAACAGCATGGCCATGAGCATTAAGATGGTTTTACGTGATGGCATAGATCATGGACATCAGCAAAGTCTTTGCTGGTAACATGGGCCACAGACATCAACTCAGCCATTGGATGCAGCAGAGCCATGGACCCCAACATACCTCTTGGCAGTAGCATAGACCATGGTCTCAGGTGGCAGCAAGGCTATTCTTAAATGTATGGCCCCCAGTGGCATAATTGTCCATGGACATTAACATGGTTTTAGGTGGCATCACAGGATGGAGCACATTATGTAAAATTTCCAGATAATCAATAAAAAGATTATTTTATCATAATAATAATACTGATAATAATAATAATAGCAATGATAAAATAATACCAGTTGTATTATACTAGGAACCCTGTCTTAATTTTAAATGAATTAATCTTATTTGCCATATCTTGATGTCCAGATAATCTCACATTCTTGGGATTAGAATATCAACATAGAAGTTAGGACTTAGGGGTAGGGCATCCAGAAAACACATCCCACAACAATTATCTGTAATCTTTTCTAACTCTTCTAGAATATATTTGTTCCTAGCTCTTCAGGGAAGCCTGCCCTGTGCACACGTTATACACCCTCGGTCTCTCAAAACAACCCCCTGTAGAACCTGGGCCAATTATGCTTGAGTGCCTTTCATATTCCCATTGGAAATGTTCTTATTTTTTCCCCAAATTGTTCATTTTTTTTCTTCTTAACATTTTGGCTTTGCAATTCAATTTGTATTTCTGATTTGGACTCCAGTCTTCTGGGTATTAAAATGTCAGCTTTCTCCAACAGTAGCCTTTGGCTCAGCTTTCCCTTTGGCTCTTGGGGCCTTAAATTTGTTCTTGCTCCAGGCTTATGGAATCCATCCCGATCTTGCCAGAATCGAGGCTGGCAGTTTTGCCTCGGCTTGAAGCCACTTAGTGAATTTGGCAAGGGTCTCAAGCACCCCTTGTGGTACACCAAGATAGTGGCAGAGGGGATGTAAGTTCAGTAAAATGTATTTCTCTGTCCTTGAGAATACATAGCCAGGTCTCATATCCTTGTCCTCAGATAGGTTCCTGGTTTTAAAAGATGGAATATAAGCATAAGCTTTGTACATGCCCGGAGCCTGGTGCAGAATAAGCATCTTTGCCATTCTCTGTGTTCCTTTCTGTAGTTTGGTTGCAGGGTCCTTGAAGGCTCTAGACAAACTTCTGCAAGATGAAATTCTGCCTGGGTCCATGAGTTACATGATAGATAAACTATCTACTGAATCCTTGAGTTGAAGATTGTTACATTAAGAGAAAAAGTAATGCTTATGGCATTTGAAGAATTTTTAAGCAAGTAGATATAACTGCCCAACTAAGAAGTCTGAGTACAAAAAAAGAGGAAAGGTGAAGTTTTCATCTCAGTTTTCTTGTTGATTTTGAATAACAGGGCCAACACCTCTGTTGGCTAAAGTGAGAGAGCCCTTCTCAAGTGTGCCAGGGCTGAAGTTCACCTTCTACTAAGTGGCAGGGACCATGTTGAACCCTTTATTTCTCTCTCTCTCTCTCTCTCTCTCTCTCTCTCTCTCTCTCTCTCTCTTCCTCCCTGTCCCTCACTACATACACACACACACACACGCACGCACGCACGCACGCACGCACGCACGCACGCACTCCTTTAGCTTTATTTGCCAGTTATATATCTACTTGTTAAAAAGTTCAAATCTTTTGTAAGTTGAAGTTCAATTTGTGGTTGGGGAGAGGGAAAAAGAATGAAATGGATAGGAATAAAAATTCTCTGAAGGGGACAGAGGGGAAGGTCACCAAGTAACCCAGTCTTCTGTAGAGTCTACCAGGTGAGCATTCAGTAAGCAAAGCACTTAGTGAAAGAGGAATGGAGAGATGGGTAACATGGAAATTAGGGTTGAAGGAAACCTGGAGATTTCAATTAGCAGATACTTTCAAACAAACAAACATGATGCAAACAGGACGTTTTCTTCTTCCTTTCCTTTCCTTTCCTTTCCTTTCCTTTCCTTTCCTTTCCTTTCCTTTCCTTTCCTTTCCTTTCCTTTCCTTTCCTTTCCTT
>NW_021620791.1:3988676-4004509 GCF_004785775.1 Grammomys surdaster | reverse complement strand
TTTCCTTTCCTTTCCTTTCCTTTCCTTTCCTTTCCTTTCCTTTCCTTCCCTTCCCTTCCCTTCCCTTCCCTTCCCTTCCCTTCCCTTCCCTTCCCTTCCCTTTCCTTTCCTTTCCTTTCCTTTCCTTTTTTCCCTCTTTCCTTTCCTTTCCTTTCCTTTCCTTCTCTTCTTTTCTATTTTCTTTTTTGTCTTTCCTTTTCCTTTCTGCTTTTGTTTTTGTTTTGAGACAGGGGTCTCCTGCAGCCCACATGGGCTTCAAACTTGCTATATAGTTGAGGATGACTTTGACCTTCTAATACTACTGCTTCTTGTGCTTACCTCTCTCATGCTGGGATTATAAGCATTTGTCACATACCCAGTTGATGAGGTTCTGAGGGACTGGACCTAAGACCTTATGTATGCAAAGCAAGCATCTTACCAATCGACTGCATTTGAAGCCTCAAAACTGTTTTTGAGTATGTTTTAAGATTGTTCTGAGGTGGTTGTGGCCTAGCAAAAGGAGCCCAGAACTTGGCTTGTATTCTGGAAGTAAATCTGCATCTAAGTCTCAATTTTGCCAACTCATGTCCCACTGACCCTGAGGACCAGGGCCCCAGACCTCCCTTTCCTTCTCTGCCAAACAAATATTCTCCTATCTTATAGGGTTGCAATACCTAATTTGTCTGAACTCTGGCTTGGCCTTTAAATTTAGCTGCTCTGCCAGTACATTCAGTAAGGTTGGGTCCCAACTTTTCCCATCACAGTATGTTCTCTAAAATGAGAACAGATTGTGAATGATTTTGCAAGCCAGGCTAGGGAGTTTGGATCTGCCCTGGGGTGAAGGAGAAATATCAAGGATAATGAAGGCCATTAGAACCTTGAAGACTTGCTATACTAACCAATCGCCTAGAGCATTGCTTAGTTTTCATCTTTCCTCTTTGGGTGTTAGGAAGTAAGAGGATATTGAATAGTTCCATATTCATTCTCAAAGCCCTATATAATTCCCTTTAGGGGATGCAGAGGGACCACTGTAGTGCATCCTCTTTATATTCAGAACTGGGTTTCTACTGTTCTAGGACACATATACTAAGAGCCCTAAGTGGCAGTTGTCATTAATTGTGCTGCTTTCCCAGCGTGTACAAGGTCTCAACAATAGCTTTCAAATGCCTTCTAACCAAATGTCTGGGGAGACTCAGACTTTAGTCTCAGCAGCAACTGGATTCTTGGTGAAAATAAAGCTATGTATCAGAGTCCTTACTACCGACACAAGGGATCCCAAAGGCTTTCAAAGGTGTCATTGACTCTTCTAACCATCATCTCCTGCTAAAATACACAAAATAAGACTTTATGGTCTAAGAAGCTCAAGCAGGAAGAGGCTCTGCCAGTCTAACCAAGTGTTCAATTACAGAAGGCCTTAGAGGACTGTTAAAAACATCTAAGGGATATATTTTTCTTTGAAAAACACATAGTTTAAAAATTATTGCAAAAGTTAAAGGTGTCAGGCTAAACCTATCTTCTTTTTAGGCCTGTCTGTAGAAGCTAAATCAGAGGTTGTTGCTAGGACGTGTCAAGTATTCTGAACAGTAGCTAGGTTGATTAGCCATCCTGACAGCTGTAACCTGCTGGGGTTGAGTGGGGTTCTGACACACAGAGAGTGCACATGAGACTGAAGAAACAGTTCAGCATGCAGAAAAGAAACTATTGACAATGTAAAAGGCTGCAATTCTGTACTTTCTCTGAGGTTATCTGTTATCAGACAAGCTTCAAAGCACATACTTTTACTCTAGGGATCAGTGAGTGGAGCCCTTGCCATCCATCCATCCTAGGATTTTTCTTTGGCCTGTTAATATTAGCAAACAACTTGTCTCTGCTGCTTACTGAGTGGTCTGATATATATAATTTTAATTCCTTAGAATGTACATACCTAAAAAATTTAATAAATTTATTTTATATTCATTTTTTTCATGCAATGTATTTTGATTATATTACTTTGACAACCACAAGGTTTTCCAGATCATCCCCACCTTTCTACCTCCTCTCATATTTAAAGTAACTTTAATTCTCCAGATGTAATTACTATCTTGAAGGCTTACTTCTGAATAAGCTCACCCTTTCTCAATCTCTCTGAGTGTGGGCTGGCTGGTTCATCTCTGCTGTTTTGGCTCAAAACTTCTGTCCAAACTGCCTGATTCAAACTGGCTTCCCTCTCAGCTTCTCATTGAATTGCTCTGCTTGGAAAAACTGCCTCTGAGTTCCATGAACTGAACTGCACTGACTGCATGAACTCAACTGAACCCAACTGCATTTAATCAAACTGCACTCAACTGCACTCAACTGAAGTCTACCGAATTGCCTGAACTCAACTGAACTGTGTTAACCGAACTGCCCTCACCTCATCACTCACTCTGACAAATCTTTCTCTTATTCATCACTTTGTCTGCCCCTCAATTAGATGTCACTTTCAAACATGGCTGCTTCCTTCTACAAACAAGATTTACTTTCATTATTTGGGATTAAAGTTGTGTACTAAGGTTGTATCTGTATTCCAACTAGATCATACTGAAATTCAAGGCATGTCTGCCTTCCAGCTGGATCACACAGACAACAGAAACAATTATCAATCCCACAAACAGTCCAAAGGTCCTTATGAAGATCCACTAATGCAATGGTCCTTATACCCTAATCACGTATGGACATTCAGACTATTAACTTTGTGGGATTTATAATTATTTCTGTTATAATAATTAAACAATGTGCAATTTTAGCTTAAATAGATAGAGGGAAGACACAGAACAATTTTAATCCAGCAACATGGCTGCTCTTGCAAGGGATCACATCCAAAAGCCTTCTAAGTCTATGTGATCTGGCTGGAAAACAGACATGGCCTTAATACACACCTTTAATCCCAAACAATGAAAGTAAAGTTAGTTTGTAGAAAGAAGTAGCCATGTTGTTGGATTAAAATTTCTGTACACTCATATTTTTTTTTAAATTCTATTTTACAGGGAGGAAAGAGAACCTTAGAGATATTGAACCATATTTCAAGGCCTATATTTTAGGCAGGAAGTGGCCACCAGGAACCTGATGCCCTGAAGCTACTATGTTTGCTGCTGTCCCAGCTCCAAGAATGATATTGGAAACAAACAAGTGTCAGAAGTTTTTTGTAAGTGACAGATTTGTACTGTAGGGCTCAAAACATTGTGCTGCTCTGACTCAGGATTGCCAGAATATCCTGACAATGTGGCTGTGTGGAGAGCTGGTGTTGGTCTTTTAAACACATGCTATAGTATAGCATAGAATTAGTTGTACTAATGGTTAATTCTCTCTGGGTGCCATATGCTCTTCATGGGCAAAGTGACTTTCAGGTCCGATTATCTGACAGCAGTGAAGGAAGGTAGCAGCTAGAAGAAGACAGACACCCAGGATCAATTTTTCCAAGCTTGTCTGACTTTCTTGTTCCTCTGTCAGGTATTCTAGGGGCCCTGCTAGCCCTGCTTCCCATCATAGAGGAGTACAGGCTGATTTTAACACAGGTCTCCTATTGAGCTACTTTTCTCTCTCAATGCCTGGTTTAAATGATCTGCAATATGTGGTTTTCTAAGATTCATATCTCTGCAGAAGCTATTCTGAACATTGCCACCACCCCTAGCCTTATGTTTTTCTGAACATTGCTCAGGGACCAGAGCACACAATGTCCAACATGTAGATGGTCATTTTTCAGATCCTAAAAAATCTATACATGCATTTGAATACCATTTTTATTCATAACTGCCCAAACGTCATAACAATCAAGATGTACTTCAGTTGACACAGAGATAAATTATGAGCACATTCAGACAATGAAATGTTACTCACTGAGCTGGGCAGTGTTGGCGCACACCTTTAATCCCAGCACTTGGGAGGCAGAGGCAGGCAGATTTCTAAGTTCGAGGCCAGCCTGGTCTACAGAGTGAGTTCCAGGATAGCCAGGGCTATACAGAGAAACCCTGTCTCGAAAACAACCAACAAACCAACCAACCAACCAACCAACCAACCAACCAACCAACCAAGAAATGTTACTGACACATAAATGAGCTATCAAAACATAAAGAAACACACACACTATTTAAATGACTATTACTAGGTGAAGAAAGAAATCTGAAAAAGATGTAGATTGTGTGATCTCTCCACCCCAACCACTTGACATTCTGGAGAAAGCAAAACTTGTTAAAAAGTAAGAAAAAATAAAATTCGGTGGTTGTGCACGGTTATGGAGGGAGGAAGAGAGTTTTTTTTGCACAGGGACACTGTTATCCAGTTCTTAATGGCAGATACACTCTGTTATGTATCTATCTGAACCTGTAGGATGAATAATGCCAAGAGGGCGCCCCAGTGCAAACTATAGACTCAGAGTGGTAGTAGGCCAAAATAGACTCAGTTGTTACTAATGTAACATTCAGATGAGAACTGTGGATAATGGTGGAGGCTCTGTGTGGGGACTGGCACATGAGGATGAAATCCATCCATATTCTATCCCATTTTACTGTGAATCTCAAACTGCTAAATATATAAAAGTCATTAGAGGAAAAGAAGCACCAGGGCACAGTTTGTGAGGACCAAGCCAGACTTTCCCTTGCCTGACAGGTATTCCATAACCAATTTCCACTGTGCATGGCCCTAATAAATTGATAAAATAAATATGAATCAAGATATAAGGAAATTACCTGGAAAAAAATTTTCATATCTGGTCTTATAGTAAGTAGCCTGCTCAAGTAGGCTCTTGTAGGTCTCTCCTAGTTCTCATTTATTAGGTCTTCAAGACTCTGTCTGAAGTTGCTGAGGATGGCAGGTGAACTGATCCTGTGTGGTTAGCTTCCTCTATACTGCTGTGTTTCTTCTTACAGCAGTTCTTTTTTTTTTCTGATTTTTTCTTTTCTTTCTTTTTTTTTTTTTTTATTCACTTTACATCCCAATCACAGAGCCTTCCCCTAGGCACACCCTCCCCAAGTCCCGTCCTTACAAATCCCTCCACTCATTATACCTTCTGTTCTCTTCAGAGAAGGGAAATCACATCTTGGGTACCACCCTACTCTGGAACATCTAGTAGTAGCAGGACTAGGCACATCATCTCCCACTGAGGCCCAACAGGTAGTCCAGGGAAGGGAAAGGGATCCAATGGCAGGCAGCAGGATCAGAGTCAGCCCCTGCTCCAGTAGTTAGAGGACCACATGAAGACTAAGCTATACTTCTGCTACAAATGTATCGGGGGCCTATGTCCAGCTGTTTCATGCCCGTTGGTTGGTGGTTCAATCTCTGTGAGCTCACCCCACACCCACCCCAGATCCAGGTTAGTTGATTCTGTAGGTCTTCTTGTGATGTCCTTGACCTCTCTGCCTTGCTCGATTCTATCTCCCACTCTTTCACAAGACTCCCTGAGCTCTGCCTGATGTTTGACTGTGGTCTTCACTTCTGTTTCCATCCACTTACAGCAGTTATTAACCTGTGGGTCATGACTCCTTTGGGGTTACATATCAGATATTTACATTACAATTCATAACAGCAACAAAATTACAGATATGAAGTAACAGTGAAATAATTTTATGCTTGGGGATCACTATAACATGAGGAACTGTATAAAAGGTTTGTAGCATTAAGAAGGCTGAGAACCACTGCTTTAGAGGAAGAAGCCATCATTTATGAAAAACTGCCATGTGAGTGTGTACTTCATTTCTCTGTCTAAACCATGCTTGTGTGCCTAACACTTCCTTTGCTGGGCCTGACTCCAACTCTTTTCTTCCTGACATCTATATACAGATCAGCCTCTCTCCTATCGTTGGCCCATCCTCTCTGAATTTCTTCAGCTTTCATTTGCCATGGAATGAGAGATTTTAGATTCTCTAAAAATCCTTGGGCCTTCTCTCAAATGAACATCTGTATGTATTAATTTTCTTGTATACTCTTTGTATCCACAGTGGACTTTGAAATGTTTTAGGAGTTCAGACACTTGAAGATTTAACCATTACTAGGAAGAAAAAGTCATAGCTCACTAGGGGATCAGAATTTCTGTGTTGTTGAGATGCTGGCTAGCATGCTCTATATTGTTAGGGGATGACATATGCACTGTGGGGTATCTTAGGGTATTCCATAGTCTCTACCCACCATGTTCCAGAACATCGTTCCCCAAGTTATAATGACCATAAACACCTCCAGACATTGTCAAACATTTTCTGAGGACAAGGACATACTGGTTGGGAAGTATAGCTCTAAATCAACAACCATCCTAGTGTTCTTATTTGGTTCCTAACTGTGATCTCATTTCTGGGAAAGTCCAGTCCTTCCACTCAATTATAAGAAAGCCTGGCTTTGGAGAAGGCTCTTACAGGAAGCCATAAAGTCATTCTCTGCTCTCTTACCTTGGTTGTGAAGATAACACAATCAGGGTGCAGAGGCAGGGATTTGGGAACTTCAAAGCTAAGCCGAAGGGAGTGGAGGGACAGGAGCTGGGACCAGAGGTCTTATCTGTGCCTTGAATATTCTCACCATTATCATCTCAGCAGAGGGGACCTTGGGAGAACAAGGGAGGAGTCAAAGGCCAGATTGCTGTCTCTCCCTTTCCAGAGACAGAAGGGACAAGGAGTTAAGAAAGGGAAGTAAAGCCTGATAGTGAGGTTCTGGGACGTTTTCGTGTGTGAGAACGTGGCTGCAGCAATCTGTCTAGACTCTATAGAGCCTGTGGTAACTTAACACCCATAGTGGAGTTCTCCTTTTGCAAAGGAGGAAGGGAGGGTGGGATAAGGGGCTACTGGGAGAGGAGGGGACTAATATTGGGATGTATAAAATATTTAAATATAAAAATAAGGAAAGAGAGAAAAAGTGAAGAGGAGGAGGAAGATGGTGATGAAGATGAAAATGAGGAGGAAGGTGAGGAGAAGAGGAAACCAGAGCTCTAGGTCTTGAAGATGTGAAAATCTTGATCTTCATTGCATGGACAGCTGCTAAATGCCTTTGGACCTTAACTATCACATCTTCCTTTGATAAGAGACATTTGCCTGTTTTGGTACCATTACATTTTTCTGGACTTTATGATAGTTTACTTTTTGCTCTTCCGTTAAACCCACTTCATTGGAATCTTTTCTGCATACTGTAGCTGCAGTAGTTTATCTAAATAGCACTGATCATTCTAACATCCATTTGATGACTCTTTTATGGTTCCAGGGGCATCCACCAGGTGGGAGGAATGTGGTGCAGCTACTCTGACAACTTCATCACAGATAACAAAGGCCTGAGCCCAGATGGCAATAACAAAGTGGAGAAATGAACATCTAAATGAGTTAAGTTTCTTAAGCTTGAGGGCAAGTCATTTGTCAGGGCTTAAGGAGGTGGGGTAAGTAATTATGAACACTTATAGATAATTTACTATGGGCTAGAGTCTGATACAATTTGCATGTATATTAACTCTTTCTACCCTGCCAACAACTCTGTGAGATAGAAATCATAAATGTACCCATTTTGTACATGAGGCACAGGGATATTTTGTGACTTGAAGGTTACAGAGCAAATAAGAACTGGATGGGACCGAGACCCAGCCAGCCTGGTTATATTAAATTTGCTTTGATTCACTGGATTATAGTTATGTAGTAGCAAATAGACCTCCAGCAGCTAAATGCATAATAAGGCCATTAACCTAGGTATGGGTGGAAGGAGGAGAAGCTTGAGAGCAAAACATTGGATTTGGCTAGGGAATGTTATATCTATAATGCATCTGGACTCGGGTCAGTCTAGAGGTCCAGGAAAGCTCCTGCATTGGATGCATAGTCAGGGGGATGTGTGCAGTCAGAAGACAAGAGCAACAAAAAGCCCTGGAACACCAACAGTTAAGGACAGATGGAAGGAAAGCTAAGCAAAGAGAATGAAAGAGAAATCCATCCTCATGGAGGGTGGTGCTCTGGGAATCAAGGGTGAATGAGGTTCAGAAAGGAGGGCAAGGTCACCAAGGAGAAAGCTATAAAGGAGCTCATTGAGATAAGGCTTGAAAAAGGCATTGTTCTTCATTGCCTCATGAGCTTCTAAGTTAATTTCCTCAACAAGATGAGAAACCTCTTGAGGTCATGAGGTACTTCCCGAACCATACTAAGACATGGACAATTTCTAGTAAAGGGCTGAGTGTGCAGAAGAAATTTATCACAGCGTCTCTTTGCTTTGGAGGTTCTGGCTCCTGTTGTTTTTTTCTCTTTATTAAGACTGGAATTTTATTAGGTTTGTCCACACCTAGAGGGGAGGACATAGGGTGTTCCCAGTCTTCTATGCTCTTGACCATCCTGGTACGGATGGCTGCCAGATGCAGCTTTGTGGTTATCTCTCAGTAGCATAGATAAATATTAAAGATCTGCTATGTGCTGCCTCGATATACTAGACGGCTGATGTCTATAGCTAGAGTCCTCAAAACATGCGACACTGGACATTAGTATCCTTTCTCAGATAAAGTGACTGGGATGAAAGTGTGTGGCCTGAGCAAAGATAGTCCCAGTAGAAAAAAGATTTTTTACCAAGATAGCTTGCAGCCAGCCACATGAGTCCAAAGTCCTAGAACTCAGTGCATCTTCTTTTCTCCTTGGCTGGCTCTTCATAACTTCAGGCAGCAGCACCATTTAGGAGGAGGTTGGAATAGTTTCCTCAATTCTTCTATCAAATCACCATTCTCAGAGTCTAAAAGAACCTCTGTTACTTTTGCCTTTGTGAGAGACTCCCTCCCACATTGTGCCTTATAGGACATGGCATTGTAATGTAAAGCCCAAGCCCCAAGGCATCCATCACTGGACCATTTCTGTTTCTTTCTTTGGCTGTTGTATCTCACTGAATAATAAAACCCTCAGCCTAAGCACAACCATGTGGGGCCGTGAAAGGATGGCTTGGGTTTTGGTAGAAGTGCTGGCTGGAAATAGCCCGAGACCCAACAGGGTGTCCATGCCTGTGAGGGACAGGCGTCTATTTCACCATGCTCCCAGAATCCAGGCTCCTGACATGTGGCAAAGATCTCCATTGATCAGTGCCTTGCAGTCACATAGGGCAATGTCCCTACCAGTCCTTCCACAGGTAGAGGGCATGACTACAGGGCTCAGCTTCAAGAGGTTTACATACTAATGAGATACCTGAAGGCCAGAGGGCATAGCCAATTACGTATTCTTTTCCAGGCCCCTCTCCCTCCTTCCTCCCTATTTAAGTCTGCCCTGACCTAAGTAGGGGTGCACCCAGATTCAGCTACCATCTATCATGAAAATAAAGCCTGTAAAAACCACAGACTTCTCCGTGTCTTCTGGGGCCCCACCATGGGGAACTGTGGAGAAGACCTTTAATGAGTCACTGTAGCTACAGCTGTAGCGCCTAACTTCCCGACTGGAGGACCTCTCTGCGTTCTAGCCATGGGGACCGACGATTCAACCAAGATAGTCGACCTTGCCAAGCAAGTGACGAACCAAGAGTCTCACCCTGTGGGGCACCACTGGAGCTCTCCCTCTTGCCCCTCTAGGCTGCCAGGTGGTCCAGCTGACATGCCCCCAGTCTCAATTCTTCCGTGGCTTCCAGCGGTGCCTGGGTGTCCAGGAGTCTGAGACCAGTAGATCCTCACAAGCCTTCTTGCCCGGGGGTCCCCATCCAAGAGCTCTTCTCCTCCTCGGAACTTCAGACTGAGTGAGAACTCCCCATGCTGGGTGGTGCCCTGCCACACCTGCCCAGTGCCTTGTGGAACCAACTCAGTCAAAATTCCCATGATTCTGCCACTCTGAGCTGCGACTTCAGCTAGCTAAGCCATGACAGATGTGTGGGGACCACAACACTGTCCAACAGAGACCCACGCCCACGTGCGAGCTTATCATTCCCTGCACAACCAAATGGCTCTTGTGTGATGGTACCCTGATTTTATCTAGCATGCTCTTTTTCCAGGGTTTCTCCTGTGCCTTTCTATTCTACATTTTGTGATGGTTTTGTTTTCTTTCCCTTCTCCCTCTCCCTCTTTTTCTCCCTCTTCCTCCTCCCCTCCCTCTAGCTCTTCCTTTCTCTTTCTCTTCCTTTCTTTCCCTACCCATTTTTTGGAGACAACGCCTCCCTATATAGTAGTCCTGGGTATCCTGGAGCTCACTATGCCTTGAACTCATAGAGACCTGATTGCTTTTACTTCTCAAGTACTGGCATTAAAGGCATGTGCCATCACACCTAATGCTCTCTTTCCTTCTTTCCTTCCTTCTTTCATTCCTTCTTTCCTTCTTTCTTTCCTTTTTTCCTTCTTTCCTTCCTTCCTTCCTTCCATCTTCTCTGACATCCCTCCCTCTCTTCTTTCCTTCTTTCCATCTTCTCTGTCTTCCTCCCTTCCTTACTTTCTCTTTGTTCTTTCCCTTTTTCCTTTTCTTAACCTCCTCACTCCTTCTCAATTTTTTCTTCCTTCTTCAGTTTTGGAAAGTAGGTTTTACGTAGCATGGGCAAACTTTGAACTCAAGGTATTCCTGCTTGAGTTTCCCAAGCCTTAGGGATTGCATTCATGTGCCATGACACCTAATAATTTACTCTTTTTATGTTCAGTTTTTCACCTCTTAAAACATTTACCAGGAATTCCTAGAACTTAGACAATTTATTCCCCACTTCTCTCTTTTGAGTCCCTTAGCATAAAGTCAGTGACGCCTCTGTTTCTATGTCACTCTGTATTCTGTTTACCATTTTCTTGTTTCTTTCACTTGGCTATCAGCTTCAGAAGACAACAAACATAGATGATTCTAGTTCTCCACTGGAACTGATTCTATACTTTCTAAATAGTGTCTAGATTTGGGGACGGTGGCAGATGGTATCAATGTCTTAAGGGGATAGGGAGTGGAGGGCAGCAGACAGTTGGTAAAGCCGGTACTTCTGTATCATCATGGGTAACAGTATAATGCATCACCCACATTTACTTCTTCCTGCCCCTCTAGAAGATGTGAGGAACACCTTACCCTTGTTTTCAGACAGTGATAATTCTGCTGGACCCCTCTGAGCCAAGGCTTGTCCCATCTTTGGAGTCTGGTTTTCTTTTGGCAAGATGAAACTAGACATACTTGCATGGTGGATTTTCTCTGCTATAGGATTGGTGTTGGGACATAGGAGAGAGCCAGAGGAAAATGCCTCTAAAGTCTTGGGTTGGGCTACAAAGATAGGTCTTCATCGCTCCATTTGAAAACATGCTCAATGTAATCCAGGCTCACTCATCTGAAGTGTTGTGAAGGACAGGGAGACTGGAACAGTGAGAAGTAAGCAGAATGGGATGCAAAGAAAGTATTTCCCATTCTCCATTATCTCCATCCTCCCATCTTCACACCCAGGAAATTATCTCAGAGGGACTTTGCTGCCTTCACTGAAAGGAACATCTAATGCTGAGATTTTCAGACAAAAAAGTGACAAGACAATCTGTATGGGAGTAGTAAGTCCTCTCAAACCATGCACCATGGATGGCCCATGAACTTTTCTGCTCATGGACCAGCCCCATGTAATCATGTCATACAAAGACTAGGAATGGTTGATGGAGTCCTAGTGGGTGATATCTGCCTTGATCTAAATAATAGACTGGTGAGGAAAGGAACTCCTCCCTTTCCCTTCCCTCACTCCATTCTACACAAGAGGAAACTGAAGCTCACAAAGGTCAAATGGCTCATCTGGGATCCCACACTCATTCATTCTTTGTTTTGTTCACTCTCTCATTATTATTAAATGCTGTCATTATTCATAAATAACTTCAGTGCTGGTGATGCAGTACTGTCTAGAAGATACAGGATCCTGGCCTCAGGATCTTAATCTTACACAGGAACACCAACAACATACCCTTTCAAATCTGGATCCCACTAACTAGGCTTAGTGGGTTATAAAAATAAATAAGTAAATTAAAAGACATGAAATTGAGACAGGGATTATGTTATGGAAATATAGTTAGAATTGGAGGGGGAAATAAGATGTAGATGATTATATATGCATGTATATATGTGTGTATGGAGTTTATATATGCATTTATATAAATATATATGAAATTATCAAAAAAGAAAGAAAAAATTGTCATCAGGTAGCAGCATGAATTACATAGAAAAGGTAAAGCTGTACTGCACGCACAGAGCTCATTGTTAATGCTGTTGAGTGCCTATGGCATTTCCCCCCCCAGCTTTTGAATTTTCAGTGCTGGGATTTCATGAATCCTAGGTAAGCAGTCCACCAAGGAGCTACACTCCCAGCCTTATGCACCTGGCTTTTAAAAAGTGACTGTGGAAGGATGGAGGCAGGCACAAAGACAGAATCTAAGGGGAAATCTAAGAGAAGAGAAACTCTGTTCTTCTCATTACATGCTCACCACAGGGCCTGACACAAGCATTCCTCTATCCACCTCTGTCTTCTTATTACATGCCCACTACAGTTACCTGACACGATGACTTTTTTTCTTCTAAATTTTCAGTTGTCTTTGGTCCTCATGGACTCTTTTATATGATACAATCAGAAGAATATTCCTTAGGGCTGAAAAAAATGACACTTGGCCACTACCCAGGGAGAGCTCAGTTATTGGGTAAATGTAGGGGCAGCCTCTCCATGGCAGTGTGTTGGCAGCTGCTCTGGAAAATAAAAACATAGGCCATTTACACATTCAGGAAGCTGAAGTATTTTATGGGTACAGTCATCAAAATCAAACAAAGACAGATTTCTGGACAATATTTACAGGAAACCATTTACCTGGACAATAGAAGTCCAAGAGGAAATTTCACAGTCTTCAAATATTTGAAGGACTGTCGTGCGGCTAGAGAACCAGCCTCGTTTGGGGTGGCTACAAGGAAGGGCAGCAAAACCAGTGGTAAGAAATGAGAGGGAGGCAGGTGCAGCTTGATGTCTGGAAAAAGCATTCCAACAATCTCAACTGGCTGGGGAAAGAATGAGGTGGCTTTGGGTGGCAATGAGATGCCTCCTGCCACCATTAGAATTATGCATGTGAGGGGGTGAAGATACCAGTTTAATAAATGCCTTTTATAATTGATTCATTTTCTTATGATGTCATTTAGGTGTTACATTGCAAAAGACAATAAGCAAATGAACAAAGAGACACAAAGAGAATTGTAACGCGGTGGGACTGACAAAAATATCATAAAGGAAAGCAAGGAGACAGACATGACAACCGTGTGCATTTATGTATGTGTGACTGTATTTGTGGGTTTTTTGCATGTACAGGTATGCATATGTCTATGTAACAGATCAGTTGCACTTCATTGGATAATTAGACTATATACTCTTGAGGAAACAACTTTTGTGGTGAAGTCTGTGACCTGACAGGTCAGGAAAGGTAACAGTGTAGGCACTGGAACTAGCTTGGTACACCCAGAACTGAAGCAATGGCCAGTAGTGCTAGACCCAATGAATAGCAGTTTGAGACAAAGGTCATGAAGGTTCTAAGTGGTTATGGCAAAACACTTAGGTATCATGTAAGGGACAGTGAGGCTGTATTTTTTGGATGGAAAATTGAACTAACAGACTGATTTAATATTTTAAAAAATTACATGTATGTATGTATGTATGTATGTTTGTATGTATGTATGCATGCCTGTGTATCTACATGTGCACATGCTTGAATGAGTCATGGTGCTAATGAACAACTCATAATAGTTCTCTCCTTCTATCATATGAATACTTGGAATCATAGTTAAGTCTTCAGGCTTGGGAGCAAGGGCCTTGACTTGCTAAACCATCTTTCTGACTCTCAGAAGAGTCCTTTTAACCCTTGTAAGTAGACTAACACACCCTAGGCTCATACTTGAGATTCAGTCATCTATATAGGTACTAAGATTACTTTAATGGTAAAGGTTTAAGGCAATATGAGCTTTTACTTAGGGTTCTGCTACTGAGGCTAGGCTGACCATAGGGATTCTGCTAATGTATTATCTACACATTAGTTTATTAGATGGATGCTGGACAAATTTAATTCACTTCACTAGTCACTTGCTGGATTGTCTTCCATGTGCAAGGGTGCAAGAGTCCACAAGGCGTAAAGGGTAAAGTTCCTTGACTGGCAAAGATCAGATATCCTATAAATAACAGAATAAACAAGCAGATGAATATGGTAGACATTCTACTGGGTGGAGAAAAGGAGATGTATAAGAAGTGGGTGAGGGATGCTGGCATTATAGTCTCCAGGGGGAGGACTCTAATAGAAATTTAGTAAGCTGCCATTAGAAAGCAAGGTAGAAATGGAGCTTGGTGAGCATGCCTGAAACCCGAGCTACTCATCAACAGCAAGGGTGCAAGACAAGCATGAACAGCTTAGTGAGACTGTGTCTGAAAAGGAAAGCTAAAAAGAAAGTTGGTCTATAGGGCCAATGAAGCACCTACCTAGCACATAAGAGGCTAAAAATTCAAATTCCAGCCTCACATACAAAAATATTAGCTAATAAAAGAATGAGTAAGAGGGTATGATTTGTGAGTATTAAGGATCCACATGTGAATTTGGGTAAAGGATTCCATATAGAGCATTCCTGAGGGCAGGGAACACTGAGACCATTTGCAACATCTGAGTTCCTTCCTTTCCTGATTGCCAGGTTTGGATTTCTAGTGACACAGAAGACTTTTGCCTCTTGTTTCATAAGGAGAGCAGAGCAGAACCCTGTCATTGTTCATAAAGACTTAGTAGCCAAGATGCCAGGCTCCCTGGCTCTTTGCTTTGGCAAAACAGCAGGGAATTTTTCTACCTTGCAGCTCACTTACTGCCCAGAATGCCTGTAACTCCAAGCGTTTGCAGACTGTAACATGGCCAGATCACTACAAGCTGCAACCCGGGCTCACCTAGTCAAATTACCACCAACTGGCCTGAAGCCACAGCCAAATCAGGCCCACAGTTTTCCTGCCTTATTTAATCACCTGGGAGTGGAGTTCTGGAATGGCCTCTAATCTAGTGAACATACAGTAAAGAGTCTAAATGGAACAATCAATCCTTTTCTAGGGCTGAAGAGTCATAATTTTGGCATCTGGAACTAGATTTAAATGTTTCGTACATTCCAGGAAAGAGAGAAGGGACTTTGATCTCCTAGGGCAGACACTGCCAGATGCTAATACTCATTTCTTCTGTGTGTTGGTACTGTGAGAAAAGTATTATTACTAATTCATCCTCAATGCAAGAAACAGAGCACCTGAGACTTGAAGGCATACAGTCAAGGACAAACAGTTTTACTAAGGGTCAGAATTTGATTCTAAGCCCATCATCACCCAAACTTAGACATTTTCTGGAATTTTATTGGAATAAAATTAATAATGAATAAAATAAAAGACAGGGTATTACTATGTGGCCTTGGCTGGCCTGGAACAAGGAGTAGATATACTGAGCCACTTGATAACCTGCAACAATGCCCATCTTTTGAGGACCTTCAAATCTCACAGTTGAAAAATAGTTTATTTTTATTTTAATTTTTTTTATGTACATGGATTTATCCCTTACAGTATGCTACTGTGCCTTAACATTTTATTGAGTTGGATTCTTGAGGTCCATTTATGAGAAATGTGCTACATTCTCCATCTCCTGGATCACAGAGACCAAGAGGCATGGAATATCTTTCCTAAGATCATGCTTCTCAGGAGAAAGAATGTAAGCCAAGTTGGTGAAACTAAAGCCAGTTCTCTTAGATCCTTCATGATACAGACTCCTACTGTACCAGTGCAGTTATATTGAAGAAAAGAAGAGAGTGGAAAGACACTGGTTCATTTTATGAGGTGCCAAGAATAGGCTTGCGCAGGCTCACTGTTAAAGGGGGCTAAGGTTCATTGTGTGCAAAATGGTAGCCGTGTATATTCTTGTGTGTGTGTGTGTGTGTGTGTGTGTGTGTGTGTGTGTGTGTGTGTGT
>NW_021620791.1:3964537-3988666 GCF_004785775.1 Grammomys surdaster | reverse complement strand
TGTGTGTGTGTGTGTGTGTGTGTGTGTGTGTGTGTGTGTGTGTGTGTTAAAGAATGGAACCTAATACCTTGTGCTTGTTAGGCAAGCCATGGACTACACAGCTGTATCTACAGCTCCTTAGATACCACTTTCTACCTATATCTCCATTTGATAACTTCCCACATCTGTGATAATCTTAACACAAGTCAGAATTGGGCTACATTGACTAGCATAGCTACAAAGGATTCTACACATGCTTTAGAATGTTGAGCAATACTGTTTAGACAAAGTAACAGCATTGGGGGCTCTATTGTACACAGACCCCATCTGGAGGGTAGTAAGATATCAGATAGGGAGAAGGAAGGAGTTTTGTGTGCCTGCTTAGCCTCAGAATTCTGAAAAAGGAAGGTGGTCCTCTATGACAAGTGCTGGCAGGAGAAGACGGAAGGCAGCCATGGAATGCAGCAAGTGTGTGGGTCTCATAAACTCCTCTGCACAGATGCTGAGCCTGCTCCTACAGTGTCAATTTGACCACATCTTTTCTCAGCATCCATAGCTGGAGAAATAGTTTCCTTACTTTTTCATTGAATGAAGTTCTATTTTACTTTTCTTCTAGGAGGAGTGTCTCTCCTTGCCCTGAAATAAGTTATGGTGGCATTTTCTATTTCTCTCAGTTGATCAATGGGCAAGTCTTTAAAACCAGCAATGCTTTAGACTTGATTATGGGTTTCAGGAGGGCAGAAGCTATGTTTTTCTGTATGTTGTCTCTCTGGTCTGACTCTTCAATGCATGGGATGTAACTCGGTGGTAGAGTGCTTGCTCAGCAAGTGTAAGGACTCAGGTTCCACCCCAGAACTAAAGTGAGCATGTGCAGTCTGTTTCACACAAGCATCTGTTAAAGAACTGCTCACCCCTCCCAGGCAGTTTGTAAGGAAGGTAGAACAGTAGTAAGTCAGTCCATGGCTTAGAGCAAAGGCTGGACCTGGAACAGACAATGGAGGGGCATTACCTTATGACTCATGCTGGACCTGCTGATGTACAATGGAGGAATAGTCCAACCATCTCTGCATCTTTAGTCAGCATAGTGTGAATGTTACAGTGCTGGGTACAGTAGCTGTATGGGAATGAGAAACCCACCTGCATTCTGAGCTTCCTTTTCCTAGAGAGGGGATGTGCAGGGTTGCAGTGTAGATGACTATGAGAAGTGAAAATAACAATACTTTCAGTTAACCTCACTCACCAAGGTGATGAACTTCTTCACAGAAGACCTCAAGTCGCTATACAAGGGAAGCATCATTCACAGCCCAGTTTGCAGACAAGGAAATGGGCCATGACTAATTGAATAACTTGACCAAGGGATTTACACCAAGTCTGGCATGATCACCAAGCTATGGGTGACAGAGCTGGGACTGTGTGTTTGGGGCTCAACAAAGACAGTTTCTAGCCATCCTATTGAGGGCATTTATATAACCCAATTCTAGATTTTTAGGGGCAACTTTAGCATTAATATTTTCTGTTCTTTTGTGTGTGTGGATATGAGTGTATATATATGCATGTATATATGTATGTATGGGTGGGTGTGTGTGCATGTGTGTGTAAGCATATACTCTCTTTCCCTCTTGCAGTTCTCTATTCTTCTTCAGGAGAGTAGTGCAGTTGATTGCCTAATATGGTTCCACCCCAGCATCTCTGTATTTGGAGAGAGCAGCTTCTTGCTGCTGGTTTACGAGGAAATGGATTTGATCGTTCCTGGCAACAAATCAAAAACAGAAAAGAAAGGAGTTGGGAATTATAGAAGGAGAAACAGGTTCACAAGGAGAAGCCTGGACTCTCAGACTTGCTGGTTGGGAGTTATAAATATTTATGTAAAAGGGACACAAAGTTTGTATATTATTTGTATCCAGGCATGTCTTTGCTCCCGTTGACACGGATTGTAGCCAAGGATCTCAGGAGTGGCATGAGGAGCCTGGAAGTCTGCTAAAAATAAGGGCAGCCATCAGAGGACAGGAACATACTTTGTATCTGACACATAAATGCTCCCTCAGACTTTTAAGTAATAGGGAGAGATACAGAGACTTGGCTGGGAAACAGGGAAGAGAATGGCCATTGATGGACAAGAGTAAGTATCTCAGACTCTAGTTTGAGAAAAGATGTTGAGGGGAGAGGGTACAGCTTCAGAAGGCTGGGGTTTGAAAATTTTTGTTCTTAACCAAGGGGGTCCTAAGGTCATATGAGCCAGTGAAGAGCTGGGAAAGGAAAGCTAACATTACTCAGCATCAACTAAGGCCAGGCATGGCATCATCAAGTCCTGTGTGAAATCTTGCTGTCAAGCCTGAGAGATGACATCATTATCTCCTTTTTCGAACTGTAGAACAAAAACCCAAGATGTCCTAGGGAACTTCCCAGATCATTCTGCCACGTGGCAGGCATAACCAATATAGAATGAATATATGCATGATCTTCGGCATAGAGGAATAGCCATGCATATAACTGTGAGTGAATATCCCCTTTCCCAGAGGTTCCCTTTACGTCTTCTGTATAAGAGCTCATGTTCATCTCTGAGAAGCTAAGCATCCTTTCACTGTGGAGCATATATGGTGTTCTTTCTTACTTGTACTTCAGGTATAGCCTTCATCTTTCTGTAGTTATCTCTTTCTATCTAGCTTCTGCTTACTTGACTGTAAGGTCTTGTGGGGCTGAGGAGAGCAGCTATTGCTAGACAGTAAAGACGTGCTCCAAGTGATAATTTCCAGTAGTGGCTAAGGGTCACTACATGTGCTCTGTGCTATAGGCAACCTGAAAGCAACATTATTTTCAACTGCCACACAATTTCATGAGGTAAAAAAATTAGCTCTTACATTTGTGGTACACAGAAATACAGAACTCACAATATTCCATAATGTGCAAGTCAATTTATTGGTGATATAAAGCAGTATTTCCTAGTTGGGAAGTGGAAGAGGGGAACGACACTACCTAGTGCCTACTCCTGTGTGCTTGCCTTGTATGATTCACAGTTATCTAGTGTTCAAGAGAATTGACCTCTGCAGAACACTATGGGAAAATATAGAGGCTAAAGTGTGGTTATACCTGCCTCTTCTTGAGGTAGTGGTGGTTGTCCTTAGTCAATGACAGAAGAAAACACAAATCCATAGCTCCTCCACTCAGCTGATTCTGTAATACAATTCTCACTTCAGGTCTTCTCACCCTATGGACCTAGCCCCAATCTAAATCTCCACCACTGCTAAATGACTTCCTCCGTTGTCATTTGTCCTGAGAGGCTCTCAGCATCTCATGTCCCCTCTATTTCTCATCTCAATCTCTTCTGGCAGAGAACTTGATTCAAGACAAGTGCTCTCTGCTCATGGATCTCTGAGTCTCTAGCTCTAGATTCAACACGGCTTCTGCCAGTAGAGCAGAGTGTGGGAAAGTGTAGTGAAGAAGGCTACACAAGCTTGGGTTGGAAGTAGCACCTAATGGTTCCTCCCATATTAGGTTGTTCCAGACAGTGTAAGTGAGGCTGAGAGACAACTGTCATTTAGCTGTGTGCCAGAAAGAGAGGATTATGGAATTTGGGACCTGTTAAGCTAGTCACTGGGATAACAGCTCATTTCAACAGTGAGAAAGATGTGTGTTAGAACTTTTAAGTCACCCAGCCAAGGTTATAAAGTCATGCCATAGGCTTAATGCAGGACTCACAAGCCTATCTGCAAGTCTTCATCACCACACACAGTCAAGGTGTTGAGTGTGTTCAGCAGTTGACATTGCCAAGGTTTCCATTTAGGGTAGGTGTTGCACCTCTATAACCTTATGAATGTGGTTTTACATAATCAATGCGGTGGAACTCTCTCTTACTTGGCTACTGGATTCCTTATTGGGTTATAAAATAAACTATAGTTTAAAATGTCCTTGATCTACTCCTTTGCAGGGACCACTTGAGCAGAATATACATAGATTTCAATGTCTGAAGCAAGACACTTGTAAAGACGAATGTGGAGCAAAGAAGCTAAACACAAAGGGTTTTCAAATAGTGCCACGGCCTTTTCTCCAAGGCTGGAAATTTATACTTGAACTTCCAAAAAAGTTGCATGCTATGCAAGGAGCCTCTGGGTAGCCTCCATGTAACTTGTTTCTGTGTGAGAACACAAAGAGTTTTCAGAATGGCCTGGTTGGACGAGAGAGTAATTTTGTTTCTCTTCTCTTTCCTTCTATAACTTCCTATTTCCTTCCTCCTCAGTTAAAGTCACCTGTTCTCATTTTTCCCATTTCTCCCATCATAGCACCTGTGTCCTGCTGTCTACCTTCTCTAGATGAGGTCTCTTTCTAAACAGTGGTTTTGAGCAAGTACACACACACACACACACACGAACAAGTATATCCTTGGTTTTGATCTGTATGATGGGGATAGTAGTACTGGGCTGAATTTCAGTGAATACTTTGTGTAGGATAAAGCCTGTACATGCCAGTCATTGCATATGTGTTTATTATCACCGAACAAACTCTACTCTTACTGAAGCCAGATTCCCATAAAGTCCTTATATTCATTCATTCTGCAGGCTTAAACTTTATGTGCACATCACTGGGGGTTTCTCAGTCTCAATTCCCATAGTTTAGGACTGAGGCTTATTTTATAAGGTTGGGCAACAGGGAAGAGAGAGAGAGAGAGAGAGTGAGAGAGAGAGAGAGAGAGAGAGAGAGAGAGAGAGAGAGAGAGAGAGGGAGAGGGAGGGAGGGAGGGAGGGAGGGAGGGAGGGAGGGAGAGAGAGATAGATAGATAGATAGAGAGAGAGAGAGAGAGAGAGAGAGAATATCTATGTAGTGTGTATGTAATGTAAGTGGCAGTCCCTGCAAAACTTGCTCGATATTTAAGATACAGAATATATTAATGAAATACTGATAGATATAAAAATTAGTTCAAAATGTACACGAGGGACACAATCACAAATTCAAATGAAGGCCTATGCTGTTTTGATTAAAATAGGTACACAAAACCAAAGAGAAAGTATGTACTCCTGGTTTCATTCTTTATTTTTGTTTTCCTTGGATAGAATCATCATGTTTGACAGCTTCTCCTGACTAGTGAGGTAAAGCCAATATAAGTACATTGAATATTATAATGTACCCCACAAGTACATCATATGTACAAGTATTGTTTGGCATTTAAAAAAATCTTAAAATTTTTTAAATAATGAAAAGTACTAGAAAATGTCTAATTTTATCATGTCTTGCTTAGCATCCTTAAGCATCAGCATCTGGAGAGGAGAGAGGAGACCTGCCCTGTTCCCACCGTTTCTGTTGGCTGGTGGTTAAGAATCGTAGAGAGTTGAGGATTAAAAGCATGTAGGAATGGGATGAGAGACAGCAGGACAGGGAGTGAGAGGGAATTGGGTGTGCTGAGAGAGAACATCATGAGGGCACAGGAGAGGGGCAGTCACTCATCCTGGACATTTAGAGGCAAAGCCAGTTTATGGATATGTGTGAGAGATGGAGAGAAACAGAACCTAAGTGGTGAAGCAAATGGATAAATAGACTTTTGAGGGGATAACCATGCTACGGATAGTAAGAGAGGATGATATCCTGGCATGGAGACTCCTAGACGGTTGGTACTCTCAGAGTGTTTTATGAAGTGCTAGAAGTCATCTTGAATAGCCTTGTAGGAATGGCCTGGGAGATTTAATTTCATAATGCCTGTGACAACATGTACTTACGAGCTAGGAACCAGTATAATGTCTTCTCTAAGAGGGATGAAATTGTGTTCCCTAAGCTTGTATGGGGAATGTATGGTGGGTTGTCCTCTGAGGTGACTGGAGATGTAGCTCAGAAGAAGCCTAGTTACAGCACCAAACAAGCAGTGTTACTGCCAAACATTCCTCAAGCAACACCTGAAACGAAATCAGTTCAGCAAGCCTCTCTCCACCCTTTGATATGGGTCCAGGGTTGTCACCTGCCTGGTTTAGTAGAACTGATTTCCTTCTTGCAACAATCTCAGCTAGGTCTTAACATCAGATAGAGTGTGTTCCCTGGGTCTAAGCCCTGAATGTCTGTTACAGCTCTTTGGTCCAAAGTCACACCCGAAGCAGTGGACACCACCCCTTTGCCAAACAATTGTCAGCTCCTGGTACTGTTCTTGGAGAGCTTATCATGCAGGCCTGGTGGAGCTTCCTGTCATAACTTTGCAGAAGGCATGGGGTTATCTTTGGGGGAAGCTTTGGAGTTGAGAATAGACCTGCAAGCCCTTCCCTGCGGCCCATTTCATCCTGAGATGAGTGTGGGGAGGCAGATGAAAAGGGCCTTGCCCAGGTTGTTAAGGTTTCTATTATCAGCTTCTTGAGCCTGCATCAAAAAGCCATTTGTGAAAGGCATTTAAGAGACTATTGAAGGATCCAGGCCATCTGACTGCTATTTCAGCAAGTTTATCTGCATCTGTAAACTCCCCAAGGTGGCAGCTTCCCACCAATGACCTGCTTTTAGCTATGAGCTGTTAGAAAGAAGAAACTCTGCCCTGGACCAAGGCATTTGGCCCTATCAGCCAGGCTAAGGGGACGCCACTGTGTCTGGGAGAAAAGAGTCCTTTGGTAATTATCTCATTCAATTCTCCTTCAAATGGGGGAGATCTTGGACCCGTGTTTTCTCCAGCTGCAAGAAGTAGAGCTTTTGGGCGCATCAATGGAATAGGAATGGCTTACTCCTGTTTGTCAGGATTATAATGAGGCCAAGATTGCTTTGCACAGTGAATATCCCATCTCTAGTGACACGTGTACATGGTTTTTTTCCTTCTTCCTCTTGTTCTATTTTTTGTTTCCTGGGCCTCCATGTCTCCTCTGATCAGAAAAGAAAAAAGAGAATGTAGACGTAGCTGACATAGATGAAGTTTATGAATAAGACTCAGATTCTAACTGAAAATGTCAAGCTTCAAACTTGGGTCTTTATAATGATATTAGGGTTTTTTTTTTTAAAGCTTGATCAAATTCATATCTAATTTATTGCATATATATTATCCTACCATAGAAGTACAATTTATTTTTCATTTTGAACCTAGCTATCAATGTTAAGCCTTTATTTGATCTTTGATCCAAACTAAGATCTCTAGACTTGTCTAAAGCCACCTGAGAACTGTTATGCGCAGTGCTTAGCTTATCTGATACCACATGGCCTCTGACTCCATGCTTTCTTCATGCTATATTTTTCTATAGCATTTGCTTGTACAACAAAGTAGCCAATAACTGATCAAGGTGTAGCCCAAGAAATTTTAAATCCAGTAATTCCCTTTACAGATTATCTCTGAAATGTATTCTATCTATCTTTTAGGTTTCTGGTGGGGTTAGAAAGGTTATTGCTGACAATAGCAGACACCTTGTTAAGAGAAACAAAATTTCCTTACCTTTCACATTGCAATTGAGTTTCAGTACTTATGCATAAGTAATGAAAATCATGATATAGCACTTAAGTATTTCACCTGACACACCATAACCTAAGTACCAAGTTGTGTGACAGATGAACAGACAAATGATAGATTGATTTATATCAAGTTTAGTTCTTCCAAAAGTGTAGTGAGAATCTTATACTGTCAAACATTCTGAGGTATTTCTATGCTTTTCTATGCAAAAAATACCCAATGCTCCCCCCCCAAGATCAAATTATACTGTAAAAGCATTTTAAATATCAAAGACACTAACAGGGAGAGATTTTGCATGTTTGGATATCATTGAATTAATTTCCATTTCTTTTTCAAAATGTATTTATTTTTTCACATTTTTATTCATATCTAATACACTTTGATTATAATCTCCCCAGTATCCTCCCCTATCTTCTCCTCCTTTAAACCGAATCCCCTTTTCTCTAACAAGTGTCTCTCATTCTCTCTTTCTCTTTCCCTATCTCCCTACCCCCTCCCTACCCCCTCCCTCCCTCTCCCTCTCCCTCCCCCCTACCTGTGTGTGTATGTGCTTTGCTGTATTTAATTAGGGTTTCTTTTATGAACATTAGTGGGAGATCATTTATTTGATCAAGGGCAGGGGCCATAGCACTGGGGAATATGACTCCTCTTCTTCCAGAAATCCACTTTCTAGCCTGCCTCAGGGAGTGGTTGGTCCTCATAAGCCCCTTCCCCAGTCACATGGCTTGTTGATGGGTTCAGCAGATAGCTACTCTGTTGGAAGTTTCTTGGTGCAAGGCCACGCCATCACTAGGAAACAGCAGTGTCTCCCAGCACCTATTTCATCTTCCTGCTCTTACTCTCTTCTCATCCCTCGCACACCACGTTCCCTGAGAATCAGAGGCAATGGCATAGATGTCATGTTTAGGACTGGGCACTTCCAATGACTCATTCTCAGCATATTAACCAGTTGTGAATCTCAATTAGGCATTGCCTGCTGTGAGCAGAAGCTTCTCTGGATAAGGCTGGTCTCGCCCCTCTGCAGTGCTTACCCACTCCCAGCACTGAGGCTTTGTGGTGTGAAACATTCTACATTCTTCTCTACTGGGTGATCCTGGAGCATTGCCATCTCAGCTTCATTTCATAAAACAAGGTGCTAATATGGAGTGGTTTTAAATGGTTTCTTTTGAATGTCTTTCTATTCCTAAGGCTCTGTATTGCCTAGCCATTGCAGTGGTCATTTCTCCTTTATTCACGGTACAAGATTCCTTTTGTCACCTTGACGTTGAGTTGATGATGCTGCCTTGAAGGGTTGTACAGTTTATTGATAGGTAGATCTGAGCTTAACCCTTCCAAACTACAACTGTGAGATGATTAATTGATTCAATCTCTCTGGACCTAAATTTCTTACCAATAATAGAGAAAATAATCACATAAACTCAGTCATTTTCTCAAAACATTTGATGGATGGACACTGATATTTTGTTCATGTTCATATCTATCACATTCTTTTAATTTTTCAGCTATTTAATAAATGATAATCATTCCTCATTTGTGGATAGTACCAAAGCAGGCAGCAGGCCAGATCTCACTTTGGGCTGTAGGTTTTGACCTTTTTCTAGTTTTCTCTTCCTTTATGATCCAGCCCTCCAAAGCCTTTGTCTCCAAATCTTATCATTGAGACAGCAAGGGAGTGAGAGGCATTGGTGTTTTTAGTATCCATGAAGCTCCAGCCTCTTTTGGCCAGTGATACAGGGAGAGGTGCCTATGAGTGTTGTCTTCCATCAGTCTCAGTTCACACCCACACTATTTGGCACCATCTTTGGAAATATTGTTAACAGATGGCTTGTCTATATATCTCATTTATGTAGGTCTCTTATTCATTTTTTCTCCTTTTCTTCCACAGTGATCCCTGAGCCTGAAGGAGAGGATTTTGCTAAAGCAATCCCATTTAAAATTATCTATCTATCTATCTATCTATCTATCTATCTATCTATCTATCTATCTTTCACTTTACATCCCAACTGTTGTCCCTCCTCCCACAGCCTCTCCCCAATTCCCCTTCCCTTTATACTCTGAGAGAGTGGAGATACCCTTGGGTATCCCCCACACTGTTATATTAAGTCTCTGCAGGCCTAAGCCCTTCTTGTTCCACTGAGGCCAGACAAGACAGCCAAGTAAGGGGAACAGATTTCACAGATAGGCAGTAGCTTTAGGGATAGCTTCAGTTCTAGTTGTTCAGTACCCACATGAAGACTGAGCTGTACATCTGCTACATATGTGTGGAGGGCCTAGGTCTAGCCCATGTGTGTGCTTTGGTTAGTGGTTCAGTCTCTGAGAGCCCCAAAGGTCCAGGTGAGTTGACTCTGTTGGTCTTCCTGTGGAGTTCCTATACTCTTCTGAGCCCTTCTCCTTCACTTAATTCTCCTGTAAGGGCCCCCATCTCTGTTCAGTGTTTGGCTGTGGGTCTCTACATCTGTCTGAGATGGCTGCTGGGTGGAGCCACTCAGAGGACAGCCATGCTGGGCGCCTGTCTAACAGTATATCACTGATAGTGTCAGAGACTGTTGCTTATGCATGGAATGGGTCTCTAGTTGGGCCAGATATTTCTTGGCCTCAGTCTCTGCTCCATCCCATTTTACGAGCTTTGGGAAATAAATATTTAGAGCGAAATAAGGTCAACTACTTAAGTATTTGATGTTTTAAAAAGTTATTTTAATACATTTATTCATAAAATTTTCTAATAGATTGAGAGATATATAACAAATCCAAATAAAATTTCTGTAATAGTGATGAAAAATAAAAAGAAAATATCATTTATAAGATGCGATATTCAGTGGATCTTGAGGAAATCTTAAATTTCACTGCTTTGATTTTGAGAAGCAATTGACTGTCCTCAACATTTAGAACAGGTAACTCACCCAGATGGCTGTTTCTAACTCAGAAAGTAAAGGTATGAGAGGCTCAGTGACTTCATAAGGTACAGCCAGGTCCCTGAATGTCCCCTTTCTCTAGCTCCTCCCAGATCCTTTCCACCTCACATCCACCCAACTTTATATTCTTTCTCTATCTCTCAGTCTCTTTATTTCTCTCTATCTTTTTGTCTCTGTCAAAGGTCAAGACATACAAACAAATGAACAAAATCAAGACAAAAAAATCAAAATAAAATAAAAAGCACACACCAAAAAACCCATGGCATTTTGGGTTGTCCAACTGCTCCTGGGTTGGGTTGGCCTTGGAGAATGGTTGATATACCTAATGATACTCCATTACAGAAAACTGATATTTCTTTTCTCAGCAGATGTTGATTGAAAATAACTTCTTGGTAGGGCTTAGACACTGTGTCTATTCTCCTTGGTGTTAGGAGCTCATCTGAATTGGACCTAGTCCCGTGTATGTTTTCACTCTCTCTGTGGGTCATTAAATGTACCAATTTTGTTCTATCAGGATGACACACTTTCCTTGGAGTTTACCACCTCTGGTTCTTACAAATTTTTCTCCCTCCTCTTTTGTACAGATACATGAGCCTTAAGGGTAGGGGTTTGATAAAGACATCCTAATTAGGGCCAAGTGCCTCAAAATCTCTCACTTGCAAATTGTTTGGATGTGGGTCTTGTCCAATTGCCATTTACTGTATGAAGAAGCTTCTCTGATGAGGATTGTATGATGATAAAGGATTCTGATCTAGGGTTTTAGCAATATGTCACATGGAGTCATTTTATTTATATATTCACTTAGCAGGATAATAGTAGTAGGTTTTCCTGTAGAGCCCATGGCTTATCTAGTCTCAGGCTCTTGGCCACGTTATCGGTGTCAAGTATAGGTTACATCCTATGAAGTGGCACTTAAAACCAATCAAAATGTGTGGGTTATTCTCATAACATTTGCACAACTATTGAATCAGTATAATTTTCAGGCAAGTCTCTGTTATAGGTCACAGGGTTTGTAGCAGGATGATACTGATGATGATTCTTATTTTTTCTGGCAGAATGATAAGTATCTTGCAGTACCGTGAATACAAGTCAGCAAGAGTGAAGTTTCTAGTAGGGCAGCAGCTTGATTTTTCCATGGTCAATGGCTGAAGTATGATGTGTCTTCAGCAACAGAACTTTATCTTCAGATTGTAGAGGGCAACCAGTAGCCTTTACAGTAGCCTGTGATATTTGGTGGTGGGGGACTTGAGTTGATTATTAATCTTGCAATGTTTTGTGTTTATGAAAAAAGTAAGTATAGAGAATGCATAGTTGCATTACTTCTAACGTTCATATCACAAGAAGATGAAAGACAGACGGTTAAAACACATAAATACTTATTGTTACTTATTATATCTTTGTTTAGTAAGAAAGATAAACTCCTTGAGGACAGAGTGCTTGAATTTTGGAGTCAAAGTTGATATCTTTTGATATCTTCTCACTGAGTGGCTTGAAACATCAAGTTTCTGGGCTCCAGTGTTCCCACACAAACTAAGAACAATACAAATAGCATCTGACTGCCGAGAAGGAAGTGATCTTCCTCTTAGTGGGAAAGGATCAGATAACATGTGTTAATCTACTTCTAGAGTGGTCCTGGAAGATACAGATACCCAGCCCTACCTATGCAGGCTGTTTGCTCACCAAAACACTCAATAAAATGACACACAGCCTTTTTCTTTGAGGAATTTACAGGCTGGGAGGAAACACATACAGATAAATAAGACATTCCATTGAGTAAAGTTAAACTCCAGACAGTGGGAAACAAGAGTAGAAGAAACATTAAACTCTCATTTTATAAGAGGGAAGCTTCCTTGAACAGATGAGCTTTCATCCTGCCTTTAAGAGTCCAGAGAAACAAAGGCTCGGGGATCCTGGGTCAGAAGATCCTGTAGAGGGTTTCTCTTAGGTAATGAACTGAGGTGGGGCTCTTTGCTGTAAGGTGTGGCTCAGGAGGTGGGTTTGTGTGTCTCTTGATGGATAATTTGTGGGTGTGTTGCTCTCTGATGACAGACGAAGGGCTGCTCATGTGTTTGTATCTGTGACTTGAGAAATACAAGCTTCAGGGCTGCAAGAGTCTTCGTCTAGCCGACTCTTTGTCCTCTTTACAATTCACAAGTGATTTAATGAGGACTTGTCCAAGCCACTCAGCTAACTGGATGGCAGATTTCCTCATTGGTACAACAAGTTCCACAGTATAAGGCCATGCAAGTTCTGAGTGAACTGGTGAACTCCAGAGTTGAGACAACACTCTGTCACTGGCCCTACCTGATGTGGGACTGGCAGAAGAAGGCAGCAAGAGTTCAGGGAAGATAGATGTCCATGTCTATAAAAAAGGATTAGGCTCAGCGTTAAGTGCATCTTTGGAAAAGTGTAGTTAATCTGAATTTGGATTTTGATTATGCTTCATCAGAAGCAAACTCTACATTTTGAAGTTTCAAATAATGCTAAGATCCTTATATTTCCATTTAAATCAACTAAAACATCCAATTTTTAGTTTATTCTTCAGGAGATGCCCTTCTCTTCCCACATGCTCTTCACAAAGTATAGATTTGCTTCAGAGAATCCTAGATGAGTTTCCAAGGATGGAGAGGACCTCTGTCCAGAATCAAGTTTATGCCAAAAGAGATACACAGGTTTTTGGCCTGGGGCTCTGACTCATAATTCTGTATGCCAAGTACAGGGTAGAGTTCTCAGCAATGTCCTGGCCTCTTCCTGCCCTTGCCTGCTATGTGACCATCTGTGGTACAGGGTATCTCCTTGGCTAGAGAGATGTGTGTCTGGTTTAGTCCCACAGTGTGGGAGTTCCTTCCCACAGACATCATGGTGCCAAATGCAAACCCTCACTTCGTGTCTGGCAGGTGTTTGTTTTATGTTTTCTACTCAGGAGGAAATGCCATGAATTTGCCCTGGAAGCAGACAAGTCTAAAGGCTTACTAGCCTGCTTTTTACTTTATCTAAGATAAGAAAATAAAAAACATACAACACAAAGAAGTACCTTTCACTGTCTGAGCAGTAATAATAATTTATTACTTATTTATTATAATTTATTATTTATTATAATTTATTATTATTACTGAGATAATATTTCAATCCTGACTAAATCAAGACTAAGATAATAACTTGACCCAAAATGTACAGATCTACAGAAAGTCATATTATTTAAAGACAACTGCTTGTAAGCTGGCTTTTAGAGTGTCTTCTCCTAGATTTACCTACCCTTGTGTGTGCTTGAGTGCATGTGTATATGTGTGTGTGGATACATGTGTGTGTGATACATGTGTGTCTCTTTGTGTGTGTCCGTGTACATGCATGTGTGTACACTTGTGCTTGTGTGCACATGTGCTTTATGTGTACTGGGCTGACCTTGTACTCATTATGTAGCTCAGATTGATCTTGAATCCGGATCCTCCTGCCTCAAGTGGTACATTCTCTCATTTTTGCCTAGATGGTTTTAAAACAAAATTGGAAGAACATTGTAGACACTGCAGGAACTGATGAAAGTAGCACCTGTTTTCTAACCTTCTATGCTCTGCTGTTATTTCAGGAAAACAGGACTGATTGTATAGTTACCGTTCCTCGCAGAATGTCAACTTATGTTGACAAGGTGAAGCTCTATGTACATTAACCGAGCTCCAGCCTGGCATTGGTCACATGAGAGAGCAAGCTCCCACGCAATTCCATACTTCACCATTTGAGTTACTATGAACTACTCTTCTTGATTTAGAACTGAGATATTGTGGAGCAGAAGCAAGGCATCTCTGCTGTGGTCTGTCTGATGTCTGACCCACAAAGGCGGGGTGCATTTTATATTAAATGATGCAGTTGGGGTTGTCTATTCTATAGCATTAGAATCTATAATTGGACTATGTAGTGATTAAAACTGAGGACAATGTGAAGTCGCCTTTTTTGCTGTGTGGCACTGACTGTCCCACATCCTCAGTGAGCATTTCTGGGTTCTTTCTCTCCATCCTGCATCTTCTCTCTTCAATTTGCACACAGTTTACACACAAAATCAAGCCTTCTCCAAGGCGATCAAATCCTTTCATCTTTCTCAACCAGTTTTGAGAACTACCATTCTTATCACCAATTACAAGTTAAATTTTTCTAAAAAGAAGTTTTTATTTTTCTTTGAAAATTTCATAAGCCATATTTTGATCCTATGCCTTTTCCCCCCTAACTCCTCTCAGACTGTTCCCCATCTCTCTATCCACTTAACTTCATGCTTTCCCTTCTTCTCCTCTTAGATAAAACAAAAATGAAGACAAGAAGAAGAAAACTAAAATTAAGCCCATTTTGTGTCTGCCCAACTACTTCTGAGCATGAGGCCTGCCCGGCAGTGTGGCTGACATACCTTGTCCTATTCCATTGAAAAAAACGGGTTTATTATTATTATTATTATTATTATTATTATTATTATTATTTTACTTTCAATTGTGAACAGTTTCTTGGCTGACAGTGGGAGTTCACGTTTATTGCCTTTTCTTCTTGCTATGATTTTGTTTGACTTGACCTTGGGCAGGTTTTGGGAATTCTGCCACAGTCCCTCTGAGTTCATCTGTGCACCCATCCTGATGCTTCTAGAAGATACTGTTTCCTCAGAGTCATCTACCTCCTCTAGCTCTTAAAATCTTTTCAATCCTTTTCCTGAATAGAACCTTTGATCCTTGAAGCTAAGGGTATGATATTGATGTCCCATTTAGGGACAATCCATTTTTGAATGGATATTTTGTGATTCTTACCTTGGGCAAGTTGACTCTGGCTTGAAGTAGCAGGTATTTTTGGGTGGAGTACATCATAAGACTTTCACAAAAGGCCACTTGGGCTTGCACAGAAATGTGGAAGGGTCCTCTTCTCAGGTTTCAGGTTATTCCCTACTCTTCCTGAGTTACTGAATGGTCCTTGGAAATACCCTTCCCTCTCACTGTGATAACTCCCCCTACCTCATCTTCTTTATCACTGTTTCTTCAGTGACCACCTCAGAGTGGCCATTTCTCAAGCTGACATCTCAAATGAGAAGCTCTTAAGATAGAGGTCAGAATTTAAGGATAGCTCCATATACAATGCTGAAAACTCAGGACTCTGAGCTTAATGAATTGGCATATTTAAAAATCTACACCAATTTGTGCTTTTTTTTTGGCATAAGGGTATCAGATATTGTCATATCCTAGCTTCTGGTGCAAAACAGATCTGAGTTCAACTTTTTCACATTATAGATGTAATTCCTGAGAATGGCCCTTTACTCTTCTAGACCTTGTCATTTCTTCTGTAAAACAAAGATAACAAGATTTCTACCTCATGAAAAGTAATGATATATCAATTTTATGAAAAATGTCACTATTTCAATACTAATTTAAGTTAAAAATATGATTTTCTTGCTGTGTATGGTGGTGTTCACCTTCGCTCTCAGTACTTGGGAGGAAGAGTCATGTGGATCTTGACGAGTTCAATTACAGGCTGGCTTACCAGAGCTACAGATTGACAGCATGTTTCAAAATAATAATAAATAATAATAATAATAATAATAATAAAAATAAAATTAATTTCCCTGGCCAAGACAAAACAGTTAGGCAGAATATTACATAAATGCTGGAAAGTAGCTTGTTATTCAAATGTAAGCACTGACTGCTCTTTCTTTTTCTCTTTGGTGTGTATATGTATGTATGTCTTTATGTTAAAATAAATATTTCTTGAATGCTTGCTTGCTCAGCCCTTCAAAGCAGAAAGCTTGGAATCTTTTCCCTTTACTCCTGAGTTCATCTGAGCCACCCGATTTCTCTCAGGCAAGGTAAACACTTGCAGCTGAGAGATCTTGCGCCTCTGAATGTTAATTTGTAATTGTGCCACAAGCAGCATGGAAGCCATGTGTGCCCATCATCACTCTCCCTTCCAGATGTCATTTATTTCCCCTCTCTTCTGCTCTGCCTAGTACAGGGACTGAACATAGAGGCTCTCAATTGGAAGACGGTTCTGAACTTTTATACAGCCCGCTTTGCATACAACCCATATTCCTACCTTAGTACTTTGGTTCCTCTTGTTGCTATCTGTGAATAAACCACATCCCATCTATTATCGAGCTAATTCATACAAAATATTTATCACAAGGGTAACTATTCAAAGAACATGGCGTAAGAGTCAGCAGCTCCTGCTTTGAGTCTACCTCTCAAAACTAGCAGAGTAGCCCCTGTAATCCACCTGCATATTCCTTTTTACCTGCCACATACATGTTCATCTTCATCCTCGATTTATGAAGCCCCTATTCATGGAGGTGGATTGGTGTGTATAGAGCAGTGTTGCTGATCCCCCCCCCCAACTTTGCACATAAACAGTGGAGAATAAACTTGTGCATTGCACCTGGCTTGCCTCATGGACCAATGGTCAGGAAGAGGGAAGATTAAAAAAGAGAGGTCTAAGACAGAGTCCTTGCCCTTGAGAATCTTGATGTCTTACTCTGTAAGAAGTAATGGACTCTGTGGAATATGCACACTGACCCTGGAGTCAGAGGGATGAGGCTTTATCAACCATGCCACTCATCGCTCCTGGAACCTCAGAGGGTCAGCTAGTTCATTAAGTCTCTATTTCCACGTACATAGAAAAGGTATCCATGTAGCCCAGTGTCGCAGTGACATCCAGTGAGGACTGTGCCATTGCTGGCTGTATGTCATTAATTATTGTTCCTGCTTTTCTATGGGGACGATCCTGATTTTCCTTCTCTCCCATACAGCATTGGAGGAAAGATCTCCCCACTGATCTCTCTTTCCTTTCTCTTTTCATCACTGTGGGAACTTCTCTTCCTTGATATTTCTTGCACATCATTGAATGCAGCAGGGAATATTATTGCATGTAAGCCCATTGGCAGTGGGCTTGGCATACAGGTACCTCTGTGGAAATGCCAAATGGTGTCTGAGGCTTAATGATCTTCCCTAGGGTGAGCAGGCCTCCATCAGTCTGTGTCTTGGGAGCTGTCCTGCATTGCCTACCCAACCACCTGTTGCTCAGTGTAATCTGCACCACAGTTCCCAAATGGATAGCAGAGGTTCTGTTCTGGTGTTTGATGATTAAAGTTATTACTACAGAAAGGCTCCAGCCAGTAGTGGTAAAGAAACAGGAGTGAAGGGAAGCCTGTCATGATTAAATATTCATCGAACAGTCACTGTGCTAGTGTCGGAAAATGACAGCAATGCCACATAAAATAAAATGGATGCTGAGGTTCCCAGAGCTGTAAGGGAATGCAGTTTCGTTCCACCCTCTTCTTCACATCTTTCATCAGATGGGTATATTTCTCTACGTACTAAAATATTCTTGCTGTCTGAAGCAGCTTTTGCAAAGACCTACTCCTGACTTTTCAAATTATAGTCAAATGACAGCTGAATATTCTTCATGTTCTAAGAAGCCACATTCACAGTATGGACAGATTGCTGAGCAAAGAGGCTTCCTACAACCAGAGGACCTTGTTTGATCAGACCCTGCAGTGACACATTCATTCTGCCGGTGCTCCATGCCCCCATAGCTGAGGTCATCAATGGTCACCCACTTGAGATCGTGCCCTTCAACCCTTTCCCAAGTTCTGAGCATTTGACTTTTTTTTTCAGTTGATAATTTTATACATGGGTATGCTGTATTTATACCATTTATATCCTCTTCCCCTTCAATCCGTCCTGTGTCCCTCCTCAAATTGTTGAGTGCTATAATTCTTAAATGCACATATGTATGCATATAACATATGTATATATAAAAAATCTACCAATTCCAACTGGCTTTACTCTTAGATACATTTCCAGGGTCTATTAGCATTGGGAAACCCACAAGGGGACTTGTTTCTGGAGAATAAAAAGCCTTCCTTTCTCAGCAGCTATTGATGGTTGTAGCTCCATATCTATAGATGGGGCTGTGTGAAATTTTCTTCCATTCCTTGGTGACATGTTGACAGATGTCATATTCTGCAGACTTCATGCAAGTGTTCACTTTTGGAAGCTTGCACAGCACCTTCTCAGACAGGAAGAACCAGTCCTCAGTGAGAAAGCTTTCAGGTCAGTTCCAGAGAGCTTCTTCAGGTACTGTGAACAAATTGTGTGGTGTCTCAGCAATAGGGTCTCACATTCAAGTTCTGGGAGGCAACTAAGGTAAAAGCTTATATTATTTTTGGGGTGCATTGGAAGCATATGACCAACAACTCTAAGGGAGGTGTCTTTTACCTAGCATTGGGGTTTTTGTTAGATTGCCTATGGCTGTTTGGAAAAACATCACTCTGTGTAAAATAAGGCCATCTAAACTATCTATATATGCAGATATCTATAAATCTATATATCTATATATCTATATGCACACACAGGATATGCTTATAAAATAATATGTCTTAATATGCCACTTTCCTCAAACCCTCAGTGTTATTTACTTCTCTCCATTTGCATTATTCTTCATACCCCTTCCTCAGTTAACGTCTTTCATTTCTCCCCTTTCCCTTCATAGCACCTCTGTCCCACTATCCCCTTGATGTTCCCATCTTCATTTCCACAATATGAATATATTAGCTCACATGGGAAAAGGACTTTGAAAATACAGCTAATTCCTGAATCTTGAAACAAGGTTATCTTGCTTTACTTAATTGGGCCCCAAAGGTTTCATTTAAGAAGGAGTCAAGAGACTTAGTGCCAAAGAGGATGAATTAATGGCAGAAATACCAGGACAAGAGGAGTCAGACGATGGCTTCACGTCAGGTTTTGGAGACAGGAAAAGACCACGATAAGGGATGCAGGTGATCTCCAAAATCTGACTGGTGAGAACACACAGTATTCTTCCCAAATCCCTGAGACGAACCAAAACCATTCTGGCTATTTGCTTTTTAGCTCAGTAGAGCCAAGTGGGGCTCTTGACTCTTGAACCACAGAGAGTAAGTTTGTGTGACTTTATGACATCTAACTTGTGGTAACAGTCACAGCAGCAATAGGAAATGAACACAATGGAGATTGGGGTTCATGAGAAAATAGACTGGAATCCTCTTTCTTTGACTAGCTGTGGGACTGGAGACCAGTTGCTTAATCTCTGCAGTGCTTGTTGCTTTAAACTTTTACAATCACCGATAAAGAAATGTGTTGAAGTTCAGATGAAGCTGGGCTGCTGGCACCCTGCATGCCACTGTCAGAAGTGCACCCATTTACATGACTACATTCCCTGGAAGTGCCAACGGGGCTCTCATTCACAATACAAGCAAGCCCTTTTCAAACACATATTACAATCTCTTTTGTCACTGTCACTTTCCCTCCATTTCTGTGTGTAACAGGGTGTTAAAATGTGACCATCTCTGTCTGAGTTCAGTTAGAAGCAGGATTGAGGCAAGAACCCTTTCATTCCAAGGGGAGTTCTGAGCCATCCTTACAGGACTGCAGTGGACAAAGCTGAAACAGAACCTTGAACATCACTGTCTTTAGGGAAGGGAAGTGATATTGGACTAGGGCTCAGTCCTCTGTGCCATCTTACAGCTGGCACACTTCTTTACACACTTTTTTTCTCATGTAAGTGTTTACTCCTGTTCCCTTGATCCTTCCCTCACTCTCCTCTCTCTCCTTCATTTCCTTCTTGTCGTTCACTGCTTTTATTCTTCCATTTTCCTTGTTATTTCTTTCTATTTTTTTCTCTCTCAAAAATTTTCTTTTTCTGGCTATATTGAGAGTTTCCACAAAGGTGGTTTTTTATTTTTGTTTTTTTCTGAATATTTTAAATTATTTATCATTTGAACCTTTACTGAAGAATTTTATTGACCGCCACTTTGTGATTTGAAGTGGTTGAGTTGACAAAAACACATATGGGGATGGGTTTTGGAGAGCTGAATCAATCTTGTTCCCACCTCATGGTTGATTAGAGGACTCAGAATCATTCTGAGCATGTGTTCTGCTCTCCTGGGGTTTAACAGAGTTATCTGGTAGAAAGTAATCTTAGAAGTCTACACAGGCACTACTACTCTTCCTCACTGGGTTGTAAAACATTGAGAAAGGACCACACTGGGAAGGAAGGAATTCTCATTATGAGGGTTGAAAAGGATTATATTGCATCTTCCTCATAAGCAAGAAAAAACCAAGGAGAGAGGGTCTTCCTAAAGTGGAAACAGAACCTCAAGGGGAACATGTTGTTGAGGTGGACTCCCTTCTGTAAAGATTAAGGGTTAATGTTAATTAGGTAAAAGATTCTTCCCACATGGAAGTTTTTGATAGTCACTGATGGAGAGTCTAAGAGAAACCTGAAAAATGTCTTTTAGGAAAAAAGGACCAGCCTTTCTTATATCTAAGTATAAGGAACACTGGAGGATAATGCCAGTGCCAATTCAACACATAAATTGCTATGTGTGAGTTTTCTTCCTATAGGTTGAACCCTGGAGAGCTCAGAAGTCAGTGTTGCCATTTAGGGAGGAGAGAACAAAACACATACTGTTTTCCAGGCCTTGGGCTCTCTGGCTACCCAATCTATACAGAAATTTCAATATCAACTAAAGCTCAGAGTCAAATCGTTTTCCCTGATTTATACATAATCAAATTGAGGGAACAGAAGTGCTGTCTGTCTTGATGGCTAGAAATAGTTAGTGATTTTCATTCTCAACCCTGTCTAAGAAAACTGTGGAAACTATCTGAGAATTCATGCCAGGACCAGAAGAGTGATAGTCCAGAGCATTATTGAGAAATGGTGGTTAGGAAGAAAAGTCATGTCTGTGGTCTGCCAGTGGGCTAAAGTGTGAACTGTTTTTCCAACACTCAACAGATGCCTATTCCCACCCCTGTCTCTCACTTCATTCTTTCCAGACCAGCTCCTGAATCTTAATCTGAGTTGGCTTCTCCCTTATCAACCCTATTTTTTCATCTTCTATTCTTTTTCTCCCTTTGTAATAATGTAAGCTCCGTAAAGACATGTGTTCCTCTTTCCTCCACAGTTCTGTCTTCAGCCCCTAGAACAACGCCTTTAGGAAGTTGGTTTTTGATTCATACTCATCTACCAAATCCCACAGGTAAGCACATTTGGCTGGCTCCATGTTCCTCAACTCAAAAGAATCCATCATTTTCTTACTATAAAATCTGAATCCAAAATTCTTTTTCTAAGGTACTATGACAGAGGACAAGGAATGATAAAGGAAAGGATGAAGGCAGAGGGTGGGAGAAGGTGAATATGTGGGGGAGGTAGATGTAGGGAGAGGGGAGAGGTGGGGAAATGTAGAGAGAGTAAAATCTTGGGCAGGAAGGAGATAAAAGGAGAAAAGTAGAAGGGGGAAGGTACAGAAGGTATGGCAGGAAACTACAATTGTCTTTACCAAGGGGTTGTTATTTATAGGATGAAATGGAATCATGTATGTGGATGACTGAGAACTGCTCATAAAAACATACTAGAATCACTCCTCAGTATCTGGGGGATTTGCTCCAGACCCCTTCCTCTAAGATGCTCAAATCTGTGAATATTTCTGTCCATGTATAAGATAGTAGAATGCTTACAAGTAACCATGGACGGTCTCCCATATACTATTAGCCTTCTCTGGGGGATATCAGCACTGAACACAGTGTAATTGCCGTTAAACAGTACTTCACTACACTGCTAGGGAAAATGATGGGAACAAAACTTATATGTTCAGTATTGACAGACCATACTTGTTCTAACTCCAATCCTGACTCATGGTTGATTGAGATTTTAGAGATAGAATCTAAAGATGCAGAGACACAATCATGATATTTCTAGTGAAAAAATTTGTTTATATGTATATTGTATATAAGTCTTATTTAAGGTTTCTATTGTTACAATAAGACATCTTTCCCCAAAGCAACTTGTGGATGGAAGGGTTTATTTCTATTTACTTTTTTCACTACGGGGAGTCAAGGCAGGAACTCAAGACAGGAATCTATAAGTAGAGACCCTGCAGGAGTACTGATAATTAGCTTGCTCTTAATAGCTCATTTCAGCTTGCCTTCTTACAGGTCCAGAATCACAAACCCAGGAGTTGCATCACCTATGATGGTCTGAACCCTTCTACTTGAATCATCAATCAAAATGGACCACATACTTGTCCACTGGCCAATCTAGAGGGACCATTTTTCACATAAAACTAATCAGCACAATGTGTTTGGGTGTTTTGCCTGCATGTATAGCAATTATATGTATATGTATATGTATATGTATATGTGTATATATATATATATATATATATATATATATATATATATATATAAACTGCAATTACGGATGGTTGTAAGCTGCCATGTTGGTGCTGGGAATGGAATCTGTGTCTGCAAGAACAACAATCACTCTTAACCCCCAAGTCATCTCTCTAGCTTTAATCCCCCATATTGCTTAGATGTGACTGTAGCTTATCTTTTCTTCTATGTCCGTACGTGTACAGATATGCATGAAAGTGCACATGTTTGTGTGTGTGTGTCTGTGTGTAGGGGGGTACATGTACACATATTCTCATGCACACAGAGGCCAGAGATACATTTTGACTGTCGTTCTCAGTTGATCTTTGTCTTGATTTTCAAGACAGGATCTTTCACTGAACCTGGAGAGTGTGGATTTAGAAAGACTTGCCCCAGTGAGCCCCAGGAATCCCCATCTGTTTCTGTGCCCATGACACTGGATTACAAGCACATCAACACACCCAGATTTTCATGTATTTTCTGAGGGATCAAACTTAGGTCCTCATGTTTATGCAGTAAGCACTCTACTGGTTAAGCTGTGTGTTCCCAGTTCCTCTAAATTCTCTGTTTAATGCCAATTTCCTATGTGTTCAATACAATTTTCTGTACACACTTCACTAGCAGCTGAATACCAAAATATTTCGCTCGTGAGTCATTCTTTTCCTGCCAACCCAGCTCTTGTCTCCCCTGCTACCTCAGAGAATCAGTGTAATAGTAAAATCCCCTCTCCTTCAAGCAGCACTTCCCCTTCTCAAGTTCAGCTAGCTGTCAGATCCTGCTGCACCTTCCTCCACGGCAGCTGCCACCATGGGAAGCTGTGACATTTTCCTCCCATGCTCTAGAAGCGACCTCTTACCCATGACTCTTCTTCAATTCCAGCCCACGTGGTGAAAAGCTTGGTCTTGACAGAACATATGTTCTCTCACCTTGAGTTTATGTTTAAGAGCATTTTCTGATAGGTTTCCTGCAGGACAGAACGCAGCCGGCACAGCAGGAGGCTGAGCTCCTGAAGCGTGGATCACCTTGGCTTTTTTATATTCTCCATCTCCTCGTGCCTCCTTGTCCTTGGAGAATTTCATGCTATTTCTTAGGTTCCTTACACCCAGATCCTTCTTTACTTTTATCTCCTCTGAAGCTTTCTGCTTTTTTTCCAGTCTGGTTTTTAGGAACCTATGCCCAACAATCTCCCTTTCCCTGTCTCTCTCAACCCTCCTTCCTTCCCTCCCTCCCTCCCTCCCTCCCTCCCGCCCCCCTGACCTTCGCGTAGGGACAGCCCTGACAATATAATATAAGTACAACATTTCTTTCTCCCTTTCCATTCTTCAAATCCTTCCATATACCCCTCTCCACTATCTTCCAAAACCATGGCCTCTTCTTTCATTATTTGTTATTGTGTGCATGTATGTATATGTATATACATACGTATTGCTGAATATAACTTGTTCAGCCTGTACAATGCTACTCGTATGTATGTTTCCAGGGCTGACCATTTGGCACTGAACAAACAGTTGCTATGCTCTTCCCAAGGGAAGACCATCTCTCCTGCTCCCAGCTTTCCTCAGTTGCCTATAGTTCATTGTGTAGGATTAAGGCTCCTGGGCTTCTCTTTGCAATATTCCTTTCTTTTTTTTTTTTTTTTTTTTTT
>NW_021620791.1:3928534-3949537 GCF_004785775.1 Grammomys surdaster | reverse complement strand
ACCCACTGCACTCAGAGCAGAAGGATTTCCAGATCCAAGAGGTGGCCTGAGTCCCAGGAGTTATTCTACCCAGGAGATTAGGAGCATAAGACCACAGAGACCTCTGGACTCTGAGGAGCTCTGCAATAAGCAAGATAACTGGAAATACAGACTCCAGTTTTACACAGTGAGGGCAGGTACCACTAGAGTTAACCAGATGGCGAAAGGCAAGCGCAAGAACATAAGCAACGGAAACCAAAGTTTCTTGGCATCATCAGTGCCCAATTCTCCCAATATAGCAAGCCCTGAACACCCCATCACACCTGAAAAGCAGGATTCAGAATTAAAATCACTTCTCATGATGATGATAGAGGATTATAAGAAGGAATTAAGTAACTCCCTTAAAGAAATACAGGAGAGTACAAGTAAACAGATAGAAGCCCTTAAAGAGGAATCACAGAAATCCCTTAAAGAAATGGAAGAAAACACAAAGAAGGAATTAAACAAAAACATTCAGGACCTGAAACTAGAAATAGAAACAATAAAGAAAGTTCAAAGGGAGACAACCATGGAGATAGAAAACCTAAGAAAGAGATCAGGAGTCACAGACGCAAGCATCACCAACCGAATACAAGAGATAGAAGAGAGAATCTCAAATGCAGAAGATACGGTGGAAAATATTGACACAGTTGTCAAAGAAAATGCAAAACGCAAAAAACTCCTAACTCAAAACATCCAGGAAATCCAGGACACAATGAGAAGACCAAACCTAAGGATAATAGGTATAGATGAGAATGAAGATTCTCAACTTAAAGGGCCAGTAAATATCTTCAACAAAATTATTGAGGAAAACTTCCCTAACCTAAAGAACAAGATGCCCATAAACATACAAGAAGCCTACAGAACACCAAATAGACTAGACCAGAAAAGAAATACCTCCCGTCACATAATAATCAAAACATCAGATGCACAAAACAAAGAAAAAATACTAAAAGCAGTAAGGGAAAAAGGTCAAGTAACATATAAAGGCAGACCTATAAGAATTACACCAGACTTCTCACCAGAGACTATAAAAGCCAGAAGAGCCTGGACTGACATCATACAGACACTAAGAGAACACAATTGCCAGCCCAGATTACTATACCCAGCAAAACTCTCAATCACTAGAGATGGTGAAACCAAGATATTCCATGACAAAACCAAATTTGCACAATATCTTCCCACAAACCCAGCACTTCAAAGGATAATTGATGGAAAATGCCAACACAAGGAGGGAAACTACAACCTAGGAAAAGCAAGTAAGTAATCTTCCAACAACCCCCAAAAAAGATACAAACATAACTTTACCTCTAATAACAAAAATAACAGGAAGCAACAATCATTTTTCCTTAATATCTCTTAACATCAATGGTCTCAATTCCCCAATAAAAAGATGCAGACTATCAGACTGGATACACAAACAAGACCCAGAATTTTGCTGCATACAAGAAACGCACCTCAGTGACAAAGACAGACACACTACCTCAGAATAAAAGGGTGGAAAACAATTTTTCAAGCCAATGGTCCCAAGAAACAAGCTGGAGTAGCCATTCTAATATCAAATAAAATCGACTTTCATCCAAAATTAATCAAAAAAGATAAGGAAGGACACTTCATACTCATCAAAGGAAAAATCTACCAAGGTGAACTCTCAATTCTGAACATCTATGCTCCAAATGCAAGGGCACCTACATACATAAAAGAAACTTTACTAAAGCTCAAAACACACATTACACCTCACACAATAATAGTGGGGGATTTCAACACCCCATTGTCAGCAATGGACAGATCATGGAAACAGAAACTAAACAGAGACACTTTGAAATTAACAGAAGTTATGAACCAAATGGACTTAACAGACATCTATAGAACATTTCATCCTAAAACAAAAGAATATACCTTTTTCTCAGCACCTCATGGTACCTTCTCCAAAATAGACCATATAATTGGTCACAAAACAAGCCTCTACAGATACAAAAAGATTGAAATAATCCCTTGCATCTTATCAGATCACCACGGACTAAGACTGGTCTTTAATAATGACAAAAACAATGGAAAACCCACGTACACATGGAAACTGAACAACTCTCTACTCAATGATGACTTGGTCAAGGAAGAAATAAAGAAAGAAATAAAAGACTTTTTAGAATTCAATGAAAATGAGGACACATCATACCAAAACTTGTGGGACTCCATGAAGGCAGTGCTAAGAGGAAAGCTCATAGCTCTAAGTGCCTACAAAAAGAAACTGGAAAGAGCACACACTAACAAGTTGACTGCACAACTAAAAGCTCTAGAACAAAAAGAAGCAAATACACCCAGGAGGAGTAGAAGGCAGGAAATAATCAAACTCAGGGCTGAAATCAACCAAATAGAAACAGAAAGAACAATACAAAATATCAATAAAACCAGGAGTTGGTTCTTTGAGAAAATCAACAAGATAGATAAACCCTTAGCCAGATTAACCAGAGGGCACAGAGACAGTATCCAAATTAATAAAATCAGAACTGAAAAGGGAGACATAACAACAGGAACTGAAGAAATTCAAAAAATCATCAGATCCTACTACAAAGGCCTATACTCAACAAAACTGGAAAACCTGGATGAAATGGACAATTTCCTAGACAGATACCAGGTACCGAAGTTAAACCAGGAGCAGATAAACCATCTAAATAGCCCCATAACCCCTCAGGAAATAGCAGCAGTCATCAAAAGCCTCCCCACTAAAAAAAGCCCAGGACCAGATGGTTTTAGTGCTGAATTCTATCAGACCTTCAAGGAAGACCTAATACCAATTCTCTTCAAACTATTCCACAAAATAGAGACAGAAGGAACACTACCCAATTCGTTCTATGAAGCTACAATTACACTCATACCCAAACCCCACAAGGACCCGACAAAGAAAGAGAACTTCAGACCAATCTCCCTTATGAACATCGATGCAAAAATACTCAATAAAATTCTAGCAAACCGAATCCAAGACCACATCAAAACAATCATCCATCATGATCAAGTAGGTTTTATCCCAGGAATGCAGGGATGGTTCAATATTCGGAAATCCATCAATGTAATCCACTATATAAACAAACTTAAAGAAAAAAACCACATGATCATCTCACTAGATGCTGAGAAAGCATTTGACAAAATTCAACATCCCTTCATGATAAAAGTCTTGGAAAGATCAGGAATTCAAGGCCCCTACCTAAACATAGTAAAAGCAATTTACAGCAAACCAGTAGCCAACATCAAGCTAAATGGAGAGAAACTTGAAGCAATCCCACTAAGATCAGGGACTAGACAAGGTTGCCCACTCTCCCCCTACCTATTCAATATAGTACTGGAAGTCTTAGCCAGAGCAATTCGACAGCAAAAAGAAGTCAAAGGGATACAAATAGGAAAGGAAGAAGTCAAAATATCGCTATTTGCAGATGATATGATAGTATACTTAAGTGACCCCCAAACTTCCACCAGAGAACTCCTAAACCTGATAAACAACTTCAGCAAAGTGGCTGGTTATAAAATCAACTCAAACAAATCAGTAGCCTTCCTCTACATGAAAGATAAACAGACTGAAAAAGAAATTAGGGAAATGACACCCTTCACAATAGTTGCAAATAATATAAAATACCTTGGTGTGAATCTAACCAAGCAAGTGAAAGACCTGTATGACAAGAACTTCAAGTCTCTGAAGAAAGAAATTGAAGAAGATCTCAGAAGATGGAAAGATCTCCCATGCTCATGGATTGGCAGGATTAATATAATAAAAATGGCCATCTTGCCAAAAGCAATCTACAGATTCAATGCAATCCCCATTAAAATCCCAACTCAATTCTTCACAGAGTTAGAAAAGGAAATTCTCAAATTCATATGGAATAACAAAAAACCCAGGATAGCGAAAACTATTCTCAACAATAAAAGAACTTCTGGAGGAATTACCATCCCTGATCTCAAGCTGTACTACAGAGTAATAGTGATAAAAACTACCTGGTATTGGTACAGAGACAGGCAGGAAGATCAATGGAATAGAATTGAAGACCCAGAAATGAACCCACACTCCTATGGTCACTTGATCTTTGACAAAGGAGCTAAAACTGTCCAGTGGAAAAAGGACAGCATTTTCAACAAATGGTGCTGGTTCAACTGGAAGATAACATGTAGAAGAATGAAAATTGATCCATTCTTATCCCCTTGTACAAAGCTCAAGTCTATGTGGATAAAGGACCTCCACATAAAACCAGATACACTGAAACTAATAGAAGAGAAGGTGGGGAAAAGCCTCGAATACTTGGGCACAGGGGAAAAGTTCCTGAACAGAACTCCAATGGCATATGCTCTAAGATCGAGAATTGACAAATGGGACTTCATAAAATTGCAAAGTTTCTGTAAGGCAAAGGACACTGTCAATAGGACAAAACGACAACCAACAAATTGGGAAAAGATCTTTACCAATCCTCCATCTGATAGAGGGCTAATATCCAATATATACAAAGAACTCAAGAAATTAGACTCCAGACAACCAAATTACCCTATTAAAAAATGGGGTATAGAGCTTAACAAAGAATTTTCAACGGAAGAAACTCGAATGGCCGAGAAGCATCTAAATAAATGTTCAGCATCCTTAGTCGTCAGGGAAATGCAAATCAAAACAACCCTGAGATTCCATCTCACACCAGTCAGAATGGCTAAGATTAAAAACTCAGGTGATAGTAGATGCTGGCGAGGGTGTGGAGAAAGAGGAACACTCCTCCATTGTTGGTGGGACTGCAAGATGGTGCAACCACTTTGGAAATCAGTCTGGCGGTTCCTCAGAAAATTGGACATAGCATTACCCGAGGATCCAGCTATACCACTCCTAGGCATATACCCAGAAGATGCTCGAACATATAACAAGGACATATGCTCAACTATGTTCATAGCAGCCTTATTTATAATAGCCAGGAGCTGGAAAGAACCCAGATGTCCTTCAACTGAGGAATGGATTCAAAAAATGTGGTATATTTACACAATGGAGTATTGCTCAGCTATTAAAAACAATGAATTCGAGAGGTTCCTAGGTAAATGGATGGAACTAGAAATTATCATCCTGAGTGAGGTAAGCCAATCACAAAAGAAGACACATGGTATTCACTCACTGATTATTGGATATTAGCCTAGAACCTTGAAATGCCCAAGATGCAACTCACAGGCCACATGAAGCCCATAAAGAAGGAAGACCAAGTGAGGGTGATTCGGTCCTTCTTAGAAGGAGCAACAAAATACTCAAGGGAGCAAATATGGAGACAAAGTGAGGGACAGAAACTGAAGGAGGGGCCGTCTCAAGACCACCCCACCTGAGTATCTATCCCATGTGCAATCACCAAAGGTAGATGCTGATGTGGAAGACAGGAAGTGCATGCTGATAAGAGCCTGATATGGATATCTCCTCAGAGGCCTTCAAGAGTCAGACATATTCAGAGGCAGATGCTCACAACTAGCCATTGAACTGATCATGGGGTTCTCAATGGAGGAGTTAGAGTGAAGACTGAAGGAGCTGAAAGGGTTTGTGGCACCATGAGGAGAGCAACAATACCAACCAACCACAGCTCCCAGGGTCTAAACCACCAGCCTGGGAGCACTTAGGGGGGGATCCAGGGCTTCAGCTGAATATGTAAAAGTGGAGGGCCCTGCTGGGCATAGGTGGAAGAAGAGAACCTTGACCTCATGAAGGCTGGATGCCCCAGGGGGTGGGAATTTTGAGGGTGGGGAGGTGGGAGTGGGGGGGTGTAGATAGAGGTTACATCCACAGAGAAGAAGGAGGAGGGGCGAGGGGATTGTGGGTTCCGAGGGGGTGGTGGGGGATGGGGTAAGGGGACAACATAGGAAATGTAAATAAATCATCCAATAAAAAAAATAATAATCCCAGCACTTAGCTTATCAAGGGAGAGAGAAAGAGAGAGAGAGAGAGAGAGAGAGAGAGAGAGAGAGAGAGAGAGAGAGAGAGAGAGAGAGAGAACAAGATAAGAAAGAAAGGAAGGTAGGGAGGAGAGAGGAAGGAAAGAAAAGCAAATAAGCAAGCAAACAAGCAAGCAAGCAAACAAGCAAGTAGGGATAACTTTTTGAGGTCTGGATTCTGAAAAGCCTGGAGGCTAGAGAGACCTGTAGTTGGAGGCACAGACAAAATTGGAAATTCTTAGCGTTTACCTGCAGAATTCAGTCCCACAAAAGGGCATCTTGGGGGAATTTGTCAGAGGTGAAGATTTTGCAGTGTCCTTGCCTGACTTAGACTAGAGCAGAGGCCCTTGTGGATTTGAACAAGACTGTATCTCTAACTGTTACGAGAATAGAAGTAACCAGAGGTGCTGCAGCAGCACAGGGCAAATTAGCTCTGAATAGAGTCGGGGAACCAAGCAAAAGGAGAAGGAAGAGTTGTTTGTTGTGGGGTGAGCCTATCATGGACAACTGTTTGCCTCTGTTAGATTCTAGCAGTGGCTATGATTATTTTCACATGCCTATTCTTTTAAATAGATGATACATGGGCTCAGAGAGGTTTTTTTTTTTAACCTGCCTTATGTCAAAGTACAGCAAATATACCTGACTTTGATGACCATGTTCTTTCCACTGGGCTAGACAAACACTGGACAAGTATGCTGTGTATGAGACTCTAAGCAGAAAACCTTTCCTACTTTCTTTCTTCAGTTTACATCTCAATCACAGCCCCCTCCCTTCTGTCTTCCCAGTCCCACCCTTACAAGTTCTCCCAGTGTCCCCTTTTCCCATAAGATAAGGAGAGTCTTCCTTTGGGTACCACCCCACCCTGGGACATCTAGTTCCAGTGGGACTAGGTATATCTTCTCCCACTGATGCCCAGTCAGGAAGTCTAGGTAGGGGGAAGGGAGATCCAATGGCAGCAAACAGTGACAGAGATAGCTCCCAATCCACTTGCTAGGGGACCCACAGGCTGACCAAGTTGCACTTTCGCCACAAATGTGTAGAGGGTCTAGGTCCAGCTTCTGCATGTTCGCTGGCTGGTGGCCCAAGTTCTACGAGCTTCTGTGGTCCCAGGTTAGTTGACTATGTAGGTCTTCTTGCAGGAGAGTTCTTCTTTCTCTACATCCTCCCTAGCATGTGCTGTCACTTCAGTTTTTGATCTTAGCCATTCTGATGGTATACCATAGAATCTTGGAAATTTTGATTTGTATTTCTCTGATGACTAAAGAGACTGAACATTTTTCTTTTCTTTTTTTCAATTGGATATTTTATTCACATTTCAGATGATATCCCCTTTCCCAGTTCCCCTCATCCAGAAACCCCTATCTCATTTCCCCCTACTCCTGCTTCTATGATGATGTGCACTCCCCACTCCCACCACCCCATTCATGATTTCCCCCTCACTGGTGCATCCAGCCTTCAAGGAACCAAGGACTTCCTCTCCCACCTATGCCCAACAAAGCCATCCTACCATACATATACAGCTGGAGCCATGGGTCCCTCTTTATGTGTTCCCAGGGTGGTGGTTTGGACCCTGAGAGCTCTGGTTGGTTGGTATTGTTGCTCTCCCCAGGGGACCACAAACCTCTTCAGCTCCTTCAGTCTTTTCTCTCAATCCTCCATTGGGAACCCCTTGATCAGTTCAATGGTTAGCTCTGGGCATCCCCCTCTGTATATGTCAGGCTCTGGCAGACCTCTAAGGAGACAGCTATATCAGGCTCCTGACAGCATAAACTTCCTGGCATCCACTTCAGCGTCAGCCTTTGGTGACTGCACATGGGATGGATACCCAGGTGGAACAGTCTCCAGATGACCCCTTCTTCAGTCTCTGTCCCACATATTGTCTCCAAATTTGCTCCCATGAGTATTTTGTTACTCTTTCTAAGAAGGACCGAAGCACCCACACTTAGATCTTCCTTCTTCATGAGCTTCATGTGGTCTGTGAGTTGGATCTTGAGTATTGTGAGATTTTGGGCTAATAGCCACTTATCAGTGAATGCATACCATGTGTGTTCTTTTGTGATTGGGTTACCTCACTCAGCCTGAACATTCCCGATCTCAGCTCAACATCTTTCTTAAGTGCTTCTTGACCATTCAAGATGCCTCTGTTGAGAATTCTCTGTTAGTTCTGTACCCCATTTTTATATTGGGACATTTTGTTTGTTTGTGTCTAGTTTCTTGGGTTGTTTATATATTTTGGATATTAGCCCTCTGTCAGATGTTGGATTGGTGAAGATCTTTACTCATTTTGTAGGCTGCCATTTTGTCCTACTGATGGCGTTCTTAGCCTCATAAAAGCTTTTTAGTATTCATGTGGTCCCAGTTGTTAATTGTTGATCTTAGTGCCTGAGCTATTAGTGTTCTGTTTAGGAATTAGTCTCCTGTGCCAATGTGTTCAAGGCAGTTCCCCACTTTCTCTTCTTTTAGATTTAGTATATGAAGTTCTATGTTAAGGTCTTTGATCCGCTTGAACTTGAGTTTCATGCAGGGTGATAAGTATGGATCTATTTTTATTCTTCTACATATAGATATCCAGTTAGTCCAGCACCATTTGTTGATGATAGTTTTATTTTCCCATTGTATGGTTTTGGCTTCTTTATCAAAAAGTCAAGTGTCCATAGGTGTGTAGGTTTATTTCTTGGTCTTCAGTTCAATATCATTGATCAATATTTATTTCTATACCAATACCATGCAAGTTTTTTAAAAAATCACTATTGCTCCATATTATAGTTTGAAATTAAGGATGGTAACACTTCCAAAAGTTATTTTATTGTGCAGGATTGTTTTTGCTATTCTGAGTTTTTTTTTTTCCATATGAAGTTGAGAATTTTTCTTTCTAGGTTTATAAATAATTGTGTTGAAATTTTGATGGGAGTTGTATCAAATCTGTAGATTAGTATCTTAAGATGCCTATTTTACCAGGTTAATCCTACTGATCCATGAGCATGGGAGATATTTCCATCTTCTGATGCGCTCTTCCCTTTTGTGACTTAACATCCCAGGGTGTGGTGGTACCTATGGGTAGCTTCCCATCCCTGAGAAGAAGGGGAATGTGTAATGAGGGGAGAGATTTGTAAGGGTGAGACTGGGAGGAAAAGAGGGAGTGGAGTCTATGATCAGAATGTAAAGTGAATAAATAAATACATTAATTAATGAAAAAAGATTTATTTTTATTATTTTAATAATAAAAGTAAGTGTAAGTATATGTATATTCCTGTGTGCACATGAGGGCAGTGCGTATAGAATCCAGAATGTTCCATCAGTTACACTGGTATTGAAGTTACTGGCCACTGTGAGCTGCCTGACATGGATCCTGGGAATCAAACTCAATTCCTGAGTTTTACTGCATGCCATTAAGCACTGAGCCATCTCCCCAGCCCCATTACCTTACAAGGAACTGTAGATAAACCAAAGCCTGGAAAACATCAATCTAGACCAGTCCTATCCTTTCATAGCATAGGTCAGGAGTGGCAATGAAGAAGAGCATCCTGTCTGATTAAGAGCAACATGGCTCCGTGTCCTGTTGGAACAGGTCTTCATTGTGTCTGAGGATTTGTGTGATCATCTCTGCCCTCTAATCATCACAGGTTCTTGTTTCATCCAGTCACCTGCTCAGAGCACTTTTCTTTGAATTCCGTTGATATCTGGAGTCTGAGTACATACATCCTTTCCCTTGACATTTAAGGACCAGTTCCACATTGTGTAGGTTGGAATGAGAGATCCTAGGATATTGAAAACAGGTGGGACACCCTTTGCTTCACCTGCATTTTTTAAAAATTCATTTGAAACAGCTTCGCTGTGTATGCCACACTTACACTGAATTCACCACTCTTCTGCTTGTGGCACTGAATAGTGTTGAGATCAGATGTGTGTACTGCCATAGTCTTATTCTGAATTGGTTCAGTCGTCCTTGAATATGTTAAAGCGGCAGCTCTTCTGAGCCAGCATGCCACAGATTCTGTTAGTGGATTATGTGGGATAAATCCCTTAGATAGTAAGCAAAATCTCTCTGGTGGTTTTATTCCCAATGTCTGCTTTTATCTTGACAATGGCTTCAGCTCTATGAGTAACTTCCAGGATGGAAGAATAGGGTTGTCAATTTGTTCTATAAATGGTTGCATAACTGTGAGGATAATTTGGTCATTTTTTTTCAAACTTCTTTTCAGTTTTTAAGTATGACTAGTCAGAGAACTCTTTTTAGTTTTGGATCTGGAGTTATAATAATGCAATTATATATTTAACCTAATAGAATTGAGTCCATAAACTGGTTTTTCCCTGTGAAAGCAAGATGACCTGTATTGCCTTGATGGAACTATTGAACTTGAGGACAGCAATGAAAGCAGCCATAAGTAATGAGCAGATAAATAAGCATGTGCTAAGCAATAGAATATATTTATTTTTCTACCCATTCTTTAACTTACTTTACAAATATATACTAGCATGTTTTAGGAATTGTGGCTTTGGGAAATAAGATAGGAGTTAAGAAGTGTTCAAACTAATATAACACTTTTGCTTGCCCTTTAACTAAGTTCCAAATAATAAAATGAGTGAAGAATAGCCATCCAGCTTCTAGGACTCTTGCTGATATTACAAGAAATGCTTGTGTAAATTTCCTGACAAGTGATACTTGGTGAATCTATCCTCAGTTCTGATCCTTACTTACCATAGTATCCCTGTCCCTCACTAACTTCAGAAAGCCCTTGTTGGACAGACTCTCTTGCCACATGATCTTGGGTCATGCAGGTGCAATTTTCTCCTGTGCGGTTGGTATATGGCTGTTCTTGACTTTCTGGCCTACAAGTCTTGGTGTGGAGAAAATCTGGAAGCCTCCTCCAGTAATTCAGTAGAAAAGAATTTCTAGGCAGACTGCCTAAAAGCTTCACTGTGTTCTTAGAAAGCAGCTGTGACATCTGGTAAGAGTTGACTACTTGAGATCATTGGCAGATACTGTTCTTTGAGAACTGACCTTGAGCTTCCAGGCTTGGAATAATAGCACCAACACCTTCTCTATGAGCAAAGCCCAGACAGTGTCGTGCAGAGATGAACCTGACAGAATGTTTGCCACTTTCTGCACACTGGGACACTTTAGCTCTGCCCAGTCCAAAGCTTTAAGCTAGACTCTACGCTCAAGAATAACATCAGAACAAAAAGGATCTCAGCAGGTGGCTTTTATCTCTCTTCCCTGACTACTCCAAAGGACACTGTGTTAGACACACTAAGTTCTATTCCCACGTGCTATGTTGGGACAAGATTCTCATCAAGCTTGCTTGGAGCCATTGGAAGTTAGATCTGCATCAGTCTTTGAGAAGATCTTGCTTTTCATCCCTTTGCTTTCTAGTAAAGGATGCTGTGGCCTGGTGAGAGTTCATTTTCCTTAAACTCAGGCAGTTCTAAAGCTAAAGGCAGTTCAAGATTTCTTCTTTGGAACAATATTCGAATTTGTTATGAGAGTTTATAAGGAGTATTAAATATTAAGTATTTTTGAGGGACTGTTTCTCCTCTCGTTTCATGACTCAAATTTTCATGAAGCTTTTAACATCTGTATGCCTTTAAAATTCATACATATTTATATGTAAGCATAAATGTTTACATATATATGCATATACAGATATTTACATAACTGTACTTTATTATTGTTTGTCTATTTTGTATATACTTAGGGTATTATATAAGTAATATAATTAGAATGCATATACTATGTGTGCACATATGCCATGTTTTCTAGGCTGCCCTTGAACTCCCTCTGAGACTATGAAGGACCTAGAATTTGTCATCATGTTTCTATCTCCCTAATGCTGGGATTAAAGGTATGAACCATCACACCTGGTTTATAAAATTCTGAGCATAGAAACCAGGGCTTTGTGCATGTTAGACAAACACTCTGTTAACTAAGCTACATTCTTATTCCACAGGCAATAGTTTATTGGCTAGGACCATCCAGAAATCCAAATGGGAGATGGCTGTACAAAGGGTTAAGTATCAGTTGTGAAGATTACTGGAGATCATATTGTAGACCTGATCTCACCAGGAGAAACAGAAGGAGAATTACAATTCTCAGTGGTGTGAACCATAAGAAGTGAAGAGTGTAAGGTATAAACAACAGGTAAATATGTTTCTCTAAAGCCAGGAGATCGTGCAGAAATGTCACTTTTAAAGACTTGCTAGAGAAAGCAGTGCTAGAGCTGAGGTACAACAATCGGATGGAAGTTGGTCTGGCTTGGGAATGAGGTTGTGGGAACCGTACTTTAAGCAGAGGGAAGAACATTCTTTAGGTTTCATCTAGAATGACATTTCTTCCAAATCTCTAGTCCCAGGAGATACAGGACCAAAACATTCTGTGCTTAAATAAGTTGGGAAAATGTAGCATACCTCAGTTTCTGTGAGAGATTTGTGGTTCTCACTAATACTGAAGAGCCTGAGAAAGTTTGCACTACAGATACTCTTTAACAGCCTGGGAAAAATGTCATGTTTGGTGGAGCATGTTTTGGGAAAAGTTCATTAGACAAACCAATCAGGACTTTCAGCTGATGCCATATCCTTATTAATCTCTTTCAGTACTTTCAGTAACTTAAAGGGAGAAGAGAAAGGATAAGAGAATTATGCATTCACTCACCGTAGGAGTGGTTAGTTCTTTAACTTTAAGAGAGGCAATCTGATTGAAGAGGCTTGAGATGCAATTGAGGAATTACAAACCTACATATTGAGAAAGCCGAGGGTAGTGGGTGCCTCCATGTGTTAAAACTCCATCTTTAGACAACTGGATTGGCTCAAACTTTACTTATAGGGTGGCTAAGAAGCCTACCAGCAAGACTAGTTGATTTTCAGTCAAGAATGATGGCTGTTTGATCAGGCAAATGCTGCAGCACAGCATTGATTAGATGGCCCAAGGTCGCAGGCCAGAAAAGTGAGACGTCACTTTAGCTTAAGGCTACCTTAGAATACTGAGAGCTTTGGGACACTTCTCCCCAGACTACAGAGAGAGAGGAGAGAACAGTGATTCAGTAAAGGGTAGGAACGGATTATTGGCAGAAGGAATTCAAGTTAACACAATAACAGCTTTGTACTACAATCCTCATTTATTAATCAATCATGTATTCATTGTTCATTTCTTGGTACACACATACAGTGCAGATGTTGATGTTAATCCTCTCTTGAAAGAGAACGGAGTAGTTATGGACACCAACATTCACCCAGATCCAGACACCACCAATCAGTTCTCCATCTTGTCTTCCAATTCATGTCAGGGAAACTATGAATGTCTCTGGCTTATAAAGACGAAATGAAGAAGGTGTTTTGTTTTATGTGTGTTCTCTCAATATTGGGGTTCTCCCTTCACAGGTTGATTTAGTCTGGCTTGGGATGACTATCTGGCTTGGCGATGGTATTTTGGGTACATACTAATTGTAAAAAATAATGTTTTTTTTTGTGAAATTATCATAATGTATTTTAGTCACATGATGTACTTTGATCATATTCACCACCCCACTCTCCCAGCCTTGCCCCATGTCTCTTTCCTTTTTTCCAATAGCTCTTTCCCTCTTCTCACGTGATGTGTTTTTCCCCTCAGGATCCATATCAAGAAAAACTTGTACAGTTTTTTGTTCCTGAGCATGGCTTATTTCACTCAACATGATGATCTTCAATTTTATCTTCTTATAAATTCCATGATTTTATTCATTTATAGGGCCAAATAACACTCAATTTTGTACATATACTTTTTTGTCTATCCATATATTTGTTAATTGGCATGTAGATTTGAGAACAACATATTTAAACCCCACCCCAGGCTATTGAGATAGGAAGCCAGGATGGATAGACAACACCTGCTCTAAAAACCTGATATTAGCTACCTGAGGTCAGGATCTGTGTTTTGTTCCAAAGTATCTGAAGCCCATCACAGTATCTGGAAAATAGTAAGTCCTCAAGAATTAGCTATTAGATGAATGAATGAAAAAACGAGAAACTTACATAAGCAATGTTTGATTGACAACGTTCGTTTTTTCTTTTCCTCCTGCATGCTGTGAATCTTAACACATCTTCACAGTAGAGAATGTAAGAGTCTCACAAATGCTCAGAAAATGGTAGAAAGGTATTTCTTTTTTCCTTAATTAAATAATAGCACCCACTCCAACAACTAATTCAAAAATGTCTTGTCTGCCTCAGGACCTCAAGGGAATATAGGATTTTGTTTTGGGGAGGGGGACAGAGTCATTAATACAATTGCTAATTCTATGATGTCTACAATCTGAAAACACAAAAGGCAATCCTTAAAAGCTAGATATTTTTGTCCTGAATTTGATTTCTGAGATAGTCAACTAGTTCTAGATTCATATAACTTTCTGCTGGGGAGTCTTGTTTATTTATGTGAATGACAACTGGATCCCTTGTCAGTTTTTAGCTGCTTTCACTCCTGCAGTTTTCAGACACAATTCTTGAGATGAAGCTTATCCCAGATCACCCATCCTGCAGACTCACAGATGCATGGTCCTACTGGATCTATAATTACTTATTCTGTTGCACAACTTTTGAGGGTATGGCTGCTGGTGTCAACACAATGACAGCTTCCAGAGGTGATGATACGTAAGTTAGGGAAGGGATGCTTCTGTTATCTTCCTTTGCTGCAACACTGAAGTTCTTGGTAATTATTCATCCCCATTTTCCATTGCATAGACTCTCATGGGCTCTTGAGCAAGATATTTTGATCTGTGTCCTAACCTCATTCTACATTTGGTAGAATATCCTTTGGTGATCTTTGGTAACTTACCCTACTCAGTTTTTCTCCTATCCAGGTACAAATAAAGTTGTATCTATTTCATAGTACTGTTATGAAGATTAACTGATAATATCTATAACAAACACACATACATATATCAACCACACTAAGATCATTTATTACTACACTAATACATATACATATATATATAATATATATAATATATATGCATATAATTGCATATTTGTATATAAACACATTCTAGGAGTCTAGAAATTGTTATCCATGAAACATTGCTGATTATTGCACATGACTACCCAGAATCCATGCCCATATGCCTTTGATGGAGCTGAATCCTGTTGTCCTTTCCACAACACACCCCAGAAAACTTATGCTGGGTAGCTTGGCTCACATTTACTGCTTCTGGTATCTTGGTCACAGGTTGTAAATCTAAGTGAATAGAGATCTCTGGGGCTTGAACATTGTATACCAGTGTAGTTATTGATGGTATGTTTAGTTCTTCTGCACTCTTTGGAAGTTGGACTTATAGTATTTCCTTAGAGGACCATTCTTAGCCTGATGGTTAAATTGGAATTTGAGTACACATGCCATGATCTTCAGGGATCTGACTCTAACCAGCCATTTTGCTCTATTAAAGCATCTGTGTCTATCAGCTCCATTTCAGCAAATTATTCTCCACATCTCCACTTATTACCCTTTATTCCCAATGATAGCTGAAATACTCTGAAGACTTATTTGGAAGTAGCTGTCTCTATGGAAAGACTCTAACACCCCTTAGGGCCGATATGTCTTTTTTAGATTTGAATTCTCCATGTCAGCTTGCAGTGCCTGAAATATGAAGCATCTCATTCATACTTTTAAATTATCTGAACACATTAATGGGGGCTGGGGTCATTCCTGGATACTGCTCACATTCTACCCTACAAAGTGAATCTGTGCAATACAAACAAGAGGAAAGAAGAGCAAGAAAAGTAGTTGAAATTAGAGAGGTATGAAGTCAAAGTTCACACACTCATTCTGGTTGTGTTCTGTTAATCTTTGCTGAGAGATTAGCTACAGAGAGGAGTAATGACCTTTTTTGATGCTCATGCCACCAGAGATTTTCATTTCTGATTATGATCATACTAGTTGGCTTTGTGTGTCAATTTGACAGAGCTTGAGTTATGAGAGAGAAAGGAGCCTCAGTTGAAGAAATGACTTCATGAGATCCAACTGTATGACATTTTCTCAATTGTGGGTGGTGCCATCTCTGGGTTGGTGGTCCTGGGTTCTATAAGGAAGCAGGCTGAACAAGCCATATGAAGCAGGCCAGTAATGAGCATCCCTCCATGGCCTCCATATCAGTTCCTGCTTCCAGGATCCTGCCTTGATTGAGTTCGTGTCCTGACTTTCTCCAATAATGGACTATGATCTAAAAGTGTAAACAGAATAAACCCTTTTCTTCCCAACTTGCTTTTTGGTCAAGGTGTTCTGTCACAGCAACAGAAACCCTAATAAGACACCTGGGCAGTCTAGTGACCCTGGGCTCTTTTACAGCTCATGCCTGAGGCAGAGTTTCTTTACAGAACTTGAAAAGACTGATAAAATGCTGTGTTTAAAAACAGCATAATTCTGCTTGCCCAGAGAGTATTTGTTTCCATTGATAAATGTACTTCCCACTAAGTATCACCCTCCCGTGTTTTATTTATTTACTTATACGTTTATTTTGATTCTACTTCTAGAAGTACCTGTGTAAATTTGGGCAAATTATTTCATTTTTCTGCATCTCAATTTCCATATCCATGAAAAAGAAATGCTAATAATATCTCCCTGAAGGGTTGTAGTGAGGACTCAATGGTGCATGTGCCTGACATGTAATAAGCACTTGTAAGTGGTAGCGTTTTAGTCTTAGTATATGTTTAGGGACTAAGTGTAGAGGATAGAATATCTCAGAGCACAAATATGAGGTATGGGATAAAATGATAGATTTGAGACCAGTAAATATGTAAAGGCAAGAACTGGTACTTTTTGAGCTCTATTATTGTGCTCTAGTTCTTCATATAGAGCTATAAGATTAGTTCTTGAAAAGTTTCAAACGCCTTCAAGATGGTAAAAAGTGAGCTGACCAATGTAGGATCATGCAAGAAAGGCAAAGCATGGGTTTGTGGGTTGAACCTGAGCCATGGGTTAGGGCTGATGAGAGGTCATGGACACAAAATGCTCTAAGAAGGGATGATGGACAGGAATGGGAAGGATTGAGCAGCTCTCCACACAAGCCTATGGGAACTGGAAGGCGCTGCTGTATTCTGCTTTTTAACATTGACTTCTTTGCTTCTTGGGACTGGAAGAATAGCTCAGTGGATAAAGTACTTGCTGTATAAGCATGAGGGGCTGAGTTCAAATCCCCAGTATCCACATAAAAGCCAGGGGCAGTGATGTGCAGCTTTTGGCATGAGAAAGACCAAGACAGGAAGGTCTCACAGATTTTCTGCCAATCAGTCTATCCAAACAGACAAGCTTCAGGTTCAGTAAGAGATACTGTCTGAGAAAATTTAAGGTGGGATCTCACCATGCATGGGGGAGAGCCTCAGAGAGCTATACCCCTCGCTGAGGGACTATGAACAGTTCATGGTTGTTGGGGAAAAGGTTGTCACTTTTTTCAATGGAGTTGCCACTGACAGATTGCCTGTGTTCTAGACCATAACTGCCCCCCACAAAGTGCTCATTTCAGCAACCATAATGCTGAGTTACAAACAAAACAAAATAAAATGACCCAAAAGACATCAAAGTTAATATGGGCTTTGGGAGAAATAGAAGGGTTTTGGCAGGAGAAAAGGATGAAAGAAAGCAATGGGAGTAAAAAAAATGAGCAAAATTCATTAAATATGCATGAAACTGTTGAAAAATGGAAGACAATGAAAGATGCTGATATGAACCTCTGATTACAACACTTACACATGCAGGTGAGCATACCTACACACATATGTGCACACACATGTATTCATTACACACACTCATCCACTGCATGGAAACAAACATTCATTTTCTTGCTTCTAATAGAGTTTTTCATTTTTTAAAAGATTTATTTTATTTTTAATTTTAAGTTGTATGTCTTTGTATGTGGGAACATGCATTTACTTAAGTGTGTGTATCAGTTCAGGCCAGAGGAGTTGAATTCCTTATAGCTGGAGGTAGAGACAGTTTTGAGCCCCCTGGCATGGGTGCTAAGAACTAAACTTGGGTCCTTGGCGAGTGCAGTATGTGCTATTAAAAAATAATTAAAACAAGTTATACAACATTTTTATCATATACTTTCCCCCACCTTCAACTTATCAGGTCAATATTTTTATCATATTTTTCCTATCTTACCCAGAAATCCTCTTTAGCAACCCATATACCCAACTTTACATTCTTTTACTCTCTCAAAAAAAAAAATACACAAAACAACCGAAAACTAAGCTAATCAAAAGAAAAAAAAAACCTGATTCGTGTTTTTAGTCCCAGAGGTCCTATTTTTTTAAATTAAATTTATTTTTAAAGAACTATGTATACGGTGTATTTTGATCAAGCTCACCATCTATTTTGTCCCTCAAGCTATGGGTCCCAAATTCATGTCCTTCTTTCTGTTTCTCTATCCATCTGTCCATCTGTCCACCCATCTATCCTCCCTTCCATCCATCCCACTGAATCTTCTTAGATGTGCATGACAAATGGGTTGGAGTCTCTCACTGTACATTGGGCCGTCTATTAGTGGCCAAATCCATGAAGAAAACAGATTCTCCCTTCCCTAGACTAAATCAACTGCTGATAGTTCCTTAGCAAAAGATGGAGTTTAGTGCCACCTTTCCCCGCTGATGCTGGAATTTCTCCTGACTTGGTCTTGTGCAGATAACTACAACAGCTGTGAGCCCATGAGTGCAACAGCTATGTCATTTTTTAGAAGAAATGATGGCACAGCTATCCTCCCCATATTTTCCCTTTTAGGTTCTTGTTACTCCTTCCTGGATATTCTTCAAGCCTTGGAGTTGGCTACAGTGCTTACATACATGTCCTATTTATGGATGTGCACTCACAGTTACTTGTTCTCAGTACGATGACCAATTATGTGTCTTTGCAGCAACTGCTGCCCGCTGCAAAAAGGAGCTTCTGTGACCAATGATCCAGATCAGCACAGATTGATGGCTAATAAGTAAATACTTCCAATATGGGCTTTTAGTTTCTCTTAGAGTAGCAGTTCCCCCTGTTAGCACACATGTGGTTCCACTAATCATCCCCATCTCTGCCTACTACTGTAGTGGCTGGTTTTGTGTGTCAACCTGGCACAAGCTGGAGTCACCAGAGAGAAATGAGCCTCAGTTGAGGAAATGTCTTCATGAGATCCAGCTGTAAGACATTTTCTCAGTTATCAATGGGGGAGGGTCCAGTCCACAGTGGGCAGTGCCATCTCTGGGCTGATGGCCCTATAGGAAAGCAGGCTGAGCAAACCATGGGAAGAAAGCCAGTAAGCAGCACACACATACATGGCCTCTGCCTCAGCTCATGCCTCCTCCTTGAGTTCTTGTCTTGACTTCTTCCAATGATCTGAAAATGTAAGCCAAAAAACCCCTTTCCTCTCCACCTTCCTTTTTGTTCATAGTATTTTGTTGTAGTTATAGAAACCCTGACAAGACATCTATTAAACTTTCCTGTCCAACACACTATGGGGGAGAATGAATTCTTACACATACTTTCCTCCTGGCTGCATGTTAAAACCTAACTGAGGATGTAACTCAGTGGCTAGAATGCTTGCCTAGCATGCACAAAGCTTTGGGTTTAATTCCAAGCATTGCATAAAACCTGGCATGGTGTCCTACACCTGTGATCTAGCACTGGGGAGGTAGAGAGAGGTGATCAAAAGTTCAAGATCATTTTAGAAAGTGAGTATCTTTGAGGTCAATTTTTGTCACACGAGACTCCGTCTCAAAAGAAAAACTAAATCTAAAATCCAGACTTCTGGAAACTAGAAGAAGGTGGTAGTTTATAACAAAGGGAAGTGACTGATACTTTAGCCTTTAAGATCTGCTCACTTGAGAGCTTCTCCATGGAAACAGGAAAAAAAAATGGTAAGTAAAGCCTCACAGCATTGTTCAAGGCAAGTACTCAATAAATATGCATTTATCCAGTTATAGAACAGCTGTAAAATGTTTTGGTTCTCATGAGTGTTTTGTATTTGCAGTCCTGTCTCCTCGATGAGAAAGACCAAGTACTTAGGAGGTAGTTTCACGAAGCCAGTAGTCCCAGATAGTCACAGTGCTTTTTACTGTGTGAATCCAGGTGCTTCCTTTCTGAAACCCCTTCCGTAAATACAAATTGCATGGCCACATTTGGAGGGAAGGAGGTATTTTGAAAGGCTATGGGGAAAACCATTTAATATATTATGTAATGCAAAAAGTAATATTCAGAATGAACATTTGATAAATATCACTCACATTTAGAAGAGTGAAAATCTGCATAGCCCAGAGGCAAGAAAACTTGCTTACTGAAAAAATTAAACTCTTGCTCTTCTTTAATTATGCAATTACAGAAAAGAATAAGCATATATTATTACACTTTTTACCTATCCTGGCAATTAAGATTGTAATCTGGGTGACTACTAGAGCTTGTAATGAGATTATATCCCCCTATTACAGGAATGATCCAGTGGTGCAATAAAGGATGCTTCAGTTTACTTACTAAGCTGTTGATCTTAGAGGAAGGCATTAAAAGGCATTCTAGGTGTGTAACATCCATACTAGAGTGTTTTGGTGCTTGTGATGCTCACAGCATTTAAAGTTAAAATGTGGGTTTTTTATTAAACGATTTCCTCTAATTATTGGGATTAAAAATCTTTTCCTCATGTCAGATAGTGTTCTTTTTTTTTTTTAAACTTGAAGATGTCTGGTTGTTTTCAAAATATTGATCTAAACTGCCATTGGCCATGATCTATTGTCTGGGAGTCACTTCTCATGCTATATTGGAATTTCCTGTACAATATACATGATAAGGATTTATTTTGAGACAAAAGACAATAAACTTTTCATCCCGAGTGACTAAAAGAAAAAATTGGAAAGTTCTTGCATAATATTCAGTTGTGGGAGACAACCAGTATATGGGATTATCTTTTCCAAAGACCTTCTTGGTTATGTTCCCTGAAGTAGTCTCTCGCTCTCTCACTCTTGTGATTTCTCTCCTCTTAATTTCAGCTCTCTGAAAGGCTGGGGGTGGGGGAAACAGAGAGAGAGAGAGAGAGAGAGAGAGAGAGAGAGAGAGAGAGAGAGAGAGAGAGA
>NW_021620791.1:3902396-3928524 GCF_004785775.1 Grammomys surdaster | reverse complement strand
AGAGAGAGAGAGAGAGAGAGAGAGAGAGAGAGAGAGAGAGAGAGAGATCTCTAGTGGTTCCATAAGAAATTTAATGGCGAACCTTATTTGTTTTGTTTGGACCACACAGGTCTCTCCTGGGGTATGAAGGCTGGAGTTCCATTCCTGCCCTTGTCGGTGTTGAGTAGAGCCTGATCTCATATAGACAGACTGAGTGGGAGACTGTTTGGATCCTTGAAAGAAAAATGGACTGTGTCAAAAAAAGTTACTATTACTAGGAGAAGCCAGTTGTGTGTGTGTCTGTTTGTCTGTGTCTGTCAGTCAGTTGGGAGAATGAGGGAACAGTCAAAATCTACAGAAATCCCACATAGCAGGCTTCTGACATCTCAATAGTTGCTCTTTTAAGTATCAATCTCATGGAAGATTTGGAGAGCAAGGATATTTGGACAGTTTTTGGATAGCAGGGACTCTCAGAAAATTATTCTTGCCATTCAGGTAAGACTTTTTTGAACAGCTGTCACCTCGTTATAATTTTAACCCATGGTACCACACAGAACAAACTCAGCACTGCTTTCCTCAAACAGAAGTCTTCAGCACATGAAGTGGCACCTTGTGTCCTGGAAGTTGTCTTTTACAAGGAATTTCTCATCTAAGCTAGAAATATCCTGGACAGTCTTTAAACTTATCACCAGCCGTATTGAATTAATGAGTAGTTCTTATAATTTTGCCTTTTCCTACCTCTCAGACTATTTCTTTTTCTGCTTCCCTTGTAAATGTTTCCAATGATTGTCCTTGTATTCTTCACAGAGACCTCTACAAGAGGATCCCTCCAATTCAGCTACCCACTCCCATCCCTACCACATTATCCACCCACCCCCATCCCTACCACATTATCCACCCACTCCCATCCTTACCACATTAACTTTTAGACTTGCTCAATCTGTCCTGAGAGTTGCTTTTTTTCAGAACAACTCTGGAAAGCAAAGCATGGTACCCAAAAGTCAGACACCATCTCTCTTAGTGTTTTATTGTTGTGAAGAGAGACCATGACCATAGCAATTCTTATAAAAGAAAGCATTTAATTTAGGTTTGCATTTTTGTGACATTTGAAACATTTGCAAGGTTTAGTCTACTTTCATTATGATGGCACATGATAATGCGGAGCGTGGTGGCACATAGGCAGACAGAGTGCCGGAGAAATAGTTCTGCATCTATATCCACAGGTAGCAGGGAGAGAAAGAGGCTCTGGGTCTAGCCTGTGCTTTTGAAAACATAAAACCCACTCCTCAGTAACACACTCCCTAATTCCTCCTAAATAGTACCACTCCCCAGTGACTTAATATTCAAACTTATGAGCCTTTGGGGACCATTTTTATTCAAACCAACAGACCACCCTTGCTTAACCTTTGCTGTGCAACTATTCTGTTCCATCTTTTACCTTTTCTCTTTCTATTGAGTAGCACTGCTTTGTCCACTGGGCTGTGAGTTCACAGAGCCATTCCTGTCAGCTGCCTCTGCAGCTCACTGACATAGGCAGCATTCCACAACACTTCTTGTAACATTGAGGAAAATCAGCCTAACTTTGTTGACCACTTTCCACTCTGCCGGGTCATTTCCCCTCTTTTTACTTTTCAAACAAGGCTCCCAGAATTGGATTTAGCTACTCCTCTTGAATTGTGATGTGTTGATAGAGAACCAAGTACCAGGTTCACCCCTCCTTCTTGAATTCTTTAATTAAATCAACTTGAGATCAAATTAATGTTTATATGAGATTCACTGTAATGTGTTTTTAATTGACATAATTCCAAGCTAAAATATCTAAGGACTGTTTTTTTATCCACTTTTCTCCTTGCCCCACACGTTTTGTGCTTAATTAATCTGTAGATGTTTCTGAGTAGTTCTAATGTCTTCCTGACCATTCTAATGTCTTTGTTTGTTTTCTTTCCTTGTGGGAGAAAGTTGAGAATGAGTAGGCCATTTTCTGTAACTTACTACACTACAGTCATTCTGATGAACGGTCATCTGTGATTTTATGGTACTGATTCCTTCTTTTCTTTTTTCTTCTCCATTTTTGCTCCCAAATCCACAATAATAAGGAATTTTAGTCTCTAGAGGACTATTGGAGATGCTTGGTGACAAGTTTGGTTGCTATAATATTTATATTTATAATGAGGCTCCTATTAGCATTTAATGGGTAGAGGCCAGGGATGCTGCTAACACACTGTAGAATTCACAAGAAGACTTTAAAATAAAAAAAACCATCTTGTTCAAACTCTCAATAACGCCAAAGCATACTTAAGAGTTAAAAGCTGCCTCTCACCACATCAAAATGTTCAGTAGAAATTAGGCAAATTCTTCAGGTGACATACTTATTAGTTCTGGGAACAGAACCCTTCTCCTCTCAGATTTGGCCTTCTTTCTAATGTTATAACACAGGAGTTGATACTTAATGGTTCAAGGAGGTAAAAGAAAATCATTTATCTTTCGGTTTTATCTCTGTCATCATTTTTCCCTTTGCATGAGTGCACATGAACACCATCATTTCCACACTTGTCACTAATACTGGCTTCTTGATGCATATTGACTTTCATTTATTTAGTTGAATAACCATTTACTAAGAACCCAATCAATACATGCTAGATACTGTTTCCAGACTCTTTAATTTTTAAAAAAGTTTATTTATTCATTATTTGTATGTGGGCCATGTGCTCACCATGGTTTATATGTGTGGAGGCTGGAGGTCAGCTTGTAGGTTCTCTCCTTCTGTGCTCTGGGTCCAGAGGAACCAAACCTAAGTAGCCAAGCCTGACAGCAAGTGCATTTACCTGCTGAGGCATCTCACTGGTTCATATTAAAGTTCAGATTCTTCAACATGTGTTATATTACTGGATCTCACACAAAACTTTACATCATTTATCAACAAGATTGTTATAAATAATGTTAACTCGACAAATTATTCTAATCCCCTCAGTGGAATAAGGGCGTGAGGCCCAGGACTTTGGTTAGCTTTGGGCTTATGATGTTGTGCATCTTTTTACTTGAAGAATTCATCATTCTGTGATGATGGAGATACATGGACAGAAAAGCTTTACTACAATAATAAGTTTGCATGAAGGCTGTGAACATCAGGACTTATGATAACTCAACAATGAGCATCTGATTAAGCTCCACATCCTAAGAAGGGTTCTAGAAGGCAGTGCTATCTGTCCTAAGTCTGAAAAAAAATGAAGAATGATCAAGATGCTGGGGGACAGGTATTCATTTTATCAAAGGCCTCAAGGAATCGAATGTAGAAGACAATTATTTGCTATGCTGGTTAGTGTTTATGTCAACTAGATACAAGCTAGAGTCAACTGAAGAGAAAAACTATCAACCTAGAAAAAGCTCTCTACAAGATTAGACTGTAGAGAATCCTATAGGACATTTTTAAAATTAGTGATTGATATGGAAAGACCCAGCCTATTGTCAGTAGGACCACTATAGGGATAGTAGTTCTGAATTCAATATGAAAACAGAATGAGAAGCCAAAAAGAACTAGCTAATAATCAGCACTGTTTCATGGCTTCTCCCTCAGATCCTGCCTGCAGGTTCCTGCTCTATCTTTAATGATGAGCTGTGATATAGAAATATAAGCAAATAAAAGCCTTTCCTCCTCATATTGCTTTTAATTGTGGTGTTCCCCCCCCTGCCCCCACGGAACTAGTAATCCTAAGATGCATGCTCAACTTAAATAGAAGCTTACAGTGCAGCCATTTCCTGGCCTTTGTGCCTCAGAAAATTTGAATCCTTTTCTAGATATGCACTTTCTAACAGGGGATGCTAACATTATGTTCAAGAGGATTCTGGATTTTTAGGAAAAAAATCTATATATTATATTTGGCTAATGTGATGGCTATTTGTGGTTATCAGTTTGACTACTTCTTTGCTGAATCCAGAGATAAAAAGAACACCTGTGATCCATATCTTGAGGAATAGTGGCCATGAGAAGCTTAGGCCCAGGCAAGGTAGTGAACACATTTAATCCCAGGAGACAGAGGCAAGCAGTTCTCCGAGTTAAAGGCCAACTTGGGACAGAGCAAGTTCCACATCCAGATGTAGTGATACACACCTTTAATCTGGACCATACCTTCTTCTGGAGCCCTGCATAAGGACAACAGAAAAAGGAAGAATTCTTTTTTTTTTTTTTGTCTGCTTGTACTTACTTGCAAGTACATCTGTTGGAACTTATTTTTTCAGGACTCCATCTTATGTAGAAGACCAGCTGAAACACCTGGCCTCATGGGACTGAACAGCTAATAGACTCTTGTATTTCCTACTCACAGCTCCCATTTTTGGGTTAGTTGGACTGTAGACTGTAAGTCAATCCAATAATTTCCCTTAATATATAGAGACATTCCATAAGTTCTGTGACTCTATAGAACCCCGATTAATATGGTCAACTTTTATTTAACACCTTTTATGAACTAATTTTTTAGAAGCTGTTTCACACCCATGATCTCCTTGTGTTCCCATAACAAACTTTTTGTGTTATATCTTGGATCTGAGCCTGGTAGTTACCTCAAATTTCTATCTATCATTTTTTACAAGAACTTTCCATGCTGGAAAATTAGCAGTCTCCAATAATACTAAAATTCTCAGCCTCTCTTGTAGTTATGTTTGACTATATGGCTAATGAGATGTAGAAAGAAGTGTTATGTGAAAGCCTTTAGATACTTTATGTGACAAAAATTTGTGCTGAAATTCCTTTTTTCTTTCCTTCTAATATATTTTTTAGTTCCTGTGGGTTTAGATGTATATATGAAACTTGATGCAAGTGCAGGCCTCAGAGATTATGAGGTGATCTTTGGGAATAGATGCATACAACATGAAAGAAAAATAATATAGAAATGTCCCAGGTTCTGAAGTCAAGTAGAACATCCATACGTTCTTGAATATCTATATTTGAATATTTTGCTAGTTAGAAAAATAATCTTCTGTCTTTTCTAGGCCACTATTATTTTTGGGATTTCATTAATAGCAGCAAAACCAGTCATCTCCATTTACAGATGATGAAATAGGCTTAGGAAAAGAGTCATGTCTGTCAATCATGCCCGCAATTGTAAATACTTCAGACATAAGTATTTTGACTGTACTACCAAGGCTATTGTTAGTATTTTAGAGTCTTTTACATGGTATGTTTTTCTTCTATTCTGCTTTAATTAAATTATGATTGCCTATGGCCCTTAATATAGTTTGACCCCAAAGTCCTCTAATGTTCATCCAATTTAACTCTCATCTTCAAGAAATGGCTCCTGGGGTTCTTCAGGAATTAAGGCACTGAGTGATTGGTAGGTCGATAGAATAAAGAGTGTTCATTACCCACCATGACAGGAAATTTTGCTATCTTCATCTTATAGTACAATCCATTGTTTATCCAATCATCTTTTAATTAATTAGCAATTAAGCTTGCTCAGGATGTGAAAAATACCCATTAATAAAACATGGCAAATTGCTCTCATGGTCTGGGTAAAATAGACTTCAGTCCTCTCTCTCTCTCTCTCTCTCTCTCTCTCTCTCTCTCTCACACACACACACACACACACACACACACACACACTATCTCTCTCTCTTTCTCTGGCAGTCATAGAAATCAGTAGTTGCTTTTTCTATTATAATTTACTATTCATTCTTTCCAGGAGTATTCTACAGGGCAAACAAGCCTGAGACCTGTAACTTTGCCCTAGATATGTCTTTGTGATCTTGAGAAACATATTAATCTTAATTGACATATGATGCCTGAAGTACTGAGCCATAAAATAAAGTATAATTATTTTAGCCCTGTTATAAGTCAAAAATCATATGTCACAGAACATCAAGGACTTAAGAACTTATGCTGTTGAATTTCCTCACTTTCAGACACAGAGAACACGTTAAAAAGTAACACAGAAGGAAAGCCAGTATGAATGCCAAATAAGTCCACTTGATATTTGGTTAAATGGCATAGGTTTTATTTAATTGAATTTCAAAATGGGTTTGTCATTGGCTTGCAAAAGCAATTGCACCATAAGAAAAGAGACTGAAGTATACTTCTTGAGATGCCAGTTAAGTGTTCTTCTGTATAGTATATTGACCACAGCACAGTTGTCTCCTTTTCTTATCACCTTTAATCACACATGTGGACCCTAATGTCACCAGCCAGTTTGTGCCAGTTATGATCTAAATCTTGTCTAGACATGCTAGAGTTACTGACAGTCTCCATCCCCATCATTCTGCCCTGGAGAGCCGCCATTTCTCAGAATCTTGGTGTATGTGGGTTTCTTAATATAGAAACTCTCCAACTCCCTTCCAGTTTCAATCTAGATCTTATTCTGGAGAGCTGAGATCTCATTTCTGCAGAACTGTCTCTGATTTTGTAAAGCCTTTGAGAATCTGATGGGATCCTGGTTAAATATTATTTGCTGGGATGAATGGAAAATAGATGACTCTTATTGAAAATTCTCGTTCATATTTTTTTATTGCTATGGTGACTGTCCACCATACTAGACAGAGATTGTTTAGTTCAAATTGCTTTATAATGCTATTAAATTACTTAGACAGAAGATATGACAAATGTAAGCTAGAAGTTGATAATATAGCCAATTATGAGTGTAGATACTCTGTAAACTATAGGGGTTGGAGCTTTATTGTTTGAAGTGGCTGATGTCCTCTGTTTTGATTTTAGGCCATGACATGCTTGAGGTTAGCCAGATAGGCCTTTCAATAATTCATGCACAAAGTACACTTCTATTACAAAAGCAGCAATTCAAACCTCTGAAAGTATTACATGATGATAAGGATGTGGAATGAGAAGGACTCTCATGTATTGGCCGTGGGAATGCCAAATAGTCTAATCACTTTAGGAAATCACCTTGCAGTTTCTTCTAAAGCTAACTAGACTGTTACCATGCATCCTTTGCTTGCTGTTTAAGTAAGTTGGAATTTTGTGTCAACTTGAAAACTTCCATTTGCTCTACTTATAGTTTCTTTTTCTTTTTTTTTCTTTTTTTTAATTTCTTCTTTTTTTTTGAACATGAAATGCTTTTTTATAGCGTGTTTTACAAGGGGAGGGGGTAAGAGGGTCCAGGTGGTGGAAAAGTACAAAATCTTCTTGGCCTGTGCCTTGAAACATGTCATGGTCTATATGGTACACTGCCTTGAATTATGATCTACCTGCAGTTCTTCAGAAGATATGGTACACTGCTTGAGTTATGGTCTCCCTGCTATTCTTAAGAAGACATGGTACTCTGCTTTGAGTCTATCTGCAGTTGCTAAGCAGGATCTTGCAGCTGCCAAGCTTCAGAGGACATTGTGCAGGTGGGGAAAGGTAGGGGGTAAGGGTAAGGGCGAGGGTCCTGGCTTCTGGCATCTCCCCCTTCTCTGTTTAGTTAGAGAAGGCTTCTTATGTTCAATCCCAACTATGTGAGTTTTGAATTTGGATGTCTAATTATGGGGGGTCTTAGACAAGTTCACAACCCCAAAACACTGATGTGAGACAAGTCACATCGATGGTCGAAGGCTTTAGGCTGTCGACGATGGGCAACGTCAAGGGACTCCGATGTGGGTGAAAGGAGGGTGAGAGCCCTGTCTTAGGCCATGTAGGCTGCACCCACTCCCAGCACCACGCACTCCTTTTCGGCTGCATTGGGTGGGCCCCTGGGAAGTGGACCTACAATAATCCCGTCATTGGGCTAACTCACAGCCATCCTAGTCTCTTGTAAATGTTCAAGTTACCAACCATTTGTCAGTTTGGGGTGTAATATTGTCATAAAGGAAGGCTCCCCAATGTTAGCGGCCATATCAAGGGTGGCCTTGGTTTAGGAAAAAGCCAATTTTTGTTGTGGTGATCAAGAGGCCAAGCTCTCTAGCGAGAGAAATGAGGGCAAAGCCAGGCATACCAGGAACCCTTCTGGAGGGCGTGGAAGTCTAGGGGTCGACCGTAGGGGGAGGAAGGGGAGCTGACAGTTGAGTCAGTCTCCTGCGGAGTCACTTCTGGATCCTCTGCAATTTTCAGCTGATGGTAATGAACTTCAACTGCCTTCTTGATGGCAGCATCAACCTGGTTCCGTGGACGACAGGTCACGGGCGATGATCTCTGTCTTGCTCAATCTTGATGTCGTGCGCACATCCTCTCAATGAGGGTCTGTCCGGATGGGTCCGTGCCTCGAGCCCCACGTCTCGGTGCCACTTGGCCCGACCGGCGGGTCCTGGTTATTCGTGGGGGCGAGGAGGACTGGAACCTGCTATTCTTCAGAAGATATGGTACACTGCTTGAGTTATGGTCTCCCTGCTATTCTTCAGATGATATGGTACACTGCTTTGAGTCTATCTGCAGTTGCCAAGCAGGATCTTGCAGTTGCCCAGCTTCAGGGGACCTTGTGCAGGTGGGAAAAGGTAGGGGGTGAGGGTAAGGGCGAGGCTCCTGGCTTCTGGTCCATCTGGGTTAGAACTTCTAATAGCAGGCATCACGGGTGATTCAATTTTACCTGGAAAGAAAAAAGAAGGGGATTCTCAGGGAGATTTCTCTTCCCTGGATGTAAATTGTTAATCATCGTATTTATGATTGGGCCTGGCTTTGTGAGGGTATCTATTTTTTCCATTAATATTTGTGGTAGCCGGTTAGCTGTGCCTTCTGTGGTATTGGACAGGCATATCAGTCCTCGGCTCCATAAGGGAACTGGGACTGGGGCATTCCCTTTATGGGTATGAGGGTCCTTCCCCATATCTGTGGCAAAGTTTTGTTGGTCTTGGTGGTGCCCGAGGTCACCAACATGGTCAGCAGGAGATTTGCCATGAGCTTTCAGCTTTAGAGAGAGAAAAGTGAACAAGGCATGATGGAGAGTATTTCAGGGGGACTCCTTCTGAGGGGGTACCATTCCCCCTCTTTTGTTTTTAAAGCCAATTTTTCAGAGTTCTTGTAAAATCAGGGCAGAAGCGCCAACAGTTGCTCCTTCCACACTCAGAGAGTCATGAAGGCCTTATTTAAGGATATATAAATCTATATTAATAATCTTTTGTCAAAGGACTTTTATAGCTCCACTGACAATTAATCAGACTATATGATATATCGATTAGAAATAGCTTTTTCTACTTTTTGTGAGATTACCTCTCTTTTGTCAATTAACTGTTGAGGAAGTTAGGGTTTATCTCTCTCTTGAGAATATTGAACAGAGATTTAAATTCTTTTGTGGAGAGCTTAAAATAGTATCTTAGCCAATTTGCATCTCCTAGAAACTTTTGAAATTAATTTAAAATAAATAGACTCCCTTTTTTTAAATCCTTTATCTGTGTGGGGTTTTTATTGGGTATTATACGTATTTACCTTTCAATGTTGTCTCCTTTCTCATTCTCCCCCCAAATCCCTTATCCCCTACCCCTTCCTCCTAATTTTTGTGATGGTGTGCTCCAAACATCCTCCCAGTCCCATCTCCCTGCTCTCGAATTCCAACACAGTAGGGGATCCAAACTTTTGGGGATCTTGGCCCTCCACTTTCACTGGAGTCTAACAAGGTCACCCTCAATTCCCTATACAGGTGCTTGAGTCCCTCCCTTTGTGCTCTCTGGTTGGTGGTTTAGACTTTGGGAGTTCTGGTTGAAACTTTTGATGCTCCTTCTAAAAAGGACCAACGCATTCATACTTTGGTCTTCCTTCTTCTATGTGAGTTTTATGTGGTCTATATGAAGATTCTTAGAAATTGTGAGCTTTTGGGCTAATATCCACTTATCAGTGAGTGCATACCATGTATGTTCCTTTGAGATTGGGTCATCTCACTCAAGATGATATTTTCCAGCTCCATCCATTTGCCTAGGAATTTTGTGAACTGATTGTTTTTAATAGCTGAGTAGTACTCCATTGTATAAATGTACCACATTTTCTGCATCCATTCTTCTGTTGAAGGGCATCTGGGTTCTTTCCAACTTCTGGCTATTATAAATAAGGCTGCTATGAACATGGTGGAGCATGTGTCCCTGTTGTATGTTGAAACTTCTTTTGGGTATATGCCCAGGAGTGGTATAGCTGGGTCCCTAGGTAACGCTATGTTCAATTTTCTGAGATACCGCCAGACTGCCTTCCATAGTGGTTGTACCAGTTTACAATCCCACCAACAGTGGAGGAGTGTTCCTCTTTCTCCACATCCTCGCCAACATGTACTGTCACCTGTGTTTTTGATCTTAGCCATTCTGACTGGTGTGAGGTGGAATCTCAGTGTTGTTTTCATTTGCATTTCCCTGATGACTAGGGATGCTGAACACTTCTTTAGGTGCTTCTCAACCATTCGAGCTTCCTCAGTTGAGAATTCTTTGTTCAGCTCTGTGCTCCATTTTTTAATAGGGTTCTTTGATTGTCTAGAGTCTAATTTCTTCAGTTCTTTGTATACCTTGGATATTAGCCCTTTATCAGATGTAGGGTTGGTGAATATCTTTTCCCAATCTGTTGGTTGCCGCTCTGTCCTATTGACTGTGTCCTTTGCTTTACAGAAGCTTTGCAGCTTTATGAGGTCCCATTTGTCAATTTTTGGTCTTAGAGCACAGGCCATTGGCGTTCTGTTCAGGAACTTTTTCCCTGTGCCTATGTATTCCAGGCTTTTTCCCAGTTTCTCTTCTATTAGTTTCAGTGTGGCTGGTTTTAGGTGGAGGTCCTTAATCCACTTGGAATTGAGCTTTGTACAAGGAGATAAGTATGGATCAATTTTCATTTTTCTACATGCTGACCACCAGTTGGACCAGCACCATTTGTTGAAAATGCTATCTTTTTTCCATTCGATGGTTTTAGCCCCTTTGTCAAAGATCAAGTTACCATAGGTATGGGGGTTCATTTCTGGGTCTTCTATTCTATTCCACTGATCCTCCTGCCTGTCTCTGTTCCAATACCATGCAGTTTTTATCACTATTGCTTTGTAGTACAGCTTGAAGTCGGGGATGGTGATTCCTCCAGAAGTTCTTTTATTGCTGAGAGTAGTTTTCGCAATCCTGGGTTTTTTGTTATTCCAAATGAATTTTAAGATTGCTCTTTCTATCTCTGAGAAGAATTGAGTGGGAATTTTGATGGGGATTGCATTAAATCTGTAGATGGCTTTTGGCAAAATAGCCATTTTTACTATATTAATCCTTCCAAACCATGAGCATGGGAGATCTTTCCATCTTCTGAGATCGGCTTCGATTTCTTTCTTCAGGGGAATGAAGTTCTTGTCATACAGGTCTCTTACTTGCTTGGTTAGGTTCACACCAAGGTATTTTATATTATCTGTGACTATTTTGAAGGGTGTCATTTCCATAATTTCTTTCTCAGCCAGTTTATCTTTTGAGTAGAGGAAGGCTACTGATTTGCTTGAGTTAATTTTATATCCAGCCACTTTGCTAAAGTTGTTTATCAGGTTTAGGAGTTCTCTGGTGGAAGTTTTGGGGTCACTTAAGTATACTATCATATCATCTGCAAATAGTGAGATTTTGACTTCTTCCTTTCCAATTTGTATCCCTTTGACCTCCTTGTGTTGCCTAATTGCTCTGGCTAGGACTTCCAATACTATATTAAATAAGTAGGGGGAGAGTGGGCAGCCTTGCCTAGTCCCTGATTTTAGTGGGATTGCTTCAAGTTTCTCTCCATTTAGTTTAATGCTGGCTACTGGTTTGCTGTAAATTGCTTTTACTATGTTTAGGTATGGACCTTGAATTCCTGACCTTTCCAAGACTTTTATCATGAAGGGGTGTTGAATTTTGTCAAATGCTTTCTCAGCATCTAGTGAGATGATCATGTGGTTTTTTTCTTTGAGTTTGTTTATATAATGGATTACATTGATGGATTTCTGAATATTGAACCAACCCTGCATTCCTGGGATGAAGCCAACTTGATCGTGATGGATAATTGTTTTGATGTGTTCTTGAATTCGGTTCGCTAGAATTTTATTGAGTAATTTTGCATCAATGTTCATAAGGGAGATTGGCCTGAAGTTCTCTTTCTTTGTTGGGTCTTTGTGTGGCTTAGGTATGAGTGTAATTGTGGCTTCAAAGAATGAGTTGGGTAGTGTACCTTCTGTTTCTATTTTGTGGAATAGTTTGAAAAGAATTGGGATTAGGTCTTCCTTGAAGGTCTGATAGAATTCTGCACTAAAACCGTCTGGTCCCGGGCTTTTCTTTGTAGGGAGACTTTTAATAACTGCTTCTATTTCTTTTGGGGTTATGGGACTGTTTAGATGGTTTATCTGGTCCTGATTTAACATTGGCAACTGGTATTTGTCTAGGAAATTGTCCATTTCATCCAAATTTTCCAATTTTGTTGAATATAGGCTTTTGTAGTAGGATCTGATGATTTTTTTAATTTCCTCAGTTTCTGTTGTTATGTCACCCTTTTCAGTTCTGATTTTATTAATTTGGATACTGTCTCTCTGCCCTCTGATTAGTCTAGCTAAGGGTTTATCTATCTTGTTGATTTTCTCAAAGAACCAACTCCTGGTTTTATTGATTCTTTGGATAGTTCTTTTTGTTTCAATTTGGTTGATTTCAGCCCTGAGTTTAATTATTTCCTGCCTTCTACTCCTCTTGGGTGTATTAGCTTCTTTTTGTTCTAGGTCTTTCAGGTGCTCTGTCAAGCTGTTAGTGTATGTTCCCTCCAGTTTCTTTTTGTAGGCACTTAGAGCTATGAATTTTCCTCTTAGCACTGCTTTCATTGTATCCCATAAATTTTGGTATGATGTGTCATCATTTTCATTAAATTCTAAAAAGTTTTTAATTTCTTTCTTTATTTCTTCCCTTACCTGATTATCAAGGAGTAGGGTGTTGTTCAGTTTCCATGTAAATGTGGGCTTTCCATTCTCTTTGTCATTTTTGAAGACCAGCCTTAGACCATGGTGATCTGATAGGATGCAGGGAATTATTTCAATTTTCTTATATCTGTTGAGGCCTGTCTTGTGCCCAATTATATGGTCTATTTTGGAGAAGGTACCATGAGGTGCTGAGAAAAAGGTATATTCTTTTGCTTTAGGGTGAAATGTTCTATAGATATCTGTTAAGTCCATTTGGTTCATAACTTCTGTTAGTTTTACTGTATCTCTATTTAGTTTCTGTTTCCATGATTTATCCATTGCTGAGAGTGGGGTGTTGAAGTCTCCCACTATTATTATGTGAGGTACAATGTGTGTTTTGAGCTTTAGTAAGGTTTCTTTTATGAAATTCGATGCTCTTGTATTTGGCGCATAGATATTCAGAATTGAGAGTTCGTGTTGGTTGACTTTTCCTTTGACAAGTATGAAATGCCCTTCCTTATCCTTTTTGATAGTTTTAAGTTGAAAGTTGATTTTATTCGATATTAGAATGGCTATTCCCGCTTGTTTCTTAGTGCCATTTGCTTGAAAAATTGTTTTCCAACCTTTTACTCTAAGGTAGTGTCTGTCTTTGTCACTGAGGTGGGTTTCCTGTAAGCAGCAAAAAGCTGGGTCCTGTTTGCGTATCCAGTCCGTTAGCCTATGCCTTTTTATTGGGGAATTGAGTCCATTGATGTTAAGAGATATTAAGGAGAGGGTGTTGTTGCTTCCTGTCATTTTTGCTAATAGTGGAGACATCGTTTGTGTGGTTATCTTCTTTTGGGTTTGATGGAAAAGGATTATTTTCTTGCTCTTTCTGGGGTATGATTGCCCTCCTTGTATTGGAGCTTTCCTGCTATTATCCTTTGTAAAGCTGGATTTGTGGGAAGATACTGTGTAAATTCAGTTTTGTCATGGAATATCTTAGTTTCTCCGTCTATGGTAATTGAGAGTTTTGCTGGGTAAAGTAGCTTGGGCTGGCATTTATGTTCTCTTAGGGTTTGTATGATATTTGTCCAGGATCTTCTGGCTTTTATAGTATCTGGTGAGAAGTCAGGTGTAATTCTGATAGGTTTGCCTTTATATGTTATTTGGCCTTTTTCCCTTACTGCTTTTAAAATTCTGTCTTTGTTTTGTACATTTTGAGTCTTGATTATTATGTGACGGGAGGTATTTCTTTTTTGATCTAGTCTGTTTGGCGTTCTGTAGGCTTCTTGTGTGATTATGGGCATCTCATTCCTTAGGTTAGGGAAGTTTTCCTCAATAATTTTGTTGAAGATATTTACTGGCCCTTTAAGTTGGGAATCTTCACTCTCATCTATACCTATTATCCTTAGGTTTGGTCTTCTCATTGCGTCCTGGATTTCCTGGATATTTTGAGATAGCAACTTTTTGCATTTTGCATTTTCTTTGATAGTTGTGTCAATATTTTCTAAGGTATCTTCTGCACCTGAGATTCTTTCTTCTATCTCTTGTATTCTGTTGGTGATGCTTGTGTCTATGACTCCTGATTTCTTTTTAGGTTTTCTATCTCCAGGATAGTCTCCCTTTGTGATTTCTTTATTGTTTCCACTTCCATTTTTATGTCCTGGATGGTTTTGTTCAATTCCTTCATCTGTTTGTTTGTGTTTTCTTGTAATTCTTTAAAGGATTTTTGTGTTTCTTTAAGGACTTCATCCTGTTTTCCTGTGTTCTCCTCAAGTTTTTTGATAGTGTTATTTACTTCCTTCTTGTAGTCCTCTAGCATCATCATTAGAAATGATTTTAGATCTGGTTCTTGTTTTCCTGGTGATATGGGGAGTTCAGGACTTTCTAATGTGGGAGAACTAGGTTCTGATAATGGCAAGTACCTTGGGTTGCTGGTGCTTGTGTTCTTGCGCTTGCCTTTCGCCATCTGGATCTCCTTTGTGCTATCAGAGCTGTCTCTGACTGGGGCCTGTCTTTCCTATTATCTAGGTTGTGTCAGAACTGTTTGGGATGGGTTTTGCTGCTTGAGTTAGAGATGAGGCCCAAGATGTGCTTGGTGCTCAGGTGGAAACCGGAAGGGGCCGGGGCTCCAGGTCAGGAGCGGATTCCTGGATCCCAATGAGTCCCAGTGGGTCCCAGTGGGTCCCAGTTGCTCCCTGATTGGGGGCGAGCACTGCCACCTCCTAGCCTAAGAAACTGCTTGAGCTAGCTTGAGCCAAGGAGAGCCCCGCTCCCTCTAGGTTCTGTGAGATTGGGTGCAGAGCTGACTCCTGGGATCTGCTCTGGCACAGACAGGAAGGAACCCACGCTCCGGGCCCTGGAGTGAACTCCTGGGTCCCAGTGGGTCCTAGCCACTCCCTGTTCGGGGGCAAGCACTGCCACCTCCTAGCCCAAGACCCTGCTTGGCACAGAGGTCCTGCGAGCCCCGCTTCCTCTGGAGTCTGCGAGATTGGGTGCAGAGCTGCCTCCCGGGATCCGCGAGTGCTCGGGCCCTGACCGGATGGAGCCCGCTCCAGGCCAGGAGCGAATTCCTGGGTCCCAGTGGGTCCCTGTTGCTCCCTGTTTGGGGTGAGTGCTGCTTTTTCCTTACCTGGGATGCTGCGTGAGTTCAAGCTCCTGGGAGTCCCTGTTTTTCTTGGTTTTCTGCGGTTGGGTACGGAGCTGCTGCCTGCGACCTGCTCTAGGCTCAGTCCCAAACTGGAAGTCTCTACTTATAGTTTCTTAAAGTAAGAAGCAAGATCTTTCACTTGGTGGGAGTGTCAACAATGGTTCTTCCATGTACAGTATACCTTCCATGTATATTATTAAGTAAAAAAGTTAACCTGTATGATTTCATGTGAATGACATCATGGAAAGGAAAAGGAGAGAGACAGTAAAAAGATCAGAAGTTGCCAGGGGCTAATGGCAAGAATAGGTCACATACCTGGCACAGAGGATTTTTCAAGACACTGTAAATATACTCATGACACTATAATTCTGGATATGTGATGGTAGAAATTTGCCCAAGCCTAAAGAATGGACAGTTTCAAGTGAACCTTAAAGTATAGATTCAGTGTATTAATCATGAGTCAATGTAAAATTAATTATAGCAAATGAATCACTCTGGCCAGACATAGGTAGTAAGCAAGGATTCAGGTGTATGCAGGTGTAAGGGTTACAGAAACTTTGAGCTTTCTGTTTAGTTTTGTTCAAAGAATAAGGACCATTTCAAAAAGAGAGAAAAGATGTTGAGGTTTGGTGGGCACTTCATATATGGTGCTATTCATTTCTTCAACTTATTTCTTTAGTGGCTGATTAAAGTACTCAAGCCTGGAACGCTGAAGCAAATCCTTCAAATTTATAGAGAAAAGGCAGAAGGGAGAGACATGAGTTCACTCTGATCAGGTGTCGAAGTTTGTGCTTGTCTCCACTCAATAGTGCCATCTGTCAAATAATAATGTTTACCCACTGGCCTCCCTTTGCTCCCTGCCAGTGACCTGTGTTGTACTTTATGAGCAAGACAAGTTGTGGTCCAATGTGACTCATTGGTAGCAGCCGGAAACTGGTACTTGAAAAGTCTTATAAAAGTCAGTCTGGCATGGTGCCTCCCTCATTACTGCACTCAGAATAATTAAAACAGCCCTTTGTCTGTGGAGACAAACATCAAAGGTCCCGACAAAGAGTATCTCTGGTGGGAACTATGATTATCACTGTTTTATGGCTGGGGAAACTGAGGAATGGATTTGTTAAGTGGCTTGCCCCAGGTCCACTGGTAAATCAGGGGCTGAGACTACAGCTACCTTTTGCATCACAATTGTCTTCTTGGTCCAGAATGCCAGCCACATTCATTAGGCTAATATTACCATTTCCTGAACAAAAATTAAGGGATTAAGTCCATTCAAATCATAGCATCTGTGTAAGTGTGAGGGAAATGGTTTGGTCTCTCTGGGAACTAGGTCAGCAGACTGAGGGTTTTAATTAAGCTTCTGGAATAGAAACTCTGGAAAGAACACCATAGCAGGAAAAACTATATACTTCATGGCCATGTTCATTTATCAGAGATATTCAAGTTCTTGGTTGTTTAGAAGCCTTTTACCATTTTACCTTTGGCTGATCTTGTACTTCAAAAGCACAGCAAGTTGCCTGCCATTATGTGGAGAAAAAGTCAGGTGGGAAGACACCTGCATATTGAAAAAGTGGGCTGTCCTTATACTAATCACTCATTGTATAGGGAAGATAGTTTGAGCATCAATGAGTGGGTTCATGTATTAATTAGAGCAGAGTGTTTTGGATCCAGAAAACATTATATGACAGAAACTTGTCTTCAAGGCTTGAAACTGTACTAAATCTATTGGCTGAGCTTCTGCTTCATCTGAATATGAATCTTGTGATGGTGAGAAATCAACCTCATAGAGCCTTGGGCCCAGAAGCAAGGTCATTCTTGTCAATTCAGCCGAGAGAAGGAGAGACTGAATTGGACCCATTTGAGGACTGGGTAAGAGTACTTTGTCTACAACCATGAGGGCTGGAGTTCTAGTCCTAGGCACCCATAGAAAAAGTGAGTTATGGCTGTGTGTGCCTGTAAGCTCAGCACTGGGGTACAGAGACAGGAGCATGTGCAAAGCATGCAAGCTGGCTGGCTCACTTGAAAGTGATGATCTTTTGGTTTAGTGAGACTCTGTTTCAAGACAAAAAGATAGATAGTAAGATGCCTGCTTTAGCCTCTCCAGCACATAAATGGGTGTATGTAGCCACCAACTCATGTGTATGCATCCATTCAACAAAGCTTCCCCCATGCTCATGCATACACATAAGAACACACGTGTGCATGTATGCACACACACACACACACACACACACACCACAAATGCACATGTCCACACACAGAGTCCCCTAGGTGACAATTGCCTGGTATTGTTGGCTCCTAGCTGGATATTCTTACATTTTTGGTTGTGAGCCTAACCTTTAACAGTTGAGTCATCTCTCCAGCCCTAGCTGGATATTCTTTAGTTCTTTGCTTATAGAATTCTACTCCTGCCTCATATGTCATCTCTTATTCAAAGATGTTGCATACAAGGCATCACTAGACCTCCCTCTCCCATAGATATTTCTCAATACCATCCTGTCTATTTCAGTCCTGCTATTACGTGTCCTTTGCTGTGTGAAGTACCTAAATCAAGGTAATACATGTGACAGTTATTTAGAGCAGACTCAGAGGAGCAATAAATCTGTATGGCATGGCTTTGGTAGAGAAAGATCGACATGGGGCATAATTGGTCTTATTTAATACTTCATCCAAATGCAGCTTTACCAAGACCCAGCTTCACCCTGACCTCTGTTCTGATGTTTGAATTTTCCAATTCTTTGTGTCATGGTCAGATACAGCACATGTGAACTCTGCAATTGAATACAGTTTTTAAAAAAGGAATATCTATTTAAATATGTGAAACTCTGAGGGGAAGCAACAGGTGATAGTGCAGTGTTCTGAACTTTATAGTGTTCATTGTCATACCTTGGCCTTAGTGGGGGAAGAAGTGCTTTCAGAACTTGGAGAGAGAACAGATATACACAGGAGCTCAGGCCTGGTGTTGAGTCTTTAACCAAACAACCTGACTCCATTATCTCCCTCTTTTGCACTTCTTATTATCTTGTGGTTTGGAGAAGTAAATGCCCTACTGAGAGAAGCTAGAGAAGAAGATGAGGGTGGAGCTGAGTGGGCATAGCCCTTTCCCAAGTTTATAACCCATAAAGAAATAGCAAAAATTCATGGTGGAGTCAGTCTAGACTTGCATCCTTGGGTAAGATGGTTGAAGTTACTAGCTTAGAGCCTCAGTTTCCTATCTATACAATGGTCATGGCCACAAGTATCTTATAGGTTTGAGAAGGTCTAAAGATTATATAATCATATATAAAGGGACAGGAGATATGGCTCAGTTGTTGTCTAGCTTGTATTTGGTTCTGGGTTCAATATTCTAAAATTTGTGTGTGTGTGTGTGTGTGTGTGTGTGTGTGTGTGTAGAACTCTCCAAGACAGTAAATATTTAGCTCACACATCACACAACATTGGACTTACTTTCACCTTCCTTGACTGCTTTATTCTGTGAGGAATGTAGCTATGAATATATTATTTCACCATGAATTTTGGATTTTATTTTGTCTTTCCTAGATGTAGAGGAACCTCAGTGTAACCTCCTTTCTTCTGTAAGATAAGCATATGACTTCATTACAATTTAGGCATATTTATTGTCATGAATATGAATTTGATCTGATCTTATTATGACAGAAGATGTGTATCAAAAGTTTTAATTCCTGCCCTTTGGGTGTTAGTTGAGGAAGAACACCACCTTAGAATTTTGCCTTGAAGTTTCGGAATTAATGCACACAAGTTCATTTAACCTCTGATTTTATTGCTACCTATTCATTTTTTTATATATTATAATAGACCACTGACATGTATACAAATGCATAAACCCTTGGGACAGTCAGTGTTTGCATTATGTCTGGAGGAGCTAAGACCAGGGTTTTATATTAAAAAAAAATGATTTCTTTGTTTACTACAGCACTCATTTCTTCTATTCTCCCTGCCCAGTGCTATAGCTGTCATGTCAAACTGTTGGAAATTATTAACCCCCACTTAATAAATATAATATTAAATGAATTTACCCAGTGTTGAAAAACCTGGCATAGTTCCAACTTCAGGGTGCGCATAGCTTTTCCTGTAAATTGCCTATTCTTTTCTCGAAGGGCCTGTTGTGTATGGAAAGTACATTTCATTAAGCTCGCTGAAGCCCCATCTACTTTAACAGCTTTCTTCCAATCTAATATCTCTCAATATGGCTCAGGAGCTGTGATGGTTGACATCATGGAGATTCAGAGCAATGGAAAAAAGTAGATAAATACATGAGCGTGTGTGGGGTAAATTATACATTCCAAGGACCTTTCTCCATTCACCAGGAAGTTCCTTTCTTCACCCAATTCACCTCTTAAGGGCTGCACCATTTTAAAGTCATCTTTCACACAGGGGAGTGTTTGCATGGCTTTGTGCAGAGTAGGTTTAGGTAACGGGTTGATTCCTTTGAAATAGCATTTTCCCTTTAGAATAGTGTGCTTTGAGGAGTTCTTATCAACATGCAAATTGAAATTTCTAGAACCTAGGGCAAAGGTGATTAGAATTTATGCAGAACTCAGTAAAGAAGACATTAAGGAATTTATTCTAAAAATAAGTGACTTCAATTTGCCCATCTATTCTATTCCCTCTGTGCTGTCTCCTCAGTGCGGCTCTCTCTGGTGTCCTTTTAGACTGTGTCCCAATTCTGATTCAACCAAACTTTAGGCAAATGCAAAAGCCCCCCCCCTTTTATTTCATTGACGATTGAATTGTATAATTAATTTCACATAGAATTAAGTAATACATATTACTTGGGTACCTGGTATTGATTTTTGGAAATAATTCTCACTTTTCAGTGAGCTACTGATACGTCTTCCTGCCCACACTCCCGGCTCCTCTTACAGTTTCATCCTTTTTCTACCTACGTGGAAGTCTCTACATGAAATGCTCAGTTCTATCTAGTTGCATCTTTATATGATCACATTTCTTGTTTCTTTCACCATCAGTTGTCAGAGGCCTCTCTCCATTAATGTACACACTATCTTGACTCCTTGTCTTTACGGTGGTGTATAGCAGAGTAAGGATATGACACTAGGACGGTTGGACACTTGGTTGGGTTTCAGGTCGGTTGCTGATGAGCAGTGCTCTTTAGAGTGCTCCTGACTTTGTTGGTAGTCACTGTTTATGAGGAATGTGAGCTTTCACCATGGTGAGTATGCTTTTAAAAGAACAGTGACCATTCATGGCAGCTCACCTGCTTGTGTGATGACTCTGGAGAAATCCTCTGTGTAGTTCACAGATAAGAATGAGAGGTCTCATTGCTCTGTAGTTCATTAACACATTCTCACTCTTCTTTTATGATTGAAATGTTGACTCATCTGGGTGGTTAGCATTTATACTTCTCGTGACTGAGCAGGTTGACCATGTTATGAGTTAGGACCATCTTCATGTTCTCATCTTTCTTTCTCCCCATCTATAACAATTTTCTGCATTTTTATCAGACTGTCTTTGTAAAAAAGTTACCTTGGTGAAAAATCTTTATATATGTCAAATATAAAATCTGTATCAATTGTGCTTTAAAAGTATTTAGTCTGTCCTTTCGCTTCTTTGTAGTATCTTTGAATGAATAAAAGTCTTCAGTTGGATGTAGTGAAAGAGGTCAGTCTTTTCCTTTAAGATGTGTCCCTTTTATTCTTTCTTTATGCTAAAGCCATAAATACACTCTTTTAAAATGGCTTCTAAAGGCTTTATAGCTAGGCTTTTCACATTTACGTCTTGATTCCATCTGAAGTTGAATCTCATGTCTTGCTTAAATCACATATTTTGAAACTGGTAAATAAGCATTACCCCAGTGCAATTTGTCAACTATTTTATCTGTTCCTCATTCTGTCACAAAGAAGTCTTATTATTTATTTATTTTTTTAGAGGTAGGGGTTCCCTGTTTGGTTTTGGGTTTACATTTTTTCTCATTTGCCTTTTGGTAAGTCTTAGCTCCAGCACTATATAGACTTTCTGTAGTCTAGGAGTAGTCTTGACACCTAGCAGAGGATGATTCATAAGCGTCGACTGAGGTGAGTCTTGGTTATTTTTGGATTTTTGTTCTTATATGAATTCCAGACTCAGTTGGTGAAGCTTTATGAGGCGTGCTCCTAAAATGTTTGCTGATGTTACATTAAAGTGCATAGATTAATTGGAAAAATTGATATCTTTCAGACATTGCCTGGATATAGAATATTATAGAACTTATCATTTATTTACATTTTCTTTAGCATTTCTAGTGAGTTTTATGCCACTTATGGGTGATTCACATGCTTTATTAATTGCTGTGTATGTTATATTTATATCACACTATTATAAATATATCTCATGTCATGATTTTACAGGAATGATATGGCATGTCTTTATTTTGTTTTATTTCAACATGAATGATTTCAGTGTCATGTCACAATATTTAATGCAGTTACAGGGTTTGTTTTTACTTGGTGGCTCTTAGTTGAGAGAGTTTAAATTCATTATTAGTTTGAATTTATTAACTGAGCTACTTTGCCTTACATGAACTTTAAATTTCCCCTTGTGCTTTTTACATGTATTTTCAGATTTGGGGGAAATTTTTAATTTTTCTTTAAAAGAAATCTTTTTCTTTTTGAGACAGTAATGTAATTACAGCATTCCCCATCCTCAGACCTTTTTTCTTTAAGGTGATGCATCTATCTATTCCTCTTAAAGTGAAATGTGTATTTACATTTTATGTTAATTTTTCTCTCTTCATTTATGCTTTTGATTAATCTTGTTACCATGGCATCACTTATGAGTTTTATTAACAGTCAAGTCTCACTGATCCATGGTTTTCTCATTTTGTAAATAATCTGTTTTTGAACATTATTTTGTAGTTTTCTAAATGTATTACTTTTTCAATACAAGGAAATTTATTTATGAGTATCACTTAGCTATCATGCAGCACCTTACCTTGCAGTGACTTACGCCATTTGTTTGTGAATATTTTGTGGTTTGGCACACAGAAGTTCATAAGTAAACCTCTACATCAGCTGTAAGTAGACGTACTGTGAGAGAGCTACTAGGATACACTGTGTCTCCTTCAGTTTCGCATGGTGGGCTATCTGGGATTAAATGATCAAAGGTCTTAATTTTTCTCAAGTTACAATTTGTGCTCATGTCAGTTGCTCACATCTCTCACCATTCTTACACCAACAGACTGACTGGGACATGATACGTCATTATTATGACAAAACTGTAAAGGATGGATTCCATTGTACAAACATTCTGATGGCTCATCTTGGTTCCTAAATTGGCTACATCTGGAATCAACTAAAAGGCACCCCTGTGAAAAATTTCCCTGACTGTATTATGTTAGATAGAAAGACACACCCTATGTCTGGGCTACACCTTCTGGTGGCCTCAATTGTACACAAAGAACTATAGACAAATGAGAAATGCTGGGAATAGGATGAGCAGTCCTTCACAGGGAAGATCATACTAATTAGTTGTCCAGTGCTAAATGGTCATCCCTGAAAACGTATGCACAAGTAACATTATACAGGCTGAATAGCTTATATTTAGTAACATACATATATATGTATTCCTATATACATGCAATAACAATTAAAGAAAAAAGAAGTCATGAATTTACAGGAGAATGGGGAGGGTTACATGAAAGGGTTTGACTGAAGGAAAGGGAAGGGAAGAGAAAAATGCACTTATATTCATCTTTTTATTTTTAAAGGCAAAGAGGAAGGAAACTTTTAATTTTTGCCTGTTTACTTTTACTCCCAGTGGCAAATTCATCTATCCTGTTGTTAGGGCATTCCTTCAGTGATATTAGAACCTATTTCTTCAGGGTTCCAGTGTAGTCTGATGATCAGCTGCTCTCTAGGAATCCTCCAGGACTCTAGTAACAGATTGGGAGGGCTGAGACATCCAGGCACATGGCTTTAACGACTACTGGATTCTTGGCCTATCCATTGTGAGATATCCACTGTTGTATAGCCATAGCCTGTAAGCTATTGTAACACACACACACACACACACACACACAGAGTTCTGTTCCTTTAAAGAACCCTGACTAAAAAAATACACACACAGTAAGGCTTTGTTACCATTCATCAAAACAAGACACATTTGTTGTGCTGCATGGGAGGATTAAGATAGGAGTGGATATTTCTGTATTTCTGTAGAGTAAACAAAAGTGCCAACTCTAAACACCAGTTAATTGTTATTGGTTTTTATTGATGCTGTTGTTGTTGTACACGAAAATCCATTTTCCTGCCCATCTCAGCACACACATAAAGGAAAGGCCATGTGCTTTCTCAGACAACAGGAGGTCACATGTCAGCAGTTATGGCAGTCTTCATCAGGACCTGAGTATACTGGCATCATTTTTAATCCATGTTTTTGATATTCAACAGCTACATTTGGGCTCATTATTTCAATTATGTATTGATTTTTAGCTGATACAGTTAAACATCAATGTTTTCATAAGTACTATGGAATGCTATGATCATTCTTATAGCCATGGTCAGATGTCTCACAAGAGGTATCCTAGAGGAAGAAAGTCTTATCACTTTACAGCTTGAGGGGGTGGGTATAGCATATCCAGGTGGGGAAGGCATGGCCACAGATATGTCAGGCATCTAGCCAGGCTGTATCTAGAGTCTGGAAGCAGAGGGTGATGAGGCTGTTGCTTCTGTGAGCTTTTAAAAGTTCATCTGGCAACCCCAGGCCATGGAACGGTACAGTCACATTCAGGTTTTTTCCACTTTAGTTAAAATGACTTGAAAGTCATGATAAACATATATAGAGGCATATTTTCATGGTGATTCTATTTGTGGTGGTTAAGCTGACAATGAAGGTTAGCCATCATAGATGCCGTGTAAAAGTTTACTACTTGTATACAATATTTAAAGCAGGGACAATACATCTATCTCCTCTAATGTTTACTAGCTCAAATATTTTCCTTGCTTCCTTCCTTGATTCTTTCCTTGATTCCTGCTTTCCTCCTTTTCCTCCTTCCTTCCTTCCTTTTTTCCTTGCTTCCTTCCTTCTCTCCCTCCCTTCCTTCACCCTTCCTTATTTCCTTCCTTCTTTCCTTTCTCCCTCCCTCCTTCCTTCCTTCTTTCCTTCCTCCCTCCTCTCCCTCCCTCCCCCCCTCCCTCCATCCCTCCTTCCCTCCTCCCCTTCCTCCCTCCCTCCCTCCCTCCCTTTTTCCTTTCTTCCTTTCTTCCATCCTTCCTTTTGTTGTTAATGTTACCCTGCCTCTTTACTCTATTGCTCCCAGGTCTGGTCCCTCAAAGTTAGCCTTGTTGTTTCAGGGATCCTGTTTCCTTTTAACATATTAATCGTATTCTTTTACTGAATCTTGCTTTTTCCTACTTTTTAGATAGTTGAAAGACAAACAGGAGTGTAGTTCCCATTCTGTTGGGAGCACTCGCATTTACTTTTAACAAATAATTCTAAAGAAAAACATTGGTGAATTTTTGTTCCTTTAAAAAAATAAAAGTCTTGGATTGTTCCTTTGCCTTTCAAAGTCTGTACCATCTATAAACACTTAATAGTGATTACTAAATATCAGTATTTAATGAACTTACAATGCTTTTATTTAAAATCAAATAGAAGTCTTAACATCGGCCTGTCAAGTGCTCATGTTCTTTTACTTTGTTTCTGCTATTGTTTATTATCCTCTTTTTCTACAGAGAAATATTTGTCTACTGCTCTAAAGTTTCTGTACTATAAATTTCTAGGGGTTGAATTAATTAAAATATAAAGTTAGACTCAGGCCTTCACTGGACTGGTGGTGGAAGCCACCCAGGCTACCTCACCTTCTCAGTGCAGGCAGTGGGCACCACTACAATGAACAAATACATTATGGAGAAATGGAAGAGATAAAACAAAACAAAACAACAGTAGCAACAACAATCACCACCATCCATGTGCTACCTGCATGGTGATGTCCAGATTTGTGTTGTCTTTGAGAGACTTTTCTGAGTCTGTGGGTTTACTGCAACCAGAGGTATGTTGATGACCAGAAACCATGTGGAAGCTCTTGCTGACTGTAAAGAACAAGGAAGTGACTGCCTTGCAGTGATATCAGTGAGTACAGATGCATAATTGAGAAAGAGAGTCATGGAAGATTTCCATAACAATTCCTCCCACCCCACCCCCCACAAAGTAGCAACTTTTCTGAGTCTCCTTTTCTCACCTGTTAAATGAATAATCCATTCTAATTACCAGATAAAAATACTTTATTATTAATTGCAGTATTTAGCAACAAAATTTCTATTGTTAAAATTATACATTGGTTAAATGCACAAGATAAACTACCATGGAGTGCAGTAGTCATCCAAAGGAACTCTTAAAAGTGGGGTAAGGATTCTGAAGTGTAGCTCTCCACGATTAATGGTTTCTGGTGGAACTGTGGGAGAGAAAGCAATCAGTTCTATTTAAGGGACAGACCACTGAGAGTTTGTCCATACTCCCATGAGTGTATAGATAACAGAAATTGAATTTGTTTTTTAAAACTTTTTGGGGGGTTGAGAGGTCACAAGGTGGGGCATGTTTAGACATGGAAGGACTGGAAAATAAGTGTGATCAGGGTGCATGATGTGAAATTCCCAATTAGCCAATAAAAATAGTATATTAAAAATAGCTTCATTGCTTTCTATTTTTAATATGTCTCTAGGTTGTCTCTATGTGTATGTATGTGTGTGTGTATGTGAAGAGAGAGAGAGAGAGAGAGAGAGAGAGAGAGAGAGAGAGAGAGAGAGAGAGA